>NW_026946398.1:0-437422 GCF_033847375.1 Trichoderma aggressivum f. europaeum
GGGGGGGTGGGAGAGAGATAAGAAACAGATGCAATTCCGGCAACGTCTGTTACGGCATTTGGTTGCGTTGCATATTCTTTCGCTGCCGATATCTCCGCTGGTGATGGCATGGCTCTCGTCGTGAATAGATAGGATTGACACTCTTGGTTCGGCGGAATAAAAGCCCAGCAAGAGCCGGACCGCGCCATCAAAGCAGGTTCCTGTATGCAATGCACCATCGCCAGGGTTCTAGCTGGGACGCCACCTTGTTCTAGAAAACAACAAAATCAACCGGCTAGGAGCAGATCTCGGTCCTGCTCAGTTAGTGCCCATCACATCAAACCACAAGCCGACCTCGCTCTCATTGTTTGACACGTCATTTCCCTTGCTTGGTTGGCACACACCCCGTCAGCCTCGTCAAGAAGTTGAGGCCGTACAAAGCTCCCGTCTCCCTCGCCTCCTCCCGCTGGCGCCAAGTTGCTTGAATCATGTCCTCGTCCTCTTGCAAGCTGGATATATCTTCATCCGGACACTTTGTTGCAAGCTAAATCCCCCACTGCACCACACCAGACAAGCTCTCGGGCTTTTTTTGGCCCCATTCTCTCACGCAAACGGTTCTGGTGCTTCCCATAGCTCAGTTAGTCGACGGCAATTGAACAAGCCATCGGCTATCGACGCTTCGTGTCCCGGCATTTGGCGCAAAGCTGATGCCGGCCCGTGTGCTTTGCGAAACACGAAACAGCGCAAGCAAAGTCTCTTCCAAGCTACAGTGTCTGCAGACTGCCGCTGGTGGCCCGTTTCTGCGCCACCTGAATAGAGTCACATTCGGGATTCCGTTGCAACACCTCGCCTTTCTTGGTATACTCAACCAGCCAACCACTTTCAAGCGGAGCCGTCCGTCTTGGGAGACTCACATCTCGTGTCACGCAGCAAATGGACCGACTTGGGGGGCATTTTTGAGCCATTTTCGAGAGACTGGCCAGATGCCTCCGAGTCGCTAGTCACTTGATTCGCTCACGTCCAGAGGCTCGACTCAAGACCTCGCTGTTGTGGAGATTGAAGAAGAAGGATCGGCTGTTGCCTGCTTGACCCCTGTTAGCAAGAAAACAGCTGCAGCGGCTTTACCTAATGAGTTCATGCGAGTGATGCTTCATGTTGCGTCAACAAAGTGGTGTTTCAATAAGCGGTGCTCCCACGTGGTAGAGTAATGTCAATTTCAAGCTCAACGACCAAGGTATCTATCGCAAAAATGCATTCCCCATGCCGCCCAATTCCCAACGCCAATACCCATTCTATCATGCTCTTTTTTTTACATTGTTCCGGCGTCCAGTTTCGCCGACATGTCGTGATATACCCAATGCAATTCAGTTTTCGACTTGTTTTTATACAGACGCACCGGAAACCGATTCCGTTTGCGTGCGAATCTCCACGTCTTTCTGCCGTCGTGTTTCGACTGATAGTCGCTTCTTCTTCTCGTCTCCGTCGAAAAGATATGCCAGCTCTTCCAATGTCGGTCCCGAGGTTTCGACGAAGAAGAAGTATACAATGATGAAGATAAACGCCACCCAGATGCAATAATAAATGTAAATCTTCCACCCAATGTTTTGCAACGCAATCGGATTCACGTAGTTCCCAAAGATGGTGGCCACCTGGATTGTAAGCAGGACAAAAGCCCACGTCTTGGCCCGCATTTGGTATGTAACTACCTCCAGGGGGTATGTTACCACCAGATTAGTCCAGGCCATAGTGTAGAACGCCTGGAAGATGAAGATGCATGCAAGGACCAGCCGGCCAGCAGCGAGAGAACCGTGCTCAAGATATTCCTCGGCCCCAATCGTCCAAGCAATAAAAGTGAGCGAGACACCCCCAGAGCCGATTAGAAAGAAAGTGCGTCGTTTAAACTTGTTGATACAGACTGTAACGGCGAGCGCCACGATGTACTGCCAGAGTGTCACCATGCCGTTGACAAGAGTGATATCCTTTTCAGACGTGACTCCAGTGTCTTTTAGGATTTGTGTCAGATAGTTTGATACGAGCAGATTTCCCGAGCTCTGGCTGAAGACGGCGGTTGCGAAGCATAGTGATAGCCTTTTCAAATTGGGTATTGATGAGAAAAAGGCCACCCATGTCATGTTCTGTTGTGCTTCCTTGGCAAGGACCCGTTCAATCTCTGCGCATTCAACACTGACGACCTCGGCGGTTGGGTCGCATTCGCCATGGTATTTGACCAGAATCTCGCGCGCCTCCCTCATCCGACCCTTGGCAATCAGCCATCGAGGCGATTCCGGACAAAAGAAGATGAGACTGAGCTGGTAGGTCGAGGGGATAATTTGGATCAGCGTCGGTAGTCTCCATGACCATGGTCCTGGGATACGGAAGCAGCCATAAGTCGCCCATGCGCCAATGACGTATCCCAGCACGATTGACGTATTGTAAAAAGTGGTGATTTGAACTCGTTCCTTCGGATGGCTCAATTCCGTCACCAGCACTGGGGCGCCCATCTGGATCAGCGAAGAGCCAAAACCTAGCACAATCTTGCCTCCGATATACATGTCAAGCGACGTAGCGAAGAATTCTACCAGGACACCTGCGATGATGACAATTGAGCCGAGTGCAGTCGGAACCCGGCGTCCGCATCTATCGCTGATCCAGCCAAGGCATATGAATGGAATAACGCCGCCAATGGCGCTCGATGCACCGAACAAGCCCAGGGTTGAGCCTCGGGGATGTCCAAATCGATCCTGCCATGTCGGGAGAACTTGCATTCCGTTGGTCATTGACTGCGACGATTTCCTATAATTAGTCCTGGTTGATTGGGAGAAGCTCAAACAATAAAGCAGAGGAGACAAAACTCACCCCGTCAATGCCGAGCGCGGCGCTGGCGAGCAGCGATGACGTGAGTAGGAAATACAGCAGGATGCCATTCTTGCGCCGCCAAAACGGGGGATATGATGCCAAGTCAATTGGCGATGAAATACCGTCAGCCGTGCGTGCCGCAGCAGGAGCCATAATCCAGCCTCTTATCCCTCGACGACGATGTGTAGAGGCAGAGGCAGAGGCAGAGGCAGAGGCCAAAAGTTGCGGCAGACAGCGCCCGGATCTGGCTCATCTGTTCAGCTCTTCAGCTGCTGTTTTGTCACGCCACGCCATTGCGCAAAAGAAGGTTCACCGAGCGCAAAAAAAATGCGCCGGTGGCCTTGCTTAGTCAACAGGTCAGCCATTCTCGGTCAAGGCGAGCAGCCACGAGCGAGTGCCAGCTGTAGATGCAACCCAGAAGCGTTCCATTCTCTCTCCATCTCGAAGCATCTCGTGAGATGACGGATGAAGATGGTCGAAATGGGTAACACGAGATGATAAAGGCTAGCAATGCAGGGCAATTAAGTAAGCGCGCGTCCAGGGCCAAAGTCGCTTCCCCACGGGGGGGACAGATCGAATCTAAATCGGCGATTCGGAGAAATCAGGATCCGCGGAGCGACCAAACGGCTAGCTGGAGAGGCTTTCCAAGAGGCGGATAATTCGACAAAGGCCGGCCAAACCCGCACAGCCAATCAAGGCGGCGAGCCGTGAGTAAGATGCTCATCCTTATTTCCCCATTGGGGCAGCTCCGTTTCAATGGCACGGGGTATCGGGCAGCTCTGGGGGCAAAATTGCAAACTGCACACTGCTGATTGCCTCGTGGGCTTCCCCCAGCTGTTGCTCCCACACGTGTCCGGTCCGGGGAAGCGGCGCGAGCCTCGAGACGAGACGGGCGTCACAACGGACGACTAACTGGAACCGTTCTCGACGGAGCAATCGAAGCGGACAATGGCAATGTGAATGGTCCCGTCTCCACACGGCCAAGAGAAGGGAGGATCAGGAAGAAGCAGAGCAAACCGCTCATGTGTGGGTATAAAGCTGTCCCCCCTGAACCTGACGCGAACCACGAAGCCTCATCGGGTCGGTCCGTTTCAATAACGGGCTTTCTCAATCTACCTACTTGTTCTCGTACTCGTACATGTACATGATTAGCCTGAGTTGAGCTACCTATTATTCCTACCGTCCTTTGACGAGCAGACGCAGACGCACCTCGCAACAAACACAAGCAACAAAGGATCAGCCCAAGGACACACGAGCAGCAGAAAATAAAAAAATAAAAAAGATAAGCCAAAATGTCCGAGTCGCTATCTCTGCCCAACGATTTCGAATGGGGCTTCGCTACGGCCGCCTACCAGATCGAAGGGGCTGTAAAGGAAGGGGGCCGTGGGCCGTCCATCTGGGACACCTACTGTCACTTGGAGCCCTCTCGCACCAACGGCGCCAACGGCGATGTTGCCTGCGATCACTATCACCGCTACGATGAAGACTTTGATCTCTTGACCAAGTACGGCGCCAAGGCCTACCGCTTCTCGCTGTCGTGGTCGCGCATCATTCCTCTTGGTGGCAGGCTTGATCCCGTCAACGAGGAGGGCATCCAGTTCTACAGCGATCTGATCGATGCCTTGTTGAAGCGGGGAGTTACCCCTTGGGTGACTCTATATCACTGGGATCTTCCCCAGGCGCTTCACGACAGGTATGGAGGCTGGTTGAACGTGGAAGAGGTCCAGCTGGACTTTGAGAGATATGCGAGGTTGTGCTTTGAGCGCTTTGGAGACCGGGTCAAGAACTGGATCACCATCAACGAGCCGTGGATCCAGTCCATCTATGTGAGTCTTGACTGGGGGTTCAGACCCCATCTCTCTTTTCTCGTGTATCAAAATACAACCATCAAATACTAATCAACGGCGCAGGGCTATGCCACCGGCAGCAACGCTCCCGGCAGGAGCAGCATAAACAAGCACTCCACCGAGGGCGACACAACCACTGAGCCATGGCTGGCTGGAAAAGCCCAGATCATGAGCCACGCTCGCGCCGTGGCCGTCTACAGCAAAGACTTTCGCGCTTCTCAAAAGGGGCAGATCGGCATCTCGCTCAACGGCGACTACTATGAGCCCTGGGACAGCAGCGATCCCAGAGACAAGGAGGCTGCGGAGCGACGCATGGAATTCCACATCGGGTGGTATGCGAATCCAATCTTGTAAGTTCCTACCTACTGGGACCTGTCTATCCGTTGGAGACACTCAACATACTAATCATCGTGCACAACAGCTTGAAAAGGGACTACCCTGCTTCCATGAGAAAGCAGCTGGGCGACAGGCTCCCCGCTCTCACTCCCGCCGATTTTGCCATTCTCAACGCCGGAGAGACTGACTTCTACGGCATGAACTACTACACCTCTCAGTTCGCCCGCCACCGCGAAGGCCCCGTCCCCAAGACGGACTTCCTCGGCGCCATCCACGAGCACCAGGAGAACAAGGACGGCAGCCCCGTCGGCGAAGAGAGCGGCATCTTCTGGCTGCGCTCCTGCCCGGACATGTTCCGAAAGCACCTCGCCAGAGTCCACGGCCTGTACGGCAAGCCCATCTACATCACCGAGAACGGCTGCCCGTGCCCCGGCGAGGACAAGATGACGTGCGAGGAGGCCATCAACGACCCCTTCCGCATCCAGTACTTTGACTCGCACCTGGATTCCATCTCAAAGGCCATCAGCCAAGACGGCGTCGTCGTCAAGGGCTACTTTGCCTGGGCTCTGCTCGATAACCTGGGTACGTAACACAACACAACACCCTCTTCACCCTTCCCCCTCTTCTCAGCTCCCCATCACATATTGATCCAAACTAACCGCTCATACCTTGACAAAACAGAATGGTCAGACGGCTACGGGCCCCGCTTCGGCGTCACCTACACAGACTACACCACCCTCAAGCGCACGCCCAAGAAGTCGGCCCTTGTGCTCAAGGACATGTTTGCAGACAGGCAGCGGGTTAAAGTCGCCGCTTGAAAGAATAGCCTTTATGCTTCTTTTTTCTTTTTTTACCCTCCCCCCTTGTTCACCCCCCCCCCTTTTTTTCTGAATTTTGCCTTTTTTCGTGCTTGCGTTTCACCCTTCTTTCCTTGAACAAGCAAGCAAAGCACGCAAGTATATAAGCGGTAGCCCCCAAGTTTAGCCATATATATCATCCAAAATGCAATGCTACTCAGCCATTTCAAAACAGAAAAAAGCAAAATGAGACATGGGGTCCGTAACTTTTTTTATGCCTTCAACTCTCTGTCCTCGATAAGAAGAACCGTTATATGCCTTGACTACGTGAATACCATGTGCAGGGAGCGGAGAAATCGTAAAGCCCAGGTTCAAACAACGTTGCGTCCATGTTTCTCCGAATGTCTCAGCATTTCCCCGATCACTCACATTCCTCTTTGTGCTCACCTCTCTTTTTTTTTTTATCCCAATCCTTCCCCCTTCGCTTATTTGTCTCACAAGGGAAGCTGCATGTAACCCAGTCACCCTGGACTCACCACGGAGTGAAAATCATCAGGGCTGAAATGAAATCGAAACGAAGACGGGAGATCTTGGTTAATCTCATTAATGCAAATGGAAAATAGTAGTAGTAGTAGTAGTAGTAGTAGTAGTACCTATACACAAAGATAAAATGGCTCCATACGTAAAATTACACCCATGCGAAAAAAACGCCTTTTGCCCCCCCTTGCAAAACACTGAACATACCCAACTCGCTGAACGGGGGGAGGGGGAGGAAGAATAGGGAATCCCTGCCATATTTACAAAGTTACAAATTTTCTTCTTCTTTGCTCTGTTCCATTCCGCACATTTAGCCAACAACGGTATTAGACGTGTTCCTAAGCTGATCCGAGGCCTTGGAGTCCAGCCGCGTGAGAATATCCAAGAGCACCGTAAAGTCGCTCCTAGCTCGCGTCGCCAGGGGTGAATCCTGGTTCCGATGGATAATGGCTAACAAACTAGCTCCGATAAGGCGAATCTTTTCCACCTGCGGTATCAAGATAGGAAGTGGTCAGCAAAAACAAGTGCCGAAGTGTAAAATATAAATATCCGCAGGGTGATAAGGGAAACGGTAGAAGGATTGAGAGAGGGGAAAAAAAAAGACTCACGTTTGGCTCGCCGTTGGCCTGGAGGCCCCAAAAGGGCGCTTCGTTCATCACTCTCAACATGTCTCGTACAATCTCCGACTTCCTCAAATCGGCCTGCTCAACGCCAGGAGCAAAATAAGAGAGATCTTCAAACTTCTGCGTAATCACCATGCGCAGACAGTGAAACGTCACCTGCAGGTTAATGCATTGGATCACGTACTGCTTGGACTCGGCCGACCCGTTGCCCTCGGCCATTGCTGCCATGGCCAGCGTGCATGACTGGAGGTACGGCGGGAGGTCGTCCAAGCAGGTGATGAATCTGACATAGAGGGAGTCGAGGTGCTGCCTGTCGGCAGATGGCAGAACGTGGTTGGGGGGCATGCTGCCCCTAAAATGCTGCATCATCTGGTCCTGAAGCACTCGGATTTCCAGCAGCAGATCGGCGGCCGACTGCCACAGCCGCACGTTTGCGTTGAACCCGGAAATAAAGCTTTTTCTGGGCGGCTCCGAGGCCGTGTTCAGAAACTCATCCTCGATGCCCGACGGGTAAAGGGTAGTGATGCCCGTGTCGAAACAGTACTTGTGGATGGTGATGGGACGGTTATTGAGTATGGCGGCCGACTTGTCGCCCAGATACAAGATCCAGAAGCAACGGCGCCGGAACTCTGCCTCGATGGGGACGAGCCCCTCGAGCGAAGCCTCCTCGTGGAGGTGCATGACCTGGGCCAGGCGGATGGCCTCGCCAAAGATGTGCCACGAATACTTCGGCTTCCCCGCGGCGTGGAGGCAGTTGGAGTGGAAGTAGCGGATGGCAATCGAGTTGGCCGTCGGATTCTCCAGGTCGGCCTCGAGATGCTGGTGAAGGCAGTCGCGAGAGGCCTCGAGAAAGATTTCCGAGACGGATTCTCCTTCGGGGAAAATGTCCTTGGGTAGCATGAATGCCGCCTCTGCGCAGACGGCCGTGACCAGGGTGAAGGTCGAGTCGACCCAAGGAGCCAGCCTGCTGCCAACGATCCTGGAGCCGCTGGGCTGGCCGAAGCCCGTCCACGACTCGGCAGAACTGATGGGGGTGGTGCCAGTGGTCGCGTCCGGCGTGAGCTGCGACAGCGGCGATGGTTGGTTCATGCCGGGCAAGGGCTGCGAGAAGATGTATGCAAGGACGTCCCGGAGGGCAGGCTCGTACACCAGGGGGGTGAGAGGATAGAGGTAGTCGAAGAAGAGGTCGATACATCGCTTCGAGACCCGTTCTAGCGTCGTGTTGCGCAACGTCATTGCGTGGGCGAGGTGTAGCCACCGCTGGCGAGTCGAGATGTTCTGAATTGTGGAGAGGCCGGGCAGGTCGCCCAGCGGCTGCCGTGGCAGGCCATTCTCGATGCTGAGAGGCTCGACGGGCTCCCACGCCGTCTCGGGCGACATCGAAGACGAGTTGAAGGGCTGCTGCAGTCCACCTGCTGCGGGGCCGGAGAAGCTCAACGGCGGCGGCATCTGGCCGGATCCACGAGCCCCGGTGGAGAGGGAGCTCGGGTCTGGAGGTGGCTGGCCGGGCTGATCGCTCTTCTTCCTGGCTTTGGGACCGCGTCGGGCCAGTGGCAGGTCGAAAGTGCACTGCACGTGGGCATCGCGGCAGTGCGTGCAGCTATCGACGGCGCTGAGGTATTCGCACTTGTGTGGTGTCAGTGGGGAGAAGGACGAGACGGGATCAAGGTGTAAGACGGAGTAGACGGAGGAGTAGCGCAGCATCAGAATCAGACAGAGCAGAGTCGAGAAGAGTTGTGAATGCGAATTTTACATATACACTCGTATGATGTATATGGTGCCAATGTATGCACAACCCAACATAACAGACGTATTGCGAGTGTCGCGGGAGGTATAACGAGAGAGGGAGAGGAGGGAGCAGGAAGAGAGCAAGCAGGGACCAGGGACCGAGCGAGACATGAAGAATGGAAGGGAAAGGAGAGGACGGGATGGGAAAGCGATGCAATGCAATGCAATAGGCTGGATGGGCTAGACTGACCTTGGCCTTGCGCCGACGGCATCGATCGCACGCTCTGCTCACCAGACGGCCTCGCGGATGGTGGTGGAACGAGGTTGCAGCCGCTCCAAGAGACTGCTGAGGCGGCGGTGTTGAGGCCGTTGGTGAGCCGGGCTGGGAGGTTGAGGCCGACTCGGGCGAGGTGGTGAGCGCGACCGCTGAGCCTGCTGAGCCTGTGCCTGTAGAGCCTGTGGCAGCGCGGGCCACCGCGGGCGTTAGTTATAGGGGTCACTACCGCTGCGCTGCGCTGGAACCGCGCTGGAGCTGCTGGAACTTTACTGACCTGGACCTGCTGCTGCTGCTGTCGCTGTCGCCACTGATGCTGCTCCCCCTAGCGGTGCGCTGGCCATGGCTCTGCCTGCCTGCCGATCGCTATCAGTTCCAGTCTCGACGGCTCTCCCTCAGCCTCCGCTTCCCACGCTGCGCTCACGGTTGGTCGGAGATCGGAGAAACGCAGGGCGCGCAGACAATGTCGCGTCTTCCGGTCGGAAACGCCTGGCTGGAGACTCGAGGCGAGACGGGGATTTATCAACGGTCAAATACAGGGAGGAAAAGTGGGCAGAGGCTTGGATTTTTCTCGTCTGTTTGGCCCCTCCACCTTTAAGCCATTTCTCCGCATGGGGTCGGCCGATTATCTAAGGCGAACAGCCAAGGACTAGCACGAAACAAGCCAGGTCCAACGCTCCAGAATCTCATCGTCCATTATCCGTCAGGGCCACCGCGAGTACGAGTAATCTCGACCAGAAATCGACCACAAGCTGCGAACCCCCTTCCGGGCGCCAGGCCGCTTCGGGCTCCCGTGCCAGCCGCTAGCCGCTGCGCAAAAGCCTGGGGAAGACATGGGGGGGTTGGTGAAGGATGCAAATGCAATGCAATGCGACGACAGATGCGGCGCCCGCTTGATCGCACAAACTCGACTCAGCGTTCAGGCCAGCCCGGTTCGCGATTCAACCGTCATCAGAAGGCGCCCCCTTTGCCCTTCCATCCGGCCATCCACCCCGTCCTGCTTCTCGGCCGGCCAGAATAGCTTCCTAATGGGCAAATCTGGTGTCGACGCAAATGCGGGGTTTGCATGGCAATGCATCGCAACCTTGTCCCCCCCGGCCTTGTACCCACCGGTAGTCGTGCAGCGCCGTTTGGGCGCGTGCGCTACCTGTCGGTACCTGCCGGCTATCAACTTCGGATGAACGCAGGCCACAATGCAACCCCGGGTGGGTTGGTCCCTACCGCGTTTAATATAAATTTTTTCAGGCGTCTACTACTTGAAAAGCTCTCGAGCCAGCTCTGGGTAATGATGAAAGCTGCATGTGTCGTGTCACATCGGCCCATAAGTCGCCTCCAACTGGGTTACTCAACGCGAGTCCAGCACGGAATATAGCCTGAGCATCGACGGGGAAGCCAATTGAGATTCGAGGTTAAACGACATCGTTGCCAGACCCCTTTCCCTTGTGACTGCAGCCGCCAGCTATCTACGGCTACGGCTGTCCCGGCCCCTCGCCATCATAATCAACAGCCGCGAATAAAACCAAGTCCTGGCACCTCCCTGCCGATTTGCCACTCAATCGTCGAGCAAGACGATGTCTTCAGCAGCCCAGGCCCCCAGGTGGTTTCCCAATGCACTCAATTGCATGCCTAGGCAACTGTTCCGTACCGTGGCGAATCCGCTTTGACGGCATTCATCGACCGCACGTGGAGAGCGTATTGGAAGCCAAGTAAGTAAGTTGCTTCCCGAATGCGCTTTGCCATTCAGTCCTTCGACCCCCCATCTCAGTCACATTCGGAGGCATACCAGTACATAGAGTACGTAGAAGAGCGTGTCAAGCTTCGTCTCGCGTGCATCGCCAATGGCTAGCTACTCACACGCAATTTCCGGCTCACCGCAGTCCTACGCCCCCCGCTCGAACCTGCCCCTATTATAGCGAGATCAAGACCGCGGAAGCAAGCCTTCCGCTTCAATCAAGCACAACCCGGCTCCGGAGCATTTGCCCGGGAGCAAAGGCAGCTAACCGCCCTTGGATTTATATCAATTGACTGCCATGATCCGAGAGTCGACGCGAAGCTCCCTGACGGCGCCCACATGTCTTGTTAAAACACAGTCTGTTCTGGAGCGAGCAGGCCGTGACGGCGTCGACCCGTCTTTTCCGCTTCCTCGGAAAAGCAAGGACTCATTATGATGAATAACGGCCGGCAATTAACAACCTGGAGAACCCTCGTCCTAGATGCGGAGAGCAAAGTGGGATCCGCGTCAACTGACTGGTTCAATGTCACCATATGATTAAGCTTATACCAATCCTAACGAGCGGAGGGGCCAGCATTGCGAAATCCCGAGGTTTGGAGCTTGGTATTCCTGGAACTTGCTCATCGGGTACGTGCAGGGTCTTATCCTCGTGTTGCGCAACTTACACGGCTTCCCGAATTGCTGTATCACAGCGTTGACTTAGGAAGCTTAGTTGGTTTTCTTTCTTCTGGCAAATTCCAGAGATGATTCCATGGATGCACAACATTTTTCTCGTCTAGTGACTGTATGTTAGTTGATTTAGGTCCCTGTGACGCGTTATTGACAGAGAACAGTACGCAGCCCGGTTACCGCTCGCTCCCCTGCTCGATTGCTCGACAGATACAGTACCGCGCATCCCTAGGATTTGCGAACCAGACAGTGAAGCATTTTGACTTTGCGTTAGGCTGGCTAGGTCTGGTATCGATGAGGGGCACTGGGTTTGCCTGGTGACACCATATACCTACGAGTATGCCACAGAACCGGAGCCGAGACGGTTCGCTTCACACACTCACATTCCCGCCGGAGTGTCGCAAGTCTCATCTTCGACCCGAGACACCCGTGCGAAACTGAAAGGTCACCACATTCTACAAGGTCGTGAGGGCGCGAATACTCACATTCTGGTTCGTTCTCTGTAAAAGAGGAGAACTCGCGAGCCAACAGGTGAAAACCGGCGCCATCTACAAGCAGATCATTGATGCGATCGAGGGGTCTCAAGCCCCCCAACGGGTGTAACGATTGTAATAGCTGTGGTAATTAGTAGTGCAGTGCTGCTGCTCCCTCCAGTAGAGCGATGTTGGTCACAGAACTGCGCGTGGTGTTTGACGTAGGTTTTTCCTATTCGTTTATTTCCTTTTGGACTTTTGGTCATTACAAGACGTGGTTTGGCCTGTTCTTGCTTGCCCATTCGCGCCCAGTAGAGTGGTTCTGGATGCATCATATTGAGCCTCTATCGCGAGAAGGAATTGCCTGCATCGGCAAATACGTCAGTCTGCCAATAGGTATCTATATAAAGAAACAATATGCAATGATGATGCAAATTTGCCATCCTATTGTTGCCACGCGAGCGAGTGAGCGTTAGACTGTTAAAGAAATTTGTCCTCTTTAGGGTAGCATCATTGGCCCCCCTTCCTTGATTGGATTTTAGTACTGGCAGTTAGAACAGAAAAGACCGTTCGATTATATGACTAAGGTAGACAAATTTATCGATCACACCCTGCATTGCTGGTGTCAATGAGCTTCCAAAGTGGCAGAATTGAATTCCCATTCCTATAACCAAAATTTCTTATCAACGTTTTCCAAAGACAATAGACACGATTGACTTAGACACTGGCTAAATTCTAGTATTTTACACACTACCTCCATGTAAATCAAGCCAGCATCATAGCATTTTGAAGCAAAGTACTTAGGTAGGGGCTACTCATTCACCGGCATTTTCACCAATTCACAGCATTTTTAACCCCCCTCAAGGCTTTGAGATGTGTCCATCCATGCATCTACCATGCAGCAATTAGTCTTCACTGCATTTCCTCTTTCGCCCAAAGCCTAGAGATGGAACATTCTCCATGTTTTGACCGACGGACTTCTTCACAGCATTTTTAACCCCCCCCAAGCCCTAGAGATGAAGCCGACATGTCTCCAATTTGTGTTGATAGGCCAATCATATGGACTTCTCTGTAACCACTTACTTTATTGATGTCTTTCACAGCACTTAGAAGAGAAAAATCGAGGCTACTTTCTCCCTCGGGCGAAATTAAAAATGCTGTGAAAGGAACCAAGTGGAGTAAAGGCAGCCGCATTATGGCTGAGGTGTGATGGTTCATGCAAGGAGTCTTCTCTAAAGACTCGAGGGAGGTTGAGAATGCTGTGAAGCGTTCATTCACTTGCCGAGAAAGAACAACGCGGCCACTGTGCTACTGTCGTATTTCTCATCTGCATTCCAACAACTATGACCATCGTTTGCTAACTCCGCCTTAAGCAATTGATACTACCTACTGTGCCGTCTACTGAGGCGATGTCCACATGTACACAAGACAACCAGCCCTGGTAGTATTTCTCGGGCGGGCCATCGTGAAAACCGAATAGTCTCATTTTAGCCGTCTTCGAATCATACAGCCCGCTTGGCTAAGCGGTATAGCGTGTCACTAGTAACTACTTGACATGACAAGGTGATCAGTTCGACTCTGATAGTGGGCACTGTATTTTTTTTTGAAGCTGCCATTGACTTTTTGCAGTACTTGTTCATTTATAAGTAACATGGCCCTATCTTGAAACAATGACAGAAAGAGACGTCCCAGTCATTCCCATCGTGATCCTCGTCCTCCCCAACGTTGGCCAAGGAGCATCCCCAACTCCTGACTGCCAGTGTACCCCCTCAAAGTCATTCAATGAAAAGATTTCTCTAGCTTTGGTAGAAGATGCAGCTTAGACGCTGATGGTCAGTGCCAGAGAGCCGTGGATCTGGCTCAGCAGGGTCTGGGCCTGGTTGGCGTAGGCGGGGATGCGGGCAATGATGGCGCCGGCCAGGTTGACAACGGTACGCTCAATCAAGTTGAGGACAACGCCGATGGGGCCACGGAGGAGAGAGTTGGAGACGAGACCGTTGGGGCCGACGAAGGCGTTGATGAGGTCCGTGTTGGCTTTCGTGAGCTGGTATGGTTGTTAGATTATACGACATCTTGCTATTTAGCAGGAGATAAGAGAGATACGTACAGTGGCGAAAGCGTTGTAGATGGACAGCTGGTCAGCCTGGCCAAAGGTGGAAGTCACCGGGGTGGTGATGATGCTGGCGACGTTGGTGACCAGGTTTCCAGCCAGAGCGCTGATACTGTTAATGATGTTCTGCCGTTCTTGTAAGTATACGCCACTTGTTCACTCCTTTACAATGGAGCTTACAGGGAGCTGCTGGGCAAGTGTAACAGCAGTGACGTTGCTGATGGCATTGCCGGTGGTGGCAAACACGTTGGCCACGCTGTTCAAGGTGGAAGTAATGCTAGAGGCGTTGAGTTGCGGGAGAGCGATGTCGAGCTGGTGAAGCTCGGCCAATTGCTTAACGTGGATCTCGTGAGCGAGCTGCTCGAGCTGGTGGACGTTTTTGCTCTGCTCGCTCTGCTCCATGGCCTGACCTTTCTGGGTGGCAGACATGGCGTAGGCAGACTGGACCGTCAGAGCGGTGGCGAGGATGGAGATGAGCTTGAACTGCATTTTGGCGGGTTGACGATGGGGGTTTGATGGGGTGGGATTTTTTTGTTGTGGGATGGATATGTAGAAAATGGAATTTGTGAGATGAAGCTGCTGGCGATAATGAATGGGACCAACTTGGATTGCATCTTATCTCGTCTTTTATATCTATCAAAATCATGTCGTCTAAGAGCCAAGGGATGCAAGACGTAGAGAGGCGTTGCCCAGTCATTGCCCCACGGATTCTGTGCTTGCCGAGACACTCGACATTCCATTCCATTCCTAGAACTCTTCTTTTTGAAGACACGCAAGGGAGATCTCCAAGAGAGCAACGGCAGCTTGTTTCAACGGTTGGTGGCGAATCAACAGCAAGTTAGGCCTGGGGAATGCGAGACTGATTCCAAGACCATTTCTCTCAAACTTGCGGCTGGGCCTCATGGATGACATCAATAATAGAAGGGTTTTGCTAATTTAGGGCCACAAAGGCGTCTTTTCTTTGAATCATAAATTCTCCGTATCCTGGAAAATTGTCCAATCGTATTTTGGAATCGTAGTCGTGCAGGTTACTTCCATTCCTCCGTGTCTTGGACTGACCGGAATGTTAACCAGGTCTCACCGCGGCCCGCTCATGGGACCAAACAGTTTCCTCTCGTTCTCCATAGTGAGGAAAACCAAGGAAATAGTAGTAGCACTGGCTCTAGAGCATGATATTCCGCCACTAGTGGGATGGTTGTTATGAGGTGGATGAATCCACCTGGCATTGATCTGGCAACCCTTATGGCGAATTCCAAGCTGTGGTATTCAGCGCAGTTTGGGAAGCGGCATATCCGACGCAATTGACCTTGGTATAATCCTTAATGTATTACCGTCAAAGATATCTTGTCCTTGAACCTATCAGTGGGCGGCTGCCAACCATGATGCAAGCCAATTAAGCATTGATCCGCACTACACTCAAGAACTGTTGCTACTGTCGAACGTGTGGTATTTGTAAAGGAGTAAGATGATCCTTATAGACCGACATCGTTGCCTACGGCATGTCTAAGATATCTATTTATATACCTTGGATATCGCCAACTTCATAAACAAGTACCACGATTATTACCTACTCACCAAGCCGTCCAAGAAAAGCGAGAGTGGTGACGCGGTCCATCCTCTTCCGTCGAACTCCTCTCCACAGGTGGTGAATGCATCTCCCGCCAATTCCTATTGAATTGCCACCCCCCTGCGTGCTGGTGAACGTGAGCCACGTGCTGGTGGTTCTGGCACGAGAAACTCGTCAAATGCAGCTGCCTCACCTGCGATCATCTCACCTTTCGCCAGCATTTCTCCCCGCCCAGCTTCACCAACCGACAACGCAACGGCTACCGCAAGTCAAAGACGCCAACTTGAAAGCCGCCTTTTCAATCAAATTCAAGAGGCGAAGACCAAGATTGAAGAATTGGACCTTGTCCTCGCGTCTGAGTTGGAAGATGTCAACTGCCGAATCACCCTCTGCTAGGTATATAGGATGCTTAGCCTTGATTCAAACGTCTTGTTTAGATTTCGTCATCAGCCAAGACACTGTATCAACTGAAAAGTCACGTCTACTTGGAGCAAGCTCTCCACCATCTTTACGATTCTGCGGCCTCTGGAGCTGTCGAGTTATCACTGGTGTTGGCTTTTCCCACTCGGCCAACGGACCTGAATAGACAATGCGGCAGCGTCCTTATATGTACGCCTTCTTCATAGTCGAGAAACCATACGTATTGTAGAAATTCGAAAGCGACATGTCATCCAGAGCACCGAGTACGAGTAGTAGTTGATCTTGAGACGATATAACAGGCCCCCTTTCTCCCATCCCCGCGAAATACGAAGGAGTGGCGAGACCCGCAAATAAAGGCAGATGCCAGATTCTGCACAGTTGAAGAGGGGCTCAACAAAAAAAAAATATTACTGCCGAGATGACGCCCCTCTCGGTCAATTGCCATGGCAGTTGAACAGGGAAGAAGACAAAATGATTGCTGCTCCATGCCTAACCGTCGAAGGTTCGAATTGGCGCCAAAGATGATCCTGAATTAGACAAAGGGCGTCTAGAAGGCTTCCTAGAAAGCATTAAGCAAGCGCTTAGAGGCGCCAATTAATAGGCTCAGCAGCCGCCGCCCTCTGGAGCCATCCATGGCAATCTGGGGAAAGCAATTGGCTAGCAGCGGGCGGGCCGCGCGGATCCGCGACAGCAAAAGCTCTGCCAACAACTTTCGACGGCTCGACGGCGATATCTCGTCGTGATGGCACGAGTACGACGGCAGTGGTCGCAGTTGGTGCCGCCGAACGGAAACTCGCCGGGCTGCAGGGCTTTCCAGAGGCCTCTTGCGGAACGATATCGACGGGGCCGAGTCTCCGATTGATTGTACATGGTGCTAATTCCCTTCTAGGCAGGATACGCGACATGCGTAAAGGAGCCCTGGAGTCCTGGCAGCGCACAAGGCCGCCAGCAGCACGCCATTCCCATCTGCTGGGCAAGGAGAAGGCAAGATTGCAATGACGATTGTTCCCAGCCGGCTGGCTCCTTTCCGACGATGGAGATTCGTCTAGAAGGTCGACCGAAGCTTCTGGATAGGAGGAAATGAGGCATTGAGGGAAGCGAATCTGATGGTCGAAATTGCCAGCAGATGGCAAATGAAAGAGGGCAGCCGGAATCTGGCGCTGCACTCGTACCTTGCATGAATGGGCCACAGCGAGGACCCTGCTTGTGCGCCCGTGCCCTAATGTGCTCTGATTGCATTTTTTTCCTTTCCCTTGAACCATGTCACGGCCCATGCCTGAGGCAAGGTTGGAGCATGGACAGGGTATATGAGAGAGAGGGGTCTTAAGGCAAGTCATTCAAGTTGGCAGACGCAAGTACCTCGACGCCGTTTCCAGAGAGCAAAGGTACTTGCGAGGTTGATTGGCCTGTCCTCCCAGCGTTTCATTGAGCTGTTACGGGGGGAGAGCACGCGGTTGGCAGCTTGGCAGATGGTCTAGAGCCGGATGTGCTTCCATCTGGGCTGCCTTTGCGTCCGAGCGAGTGAAAGAGAATAAATGAATGACTCGGCAGCCTACAGGCAAACGGGCAGCTCATCTGCCTCTGCCTCCCTGCTGTACGAGAACTCCGCACCTTGCCTTGGTTCATTAATTCGTGTGGAACTTGCTCGTGGAAAATGCCGTAATAGCACATAGCAATAGAGGAGCAAATAGAGGCAAACACGAGTAAGGTTAGTAGAGTTAAGAGGAGGTAGTGCTAAGGATCTCATCAGCCGTACCCCATGCGGAGAACCCCGAGAATATTAGTAGAACAAAAGGTACAGAAGGTACAAGCACATGCAATTCCAGAGCATGCAATTGAATGGTCAGTACCTTAGTACTATACCTTAGTAGAGGTAGTAGTACGCAGCTGCCTGGATAAAGAGGGGAAGAGAGACAGAGACAGACAAACAAAGCATGAGCGTGTGAGTGTGAGTGTGCGTGTGTTGGTGAGAGCGAGGAAAGCGCCGTCGTGGCTCAGACCATATGGCTGCTGCTTGTCTCAGTTTCACCGCTTTCTGCTGTGCTTGTACCGGTACCAGTGCCAGCGTCAGTACGCGGGGGCATGGCGAGCGATTGGCAGGTGCGTCTTGGAGGCCAAGTCACGAGAAGCTTGTCCTCTTGCCTCGCTTGGCTTTGGCCTTGGCTGTGACCTTGGCTCTGGCTTGTGGCAAGTGTGTGTGGCTGTAGCACCTGCTGTGTGAGTGTGAATGTGGTGTGAGTAGCAGTACTACCTACCCAGTAACAGAGTAGTAGCACGGATGGAACTTCCAAGGCAAGAGCTACTGCTGCCGTGACCGTGACTTGCTGTGGCTTCGGCGTCTTGTCATGACATGTGAATGTTAAACTCTGTTTTCTCCCGATTTAGCATCCGACGTTTGTCTCTCCCTGCTTACCGTGAATGGTGATGCTCTCGAGTCTAGCCTCTGCAGCTGAGGGCGCTGCTACCACATGATGCTTGCACGGCTGAGAAGCACATACCAGCAGCTGTACGGAGTACCCCAAGCGCAGTGTCTGCTCGTACGAGTACGCACTGACGCCTGCTGAACAGCGACATTCACTCAATACCAACCTCCAACACCAACGCCGACACCAGCACCAGCACCAGCACCAGCACCAGCACCAAGAACAACACCAAAGCAGCGACTTTGCCCCTCATTGTCTGTCAGTTCTGTCTTTTGTGCCCCCCCGGAGAAATGGTGGCGGATTTGCTCCCTGGACTCTTGTTTCCGGATTCCCTCGTGGCCACCATCGGCTGTAGAAGCCGCTACGCCTCGACTAGAAGCAACTGATGATCATGGTGTCCCATTTTGCAAAAAAGCCAAGTCCCGTCCCGCAACTTTCTTTTACCCGCGTGGCCAATGGCGCTTCTGGAGAGGCATCCACGGTAGCGACATCGGAAGCCATCGTCCAACCACCATTATCTAGCCGGCCACACTGCCTATCGACTCGCCCTGCTTCTGGGGGCGATGCGCATGACCCCGACCCCTCTGCTGCAAAATGCTGCAAACACTGCAACGGACAAAGTTGCAACTCTGTGCTGGGGCCCATCACTGCGTCTGCTTGTTGCATGTGTTTGTAGCGCCGCCTCCACTTGGCCTGCAGCAAGCAAGGTACTAGACCAAGGTAGTACGCCCAAGAGCAAAGTTACGCGAAACCTGCCACAGGAGGACTTGACTCTGCTGCTTGGTGTGATTTGATTTGCTGGTGCGTGGCGGCATGTGGTCCCTTGCGCGCTCGGTTTTTAATAGATCAAATGGCATGTACTTGTACGGGCTAAGCTTTGATGCAAGCGACAATCATGATGACCTCGCAACGCTGATCTGCGCACATGACAGGTACCAGTACTGTACGGCAGAGACACATGCATGGCCGGACCTTGTTCACGGACACTCCCTCGGCTGTGATTCTTTGATTCGACAATTTGCTGTCCTTTGACAGTTGCGTGAGTATATCATTCATCTGTGGCCCCCCCGGGCCTCGCCTTCGCCTCTCTCTTTGTTTGGCGAACCAAGATTTCGTTGCAAAAGGGCCCTTGTTCAACGCAATAGCGCCCTGGTAGCCCCTCGCGTGCTGCGCGGACTCTCGCCGTTCAATCCACTTCTCTGGTCGTTTAAGCGTTCAAGACTGAAAAGAAAAGAAGCGAGAGGGGCCTGGTGAACAGCTCTCCACTTGGTACCCAAGACTACTTGACAGACTGGACCTCAGCTCCCGCCGCTTGGCGATGGGCCTTTCCCAACCGCCAAAGCTTCCTGGACTCTGGATTCTGGGTCCAATCGATTAGCCACGCGACGGCGTCACTGCAACTTGGCTACAGGTATCCATTACGAGACTGGTTACCAAACTCAACTGACGTCTCGACGCCCTCTTGACGACGCCCTTCACCTTGACTCATCAACAGAACTTTTGCTCCCTCCTCTAAGCGACTGCTAGCCTCAGCCGATCTATCTATTGTCCATCGTTGCTGTTTACGTCAGAAAGAAACAAGAACCAAAAAAAAGAGGCGAGAATAAAATACATGCCGTGCAGCCCACAAGTAGTAAATGGGAAGAGATAGTCGCCCTCCATATCAGGTTATCAAAATTTCTGAATCTCGTCATCGCCAACCAATCCTTGCTGCCGTGGTTTTTTGCATTCGCTCACCGCCGACTGGTGATTCGACTGCCATTCCAACAAACTCCACAAACAACCTGGACAAGCACCCCGGCCCTGCATACTGGGGCAGGGATCGGCTCACCAGCAGCGGATCCCTACTGAGTGGCCCCTTGGCTCTCATTTTTTTCTTCTCTTTGTCCCCGCCTGCCGTGGGCCCTGAATCGGACACCACAGACCGGACCAATCGAAGCGTTTGCCGTTGCCAGTCGCAATCCCGCTTGTCGCTCTCATCGATTCGAAAAGGACTGGGCGCCGCCGGGGAGACCTCTCGTTGCACACACAGGCGATTGTTTTATAACTCTGCGTTATAATCATCCTGTGTGGCTTTTTACGGGCGGTTACCAAAACCACAGATTATCTTCTATTTCGTCTTGCACTCGTCTCGAGTCGCTCGCAATACCCAGGGGCTTTTCTCCGTACAGGCATACATAAGGGACCTCCAACATATCGTGCTCACGTTCCAGTCTCGTCCTCACACCACCCCGTCTTTGACGTATATATAATAAGCCGAAAGCTGGCTGTAACATCGCCTTAACCAACTACAAACCCCTCCGCCGACTTATATGGTTGACACCCACCACACCCAACCATCACTTATACTGCGCCGGCCGCAAACACCTCGAGAATCCCACCATTATGGCGCACTCAACACGACGCATGTCCGAGATCTCCTACCACAGCTTTCGTGATGCTGAGCTGGTAGACCCGCTATCATCGCCTCCTTCAACCACTCGAGGTCGCCAGCCCACTCGATCTCCCAGGTCCCCCAGGTCCCCGAGAGAGCAGTCTCCAATCATCGCCAAGGTCCAACGAAAGGATTCTGGATACGAGTCGCACACTTCATCGCCACGCACGTCGGCCACATATATTCGACCCAAGCCCTCACGGCGTACTACAGGACTGTCCACGTATGGTACTTCATCAACCCAGTCGTTGCGCTCCCGTATCCGCCCGCCTATTCATCGACCCCAAACATCTGTCTCGTACCAACTTCGAACCGTCGAGGCCGCCAACCAAACGCCTTACTACCCGTTCCAGGCTCCCGACCTCGAAGAAGTCACAGAGACAAGCCAGGAGGCCCAGAATACTGTCCTACCGCCTCAGACTACCCATTACTGGACCAGCGATAGAACTCGTCGACTGGAGTATGCCGCTATTGATGCTGCAAGCAAGGGCGTCAAGGGCTGGTTTCGAAGGAATCTGCTGCCCGACTGCTTTGCAAGCAAAGGCAGACATGTCGCCTTTGATGACGACACTGGCAGTGTCCGTCGGTACAGGCTAGACCTGGAAGACGATCAAGAGGAGAAGTGTGCATCTGGCTGCCCTGCCTCATCCTCGCGCAAGGGTCGGTTTTCTATCCGGATTCATCGCAAAAGCGTTGCTGTTTGAATTTTTTTCTTTTTGGACTTTTTGTGCAAAATACCCCATCTATCGTTTCTTCCTTTGCATTTCGGCGCATCACATTTATTCGGCGTTGTATACCCCGATTGATTTTTTTCCAACTTCTTTCAGGTTCTTTCGTGTTCTCGTATGGGTCTGGACCGGATGAGATACCAAGCATGCGCATATACCAGGAGAGCGTTTTCTTTATCTTTATCTTTTTTATTCATTTTATTTTTCTTTCTCTTCAATTTGCATGGACAAGGGAGTGGGACAGCAGGTTTTAGAGCTGTGATTTGACGGGCGCCTTTTATTACGTCTTGGCTGGCTCATTTTGAGTGGAGGACGCTGGTTGCAGTCGACCAGGCTGAACAATGCAGCATCCAACGATGTGGATGAGATGAATGAACACATATTTTTTCTTTTAGAGCTGATGGATAGAATAAAGAGCATGGCCTTTGGGACTGGAATGCAACGAAAGTAGAGGGGCGACGTTGAGGGCCTCTCTGAGGCCCGTGAGGAAGACAAGCAAAGCCGCCAGGCTCTTTGATCCTCCATTCTGGCTTTAGATAGAAGCAATCAAAGCACATTTCCACAAACAATGAGGTTGAGCCGTGTAAACGGCGATAAATAGCCGCTACTCCTTCTATTCTCTCTTGGACGCTTTTGCATGATTGGAAACCGTGATGCTCGTCTCTTCGATACCACAACAATGGTGCACGCGACTGCCTCAAATGAAATGGAACAACAGGAGACGGCCGTGACGGCGAATTGGACCCTAAGCCGCCCAAATGACTACTCTGACTCCCCAAAATCTCCCCTGGCTCTCCGAACTCGCAAAACTCGAAGCACCGCTCCTTCAGCTCGCCGCTCGGTGCCTTCGGTTTCGGCTCCGAAGGTGCTTCCGGGAGACCCACCCGGCTCCGAGACTTATTTGCGGGGCGTGGGTCTGCGTCCCGGGCGAGCAAACCGGCGGATTTCGCCCAAAAAGAGCATTGTGCCGATTGTGAGGAACAAAAAGGACAATGACGCGAAATGCGTGGATGAGTCGGAGGCGGTGGCGGTGGACGTGTTGGATTACTTGCCGATGGAGGTGGCCAAGATGGTGATTAACATGCAGCAGTACTATGCGGCGGGGGTGGAGGAGCTGATGGGCAAGTTGGGCGGCGTGAGCGAGGAGGTGAGGCTTGCGAGGAAGGAGAATGAGGAGCTGGTGGAGAAGTTGGTGGGGTTGAGCGAGGATGTGGTGCTTGAGAGGGAGGAGAATGAGGAGATGAGGAGGAGGCTGGATATGCATTTCGTGATGCTGAGGCAGGCGAATAAGTTTATGCAGAGTGTGAGGGATGGGTCGTTGGGGGGTGTTGGGGGGGCGGATGTGCCGGTGCTTGTTGAGGAGGAGGAGGAGGAGGAGGAGGAGGAGCCAACGCTTGTTGAAGAGGAGGATGTTGCTATGAGAGGCGTGGTGGATATGGAGGTGCCGCCGGTGCCGAGTGTGGATAGGGAGCCTGTTCGGAGCACGGGGCGGAAAGCGCCGAAGAGGAGGGTGAGTGGGAATCACGGGTTGAGGAGAAGAGGGAAGAGGCAGACGAGGATGAAGAAGAAGAAGGCTTCTATGGCGGAGAAGGGAGTGCGGTTTGAAGACGGGCCTGACGTTCATCAAGCAGAGGAAACGCCGCGAGAGCAGGGGGCTTCCCAAGAGAGAGATGAGGACGAGGACGATGACCATCTCAAGATATTGGCTGGCGCACCTCGACTTCAGGCAATGTTGCGCAGATCCGCGTGGACAGCAATCAACCATCGCCCCAACGCCACGGATCCAAACGCAGAGTACCGCCCTTGCTCGCCATCCTCCGCATCAGAACGCTCCTCATCACCACCACGATCCCCATCACCCACGCCTCTGCCTCGCCGCCCCCAAACTCCCACCACAACACCATCAACTCCCACCACAACACCAACAAAACCATCACCATCATCATCATCCCCCCGCCCCCGCTACTCAACCCCCCGCCACACCACCCTCCCCCGCTACGCTTCCGGCCCGCCCTCCCGCCCCTTCCGCTTCCACCGCATGGGCCGCACGGTGCTCGACGTCTGGACCGAGTACAAGCACGGCAAGAAGGGCAACCCTGCGATCGAGGCCCTCGAGAGGCAATACGCCACGGGCTGGCGCACGGGGACGCTGCGCGAGATCAAGTACGCGAGCAACTATGTCGGCGTGCGGCAAAAGGTCGTGAGCAAAGTGGAGGAGATTTGCGCGAGGGATGGGATCGCGCCGGAGGAGGCGTGTAGGAGGCTGGATGAGAGGGTGGATGGGAGGATGCAGATGTTGATTTCGGCGGTGAGGAAGGGGGAGGATCCGTTTGAGGTGATTCCGAAGAGGTGAAAGCGTGGAGTGGACGGATAGGTGGATGGAGAGGCAAGAATGGTGTTTTGGAGTCATTGATGGGGGAGTGAATTATTGTCCTGACTTGATTCAAACTATCTTCCTTATTATACTGACATTTGCCAATTTGGTATCCTTATATAGTCCATCACACATGACACATTACAGAGCCCTCGGCTTCACCTTGACTTCAAAGTCAATGGGCCGAATATTAAACCATCCGTCCATCTCCAGCTTATACTCTGGATCCGCCAGCTCAAAGTCAAACTCCTTAATCATCTTGGCCAAAAGAACCAAGCTCCACTGCAAGGCATAGTATCTGCCAATGCACACCCTCTTGCCATTGCCAAACCACTTCTTGGCTCCGGCGGGCAGGTTGTCAAAGGCCTCGCCGCCCATGCGCTCGGGCTTAAACGCCAGCGGATCCTCAAACACGGCTGGATCTCGGTTCACGCCGTGGAGGACGATGATCATGGCTTGGTTGTGTGCGACCTCGTACTTGCCTCCGCCGAGAAGCACGGGGCTCTTGTCGCCCTCAGTTGGCCGTGGCTCAATGTTGAAGCCTGGTGCAGCCGAGGACAGGCGGAGTGACTCGCGCATGATGCCTTGAACGTACACTAGCTGCTCAAGATGCTCAAGCTCAAACTCTCCGTTGCCAATGACTCTGTCTAGCTCTTCACGAGCCTTGACAATGGCCTCTGGGTTCTTCTGAAGAATGTAGATTGCGTATGCGAGCAAGCAGGGCGCCGTGCTGCTACCAATGGGCATCGAGACAATCTCGTCAATGACTTGCGAGTCAGTCAAGGTCTTGCCCGTTTCGGGATCTGGCGTGTTCATCATGGCGGCCAGCACATCTTGCCGGTCTGTCGGATTCTCCCGGCGATACTTGACCATGTCTGCGGCATAGTCACGCATTGCTTTGATTGACGACTTGAACTTGCGGCCATACAGCAGCCAGTTGAACAGGCCCGGCCGCGTAGGGCGCTTCATGGCTTCGGATGTAGAGTCTTCCATCGCCTGGAGCATCGGGTGTGGAGGACCCGTGAGTCCATTGAGCCGCTTGCCAAAGAGGGTGTAGGTGCTGGACTCGAGATTCAGTCTGTTGAGCTGCTCTAGGGGAGAGATCTTGTTCTGCTCTCCAAGACCTCTCCAATTATTCAAGAGCTCCGTAGCCAGATCTCGCATCTCTCCAAAACGAGCCCCCACGGCGTCGGGACTCAGCGTAGGGAAGATGATTCGGTGAGCGATGCCCCAGCTAGCCTCATCGTCATATGCCACGAAGAGCGCATCGTGAACTGCCGCTCGGATCTCGACAATTGGCCCGCCGACGTACTTGCGGAAACGCTTCTCGTCGCAAAGCTCCTCGGCCAGAGCCACACTAGCGACAAAGACGATGGTCTGGCCAAGGATTTTGATCTGGAAGATTTCGCCGTACTTTTCGGAGAGCTTCCTCAACGAGTCCCACGTGTTGCTGGGCTTGACGTCAAAGATGTTGCCGAGCAATGGCACGCCGGGTGGCTTGGGAATCGGGGTCGTCATATTGATCTTGTTGTAGAATTCAAGCAACAACAGACTGGTAGAGGACCACAACGGAGGATGGAGGGAGAGGAGGAGGAGGAAGGAAGAAAAGCCCGGGGGAGATGCCATCTATAGACTAATACTAGTAGGCGTAATACATGCAGTAATTAGATGAAGTCGTATTGGCCGGCCGCAAGCCCGTGGATCTGTGGTGAGACATTCACCACCGCAATCACAAATACGGCCTGCGTGCTTGGTTCACGGTGCCAGCTCACCCATGCAGCAGCCACTAGCTCTGTCTGCAGGTTTCGACCAAGAGCAAGCAAGCATCAAAAGCCCGGGCATGTCTTTGCTCTCTGCTTCACGGTCACTCTTGGCCCGCGTACGGAGTACAAAGTGGTCGGAAAACATCTGGTCCACGCCGGTCCACGAATTGCAAGCCGCAGAGTGAGACATTCCCCGCCGGCGCCTGTCGTCATTTGCTCCCGTATCGGGAATCAAGCTGTCTCACAAGGGGTCGCATCAATGGAGTCCAGTCCAGGCCGGAAGCTCCCTCTGACCTTTGACCTCTGACCCTCGACCGGCACATCGCAAGGCCTGCATTAGCGCCCGGGGCTCTGAATGGACGGCACCGGCGATTAGGACGGCTGGGAGAGAAGCAGATGCAGCTTTGAGAGCTGATTGCCCGTCTCCTAGTGGCCACCGCAGCGCGCGCATCTCTGCTCGGATGGGGATGGGCCTGCTGTGTTGCGACGCTGGCCGCTGGCCGTCACTGGACGCCACGCCGGCCAGAGCAAAGCTGAATACCAGGGTCGTCTGGCAAATCTGGATAGCCTACGGATAGCATCCTAGGGATCCTGGCAAGCCGAAGGGTTGGATGGGCGATCTGGATGGAGGGCGCTCTATCCCTGCGCCAGAGAAGATGCAACTAACTGCATGCCCTATTTTCGATTAGTGAGTAGGAAATGCTCGTGTGTGCAGTACAGCACAGTAGTATTTGCAAAGTCAAATACTGTCTGCACGAGCAACAAACAAACAAAAAAAGAAGACAAAATAGCCATGAAGCAGAGCAGAATGGAAGACACGATGCTGTTTGCTTGCTTGCTCATGACAAGTGCAAGTGCGGACCGCTGTAACTCGTACTCGTACTGCCAAAGAAGAGCAGAGGCCATCAAAAGACGCTGCAGGCTGCTTGCTTAGTCACCCGCCTCCAGAATTTACAATTTACAGGGCGAATCCGCCTTGACGCGCCTCCCCTAAAGCCAAAAGCCAGGCCTAAAAAGCTCCAAGGTCCAATCCAAACTCGGCCGAGGCGCCACGCTGTTAGTTCGTTTCGGTCGCGGAATTTCAACCTGGGACACTTCCATTCTTTGTTCCATCTCTGCAAAGGGGGGACCAGCATTTCAACACACGTCGCAAAAACCCTTTACGCTCATTTTTTCTTTTGATTTTCGTCAGTCAGTTCGGGAATCTCCCAGTTTCGCCTGCCCAAACAAAAACCGTCCACGCCGTCCATCATGACCCGCGCGCAGCAGACCATCTCCATTGGCCTCTTGGTCTCCTCTGTACGAAATCCCCCCCTGGCATCGTGGTGCAGATGCCAACGAAGCTGTTCTTTTATGCTAATTGTCGCTCGAAAATAGCTCTACTTTGCTCTCTTCCTAGAGCTCATTCCTCTCCCTCCTCTCGTCCAGCAAGAAATCGTCCCAGTGGTGCGTCGCTACTCCAAAAAACCAACCAACTCCCCAGTTCGTCTCCTCTTGAACCACGCAAACTAACATCTGCAAAACATCACACAGCTCCCCTTCTGGGCCCTCATTTCCTTCGGCGCGTTCCTCCTCTTTCGTCTCGGCTGGGGCGTCTTCACCTTCAACGATGTCCCCGCGGCGCACAAGGAGCTGATGGAGGAGATTGAGCTGGCCAAGGTCGACCTGAGGAAGCTGGGCGTTGACGTGGACTAAATCGTGTCGTGGTATACGTGGCGCAATTGGACGAGGGATAAACAAAATGTAAAAATAATCGTGT
Organism: Trichoderma aggressivum f. europaeum; assembly: GCF_033847375.1. Lineage (NCBI taxonomy): Eukaryota > Fungi > Ascomycota > Sordariomycetes > Hypocreales > Hypocreaceae > Trichoderma > Trichoderma aggressivum. Next base: position 27,430 of record NW_026946398.1, read on the forward strand.
GCAATATCACCCTGGGGATTCAAAACAATCGTGTTTTTTTAATGTTCACGCTTCAGGCGTACTACTCTTGTCATTGATGAGGTGGAATCACGTCAAGTGCTCATCTATCTTGAAGGAGGATTGAAACATGTCTTTACTCGACGCCCCTTGGTATCACGTCACTCAACAGCTCCGACACTTGGCTATTCTCCTACAACTAATGCCACAATGGTTTTAACCGCAAGGGATGGGTCCTGCCCCCCCTCTACCAGATCCTCAAACAGCTTGGGAAGCTTTCCCAGCACACCACGTTGATCAGCTTTGCGCCCTGCGTAATAGATCTGTTAGCATGTAGTTTCAAATGCAGAGAGGATACAAGACAATGGAGCTCTTACATTTGCCAGGGACCCCAATCATGGCAGTCACCTTGTTTTGCGCCTCTCCAATCCAGTCAAATTCAATCTTCCACTCCAACCGAACTGACGATGTAGGGTCCGACCGCTTCGTCGACGGTATGTTAAACTCAAACGCTTGCTGGCCCATGAAGTGGACCAACTCGGCCTTCTTAAAGGGTGGCGCGGATGTTGATTGCTCCCCCCCATCGTCTTCCATCTCCTCAGCTGTTCTTCGCAACGGCTTTTTCCTCCGCGCCTCGGCGACGGCTTCCAAAAACTCTCCCTTGGAAGCCAGCTCTCGATCCAGTTTGGACCATAGTTGTGCTCTTTGCACTGCAGCCTGGTACCATTCCCCCATCGCCCATGACAGTATTCCTATGTTGCGCTGCATGCTTCTGTTGCAGTCGCCCTCGCATATCTTGGCAGCAAATGGCCCCAGCTCAGCTCTCGCCGCGGGCTCGAGAGAGTGCACCTTGAGTTCCAAAATGCTCGAGTTGGCGGCATTCACCACCATCTCGACCTTGGACGTAAAGAGCCCTGGTGTGTCTTTTGACCGGAAAGTCATGACACGCCGCTGCCGCAAGGGCTGGTCCCCGTCCGCATGCAAGACAGCCATGGTTGACGTGACCTCAAACGGGCTGAATAGCTGTAGATATGGCAGCTCTTCTTCTGCCGTCATCCGTACGGGATGGTGAGATTTGATGTCTGTAGTGCTGACCTGGTCGTCTGTTGTAGCAACAACCGAGGTTGTCCTCCCAAAAGGCAACAGCGCCGTAGGATTTAATGCTGCTCTCAAGAGCTGCTGTGATGGTGGCGGCGGAGGTTTTGCCTCCGAGTCGATGAGATGGCGCCGCACCACGTCAAACACCTCTTCCTCGTCTGCAAAACTCAGAATACGACCGGAAGACTGCATCAGCCGTATTCTGTCGTTCTCTTTGCTTACTATCTGCAGATCCTGTTTCAACTTTGCAATCTCTTCGTCAAGAGCTTCTATTTCCTTCTTCTTGTCTCTATTCGGATCAAACACGCCAACTTGACGGGCGGGATGGGCTTTTTCGTGCAACTGATCCTCTTGTGGATTGCTATCGCTGTCCCTTGGAGGTAATTGAAAGCTGTGAATCGGCAATACGGCCTTGCTGCCGGGTTTCGCGGGGGGATGGCTTGAGGAGGGCTTCAAAGGTGAGCTCTTCTTCGGCCTTGGTTTGTCTCTCCATCGCGACGGACTACTATGTATGCCCTTTGGAGGTTTGAAAGAGGCGGCATCGGGGGCAGATGGCGGCAACTCGGGTTCTGGGTGTAAAATGGGCCTGCCGCTATTTGGCGATCTTCGCTGTCTCCTCCCTAAGAATGAATCCGCCTCGTCGTCTCCTTCGGGCGCCGGCGGCGGTAACGGTCTTGGCCTCGGCTTGAAAGGCGATCTGGTAGGTATTCCAGTCGGGCTGCTGTCGGCTTGTTCTGATGAGGGTAATGGGCCAGGGCCCTGCGTAGCTTGGCCCTCCTCCTGCGCTGGATCCCTAGCTTCCGTAGTCGTCGCGTTGGCGGATTTGTCGACAGCTTCTCGTGCGCCTTGGTCGCTCACAGACGGCTCCTTTGATAGCTCTGTTGGCGGCGCAGATTGTGTATTATCTAACGTTTGTGGCTGCGGACGTACTACGCCTGCGTGTGACTGTGCAGCGTTTGCAAGGCGATTGGCGCGGGCTCTTAGAGGTTCCGGGGATGTTGGAGTCGCGTCGCTGCTGCTGCTGCTGCCAATGTTGACAGACGAATTACGAGGTGAGACCCGGCGTCTCTTTGACGCAGGCCCATCCATTGCTGAAGAAACAGGGGGCGGTGAGTCGTAAAACCATGTAGCAGAAATAGGCGTATTGTTGGACTAGAGAAAAAATGAATGAGAGCAAAGAAGGAAAAAAGAAAAAAAAAAAAAAAAAAAGCAGGATGCGAGATGCCTGGATGAACAGCTTGGCGATGTGGGATTGGTGTTTTTGGCCGAACGGAGCGCGTCACAGAGAGCTGCAGCTAAACAAGGCGGGCTGGGACCAAAGCGGTAGGCGGTAGCGCTTGGTTTCGGTACAAAGTACTCGTACAGCTCTACGCATTCGACGATAAATTAGGTCATGCGAGTTGCTAAATTTTACTTGCTGTTACTTGTTACTACCTACATCAATAATAAATTAATGACAGGATTATTACAGAAAAGAGCTTAATCAAAAACTTCTCATCTCTCTACCAAAGGATGCAGGCTCAAGACTGAAAATGAAAGCTCCCGTTTAGCACACAAGCCATCACGTGTGGCTCTCCAGAACAAAAAATGCCGGTTTGCCCGATGACGTCCGAATTGCCCCCCACAAAAGCTCTGCGAAGCCGAAGTGCGAATTCCGGCTCATCGCCTTGCTCTCCTCCGGTCTCTTGCCGGCTCTTATAAATTCGCCCTTGCGCATCGCATCGCATCGCCTCACCTCTGCCGCAGCGCAATTCTCCAGAGATAACGAAACAAATCACAATCAATGTCATCAAGAAACGTCGTATCGAGGCTCGGGCTTGTGCGACAGAGCGCGGCTTCGTTGCAGGGGAGATGCTGTCGACGATGCTTTGCCAGTGTCACTGGAGCTGCCTCGGAGGAACAGTGGCCGCAAAGAACACCTCTCGGAGCATACTACCAAGCCATTTTCGAAAACCCTACTCTGTATTCGCCTCCGAGATCGCTTAAGAAGGCACCTAGCTCCACCTCCACGGACACGACTCAGAAGCCCCAAGACGCAATCTCCAAGACCTTCCCTACGCTGCCACCCGAAGAAACACAAACACCTGAAGCAAGGGCACGCGTCATCTTTGGCTCTCGTCTCCTCGGCCCTGCGGAAGAAGCCGACCGCCTTGCCAAGAAGAAGGCGAAATCTACATACATTGCCGGCATCCTCATCCCCCCTCGCCCGGAAGAGCCCGACAACTGCTGCATGAGCGGGTGCGTCAACTGCGTGTGGGATCGCTACCGAGAAGACTTGGAAGAATGGTCGGCGACAAAGGCCGAAGCGAAAGCGCGATTAAAGGCTGGGGGCCGTACCATGGATGCCGATGGCGGTCGATCGGATGCGGCCTGGGAGCTCACAAAGGATAGATGGGACGAGGAAGCCTTCCAAAACGTTCCAGTTGGCATTCGCGAGTTCATGAAGCAGGAGAAGCGGCTCAAGGAGCGACACCAGCGAGAGGGAACATTGGGCGGCTGAAGATGAGGTATATTAATACAAAGGGAAGAAAGGGAATAGATTTTCAAGTCGGAGTTTTAGCGGGCGGCATTTTGAATCGGGCAACCAATTGCAAATGGAGTGGCATGGTGGCATCTTGTATAGAATCAAAACATCTTGTATCATTACAATAGACATCAAAGAGAGCAGGCTTAGAACAGAGAAGAGAGGAGCAATATTAATGGCATCGTTATTTGTTATTATTATTTTTTGGCTCTATTTCTCATTTTACATATCCGCAGGCTTAACGACGAAGCGGATTCTATTTCTTCAGGGCGGCAAGGCGGTCGTGCTCATCAATGTCGATGGCCTCCCAGGGATAGTTGATCCACTCATCGCCGCAAGTGACGGCAGCCAGGTATCGGTTGTTGACCATGTCCTCGGGCAGCTGGCCCTTTTTGTCCTTGTTCTTGTTCTAGAAAAGGGGAGTTAGTAAACCATACAACCTCGGTAGTAAGAGAGAGAGAGAGAGAAACACACGTGGAGAACAAAGATGCTAAACTCGGCCTTGGGAGCATCGGGTCCGATCTTCTGGCGCGCAAGCTCGACGTCCTTCTCAAGCTCCTTGACGGCATACTCGAGCGTCGTCCGGGTGTCGTCGACCTCGTCCACAATCAGGACTCGCTTGCCGACGAGGTTCTCCATCTCGCCCAGGGCGGTCAGGTCGAGCCACTGCGTGCGGGTGACCTTTGTGCCAATCTCCTCGACCTGGGAGTCGTTGCCCAGGGACTCGTACAGCGAGAGGCCGATGGCCTGGATGGGGATGTTGGGCGAGCCGGGGCGCTTGAGGAACGAGCGCAGGATTCGCGCGGGCACGTAGCCGCCGCCGCCGATGGCGATGATGAGCTGCGGCTTGAAGTCCTCGAGGATCTTGGTCGCGGCCTGCTGGCACAGCTTGTGGACGTCGTTGTAGGTAACGTAGAGCTTTTCAACCATTTTGACGGTGATTTTTTTCTTCTTTCTTTTTTTTTTCTTTTTTTAAATTTTCTCGTTGACGAGGGGTATCAAAGAAGGAAATTTGCAACGGATATTGAACAGGTTGTATTTTAACGAGGCCGGGTGACCACGGGAGCGAGACGGGATACTCAGAATGCCCAAGAGGAAGAGGAAAAAAAGGAGGAAGAAGAAAAAAGAAAGAGGAAGAGGAGTATATTATAGAGGCAATCGCCAACCCAGCAAATCCGCTTCACACATGCTTATCGGCGGCTCCCGATGGTGAATTTTTTTTTCTCTCTCTTAATTTTTTTTTCTGGGTCAGCAAAATAAGTCCCGTTTCCCCCCTCCCCCACCACGGTTGCTGCGTCACTCGCTGTACTTGTACTTGTATGTGATTCCTGTTCTAGTACAAAGTTTCGAGTTACAGCATTGGATGAGTTGCCCTGCTTGGCTCCGTAACGGCGCATTAGACATGCTTTTTCGGGTTAGGCGATCTCGGGATCCGGATGCTGGAGGCAGTGAGAATTTTCCTCCTCTTCATTTCATATGAGGGCTTATACGAGTACATTATACACAGCTGGTCGTACGATGAGTTATATGTTTAGGTGGTTGCATGTGTCTCTCGGTGTTAGTGATGTACATGTACTTTACGCAGTTGGATACGACAAAAGGATCACGGAGACGGGCACTCATAAGGCGTATTGCAGGCAGCAGCAGAACAGAAACAGCATCCATCTGCGAGTTTAGGCATGACTCAATCGCCGGCATGAACCAACTTACTGCACCTGCAGATGGAGACTAGCCAATTCCAGAACGGCCCCCGTCACGTTGCCGTGGACGAGATGAGATGCAGTAATAAAGGGTCCGAGGGTTGTCTACAGATGCTGGGGACAGTCTTCACTCACTGTTGTTGAAACACCGTGACTCACTGAGAGCGTGCAAATTCTCCGGCAACCCCAAGCCGGGACGGAGAAAAGCCGAAAAGAAAACGACAAGTTAACAACAGCCAAAAATGCTCAAGCCGTGTTCGACTTGGCCATCGTCAACGACTAAATAGGAATCGCGCAATGGCCGCCCTTGCTCCCCGAATAAGCATGGTTGCTAAACGTTGACGCCATCATCTGTCAATATTGAGCCTCCAGTTCCAGCTTCAGCTCAGAGTTTCATCAAGATGTTGGCTAAAACGAGAATGACCTTCGGGGTTCACTCTTCTATAATGATAGCAAGAAGAGGCTGTACATTGCGTTGAGCAAACATGTCTAGCAGGTATGATGCTATTTTTAGAACAGGCCGTATTGTTTTTACAGGACTGAGGAGAGTAAAGATTCTGTAAAATTCTGTAAAATTCCATAACCTCTTCACAATCGGGTTATCGTATAGTGGGTAGCCATCTCGCTATGTACGATCATGAAAGATCAAGTCACACTCCTGTCTTATCGTGATTATTACTTCAGCTATAACCTTGCAGACGCCACATACCGTCACAAGTTCCTTTAGGTGGGAAGTGCCACCTTTGAGGGCAGTAAGTTCAAGATGGAACAAAATGGGAGCGTTACTGGTGGTCCAGCGCAAAGCTTTTACCCGAGTGCTTCATGGGCCATCGCATAATTCACTATTTTGTGTATCTTATCTCGAATCTAAATTAGCATTTACACGTATACCTTTAGTATTTAATTAGGGATTGAGTATTTAAGAAGTCCACGCGTTATAGTATCTTGTTCTGCTTCACTCATACTGGTACACTAAACGCTGTTCCACTGCAATAAGTACGGTTGTTATGTGAAAAAAGGATTCGTTAAATTGGTAATGAATTTCTATAATGTACCAATGGAAGTACACGCTCCCCTCTATGGTAACTTCAACCTACCTAGAAAGCTTAGTACCCGTCGATCCATCGTGGCCCTGCGTGTATTTCGATAGCTAGGTGTGATTGTCATGGCAACTATAGATATCAGTTGCTAACTGAACCTTAATGTGCCTCAAAGTTGTAGTATGAGATCTGCTATGGGGTCATGGATGGGTATTGAGCTACTATATGTAAATGAAAGACCCGCCAGGTCAAGACATTCAAATATATGCTCAATGAGGCAGTTATACCGGCCACTCGGATATGTACCTGAGAAAACTACATCTGTGAGATTCCATCCCCTATCAGTATATTAGGTAGTATATACTATTCTACATGAGCCCTAATTTCCGTCTCCAACCATAACATCATTCTTTGCGTTGGGAAATTCGACGAGGACTTGGCTATGAGGGGCTTCTTGAATATACATTTCTTCACATACTGGTGGAGCCATGCCTTATACATGTAGTCATCGGGCAAACTCTCTCGAGGTGTCAGAAGTCGCCATATCTTCTGAAAGCCCGCTGGAGCATCAAGTATAAGCTCAGTGAGTAAAAGTTTGTGAGATAATGGATATTTCCCCTCAGAATTGGCTTTTGCTTCTTTATCCAGGCGGGTCGTTCATGAATAGGCGGCCCTATCCTGTTATTTCTCTTCCATCTTCGCATCAACAAAAACATCTCTACCCTCTATATACTCATACATCTCTTATACGCTCACTATTTACGCTATGCACGACTGTCTAGAACTCCTCCACCTCTCCTTAGGATCTTCCAACAATCGTTAGAAGCTCTGAATTTTATTGTTGATATTTTTCGGGGCAAAGAGCGGACCAAGGCCCATCCCAAGGTGTCTCCCCAAGCACCAATCGAAGAATTAATCCAACAAGTGGGCAATTTGGATCTATCATCGACTCAAAACAGCAAAAAGGACGAAGGTAAGCATGATTTCTATAGAGTGTCATGGCACCTTTCGGCTTTGTTTATGTACTCTGACAACAAACGTATAGAATATCTTCTTTACGATATTGGCGCATGTTTCTGCAAGCCTGATCAAAAGCCGCTATGGCCAAGGATCAACTCGAGGATCCGAGCCTTTATGAGACTCAACCAGATTGAGCAGTTCGGACTTCGGGCTCAACCCAGACCTATCGACTTGTGTGATACCCGAAAAGAGTGGATGGACCACGTACTCATAACACTCGAGAGTTACCGCTGCGAGTTGACGGCATTTGCGTTACTGGGAACTAGGAGCAGGTCCTATCGCCCCATGGACATCTTGGACAGCCACGCTGAGCTAGAAGAGCAAATGAGGGAGTGTGTCGAAGGCGTGGTGGAAGATGCTATCAAAGATGGCGAACGCCGCAAGCGCCGTGTAAGAAGGTATTTCAAGCGGGTAGAGAAAATGGTGAACCGCGAGATCGCTAGAAGGGACGCCAGCAGACGCCGAACAAACCGATCCAGACTATTCTCCCGGTCATCGTTCCGCCGGAAGCCATCGAGCAAGATCGAGATATTACTAAACCCCGACACCAATGATGGCTTCTTCTTCAACATTGGCCAGGAGCGCATGAGAAATATGGCTGCCTTGGACAAGGCCAAGGAGTTGATGCACAAGCAACAAATACTCATCGCCTTGGCCCATAGTGCGATGGTCTGGGATCCAGAGCGCGTCTTTTTCCACGAAGGGAAGATCCAGGGTCAGCTCTGGACGGACGGGTTCAAAGAGGAGCACATCCGCAAGGTAGAAGGCGACCTGTGGTGTGTCCGGATGAAGTGGAGGGCGGAAGAAGGATGCAAATGGAGGCCCAAGACGATCCATGTCTGCGGGAAATTCGGCCGCCAGGACGCAGAGCAGGTCAACTGGGTCCTCCCCATCAGAGGTAATTGCTCTGAAGCCGAACTTGACGTCGAGATTTTTGTTTTCGACGACTTCTATGACGACGAGGAATGGGGTGATCCGGATGAAGGACGAAGTTTATGGGGGAATGATAGTGAGGATGAAAAATACTAATGAAGAGATACGCATGTCTGTTGGAATAACTGTAGCTTCATGAGATTATATAGCATGCATAGAGTCTGTTGGTCACGTAAAATAGAAAGGACTTGAGAGTTGTTAATTTATCATGAGCTTTGGAGACTCATCACAAAGGAATACTACGGGAAACCTCATTTGTTTACGTCTAAAACACCATGAACGCCAGCCTAATCTAGAAGGATGTAACTGACGTCAATTAGCCCTCGTTATGCTAACTTTGACTCCGTCTTTACATGTCGTGGCAAGGGCATAAAGCTCTACCCATTCCGAATCGTCAACTGCGCTCATGGTCTCAAACGTCTGCACCATCCTTGACACGAGGTAATACGTTTCCAAAAGGGCAAACTTTTCTATATTGACGCGTTAGAATAGCCCAAGCTATTTGGTGGCCTCGGATTACTTACGACCAATGCAGATCCGTGGTCCGCCATTGAAAGGGAGATAATTCCAACCTGGCCTCAAACCATTCCACCTCTCGGGTATGAATTCTTCAGGATCGGGTCCGAATATTCGAGCGTCTCGATGCATAGCATATATATTGTACATGACGAGATTTCCTTTTTTGATGAGAAGAGGTGAATTGCCGTCTTCGCCTCCACCATATGGTAAGACGGTATCTTTGGATGCTTCTCGAGCATTCGTCGGAATCACGGGATGGAGTCGCAAAGCTTCAATGACATTAGCCAAACGAGGCCACGGAAAACTGTCCGCCTTTGACTTACATTCTTGAACACACCACTTTAGATATTCCATGTTGTTCAGCTGGCTGTCGGTTGCAGGTTCGACGCCTGCAATAGCAATTACTTCTCTCCTCAGCTTGTCGTAGATGTGCGGCTTCTTGGCTAGAACAAAAAACAGGTTGCTTAACAAACAGGCTGTGGTATCGCGACTCGCAACCAAGATGTGGAGGATCTGATCCCTAAGCTGCTTTCGATCCGTCGTCACAGCCGAGAGGCACTGAAGGACATTGCAGCCCATGTTTGTAGACTCGCTCTCGTCCTTTTTGTCCAAGGAGGCGTTGATGAAATCGTCAATGTACCGGAACACGCGACTTCGAGCTCTCATGGCAGCGAAATTGATTGAGAACATCTGGAGCGGACCCAGTTGCATCTTTCTGACAATCTCTGTAGAGCACGTCAAGTAATCGTCCACAAACTGCTTTTCTTTCGCATGGCTCGAAGCACGGTCGAGCACGCGCGTTGAGTGACCCATGAGAAAGTCTGTCGCAAAGTCCATGGTAAGCCAGAAAAACAGTGGCTGTAGATTGATCGTGGCCCTGTCGTTGGGAATCCTCCTCAGGAGGGCCTGGAAATGCATCTCGAGCATGTTGACCACGCTCTCCTTGTTTTGCTTCGCAAAGCATGGCCGCAAGACTCCTCGAGCATGCGACCACGAGTATCCGTTCAACGTAAAGATGCCGCTCCCGAGAAGGCCCATCATTGCATTGACTCGCAGACGGGGCAGCTTGAAATCGTCAAAGCCCGAGGCGAGAACATGCTTGATGTTTCGGCTGTCGCACGTGTAGACGGCCTCCCATGTCCATCGTTTGTATGCGTATGTGGCTCCGAGCTGTTGGAACGTCTTATATGTAGAATCGAGGTATTTTTCGACGGGCTTTGCAAATAGACAATCGTAGATGAAGTCGAATCCGATAAAAGGATCTTTGACTGGTGCTTTTGATTGCGCATCTTTGCAGCCTTTGCTTCGTGAAAGTTGATGTTGGCGAGTTCGCTTGTATACATGGTGCAATATGTAAGAAACGACGAGTAGAATGAAAGAGTAGAGCATTAAATATTGATTTCCGAAGAATCCAGACATCGCTAATGGTATTTCACAAGGTATCAAGTCAAAATAAATAGTCTTAAATCTCCCATGGCATGGAAAACTTTGGTGTGTTGGGACGAAACAGAGTACGACTCCCATCTCTGAGCCAGCCCAATGAAGCCTCCGTATCATTTAAGCCAAGGCACGCTAACAGTATGCCCAAACCATTTACTCAGTGTCTGACAGCTACTCTATGCACATGCTTCTGCGGAGGACGTGTAATTGGAATTCGTCCTGGCTGTGGGCGGTACCTAACTGGCGGTATCCGGACAATACATGAGGAAAAGGGGCTGCCCTAAGCCTGTTCATAAACGTCACAGCACGTCTGGCCAAGGTGTGTTTCACAAATTCATCTAACAACATGCCTTGCATACATAGGACCGAATAATATCAATAGTTTCTTCTTCGTGTTCCTGTTCTCTGCTGTGGAACTTGTGAGCGCATCAACCAGGGTCTGCTGGAAGCTCTCATTGACTGAGCACGTCCAACTGCTGGTTTCTGATTAAGATGGAATAGTATAATAATAGATTGTCAGGACCACGAAACCGTAACCTCTGACACGTTTTGTTCCCAGCAGCTTGGGAACGACACGACCCTCCGACAGTGGCCTCTTTGCGTCAACCCGCGATGGGAGCTGCCTTTACCGCTGTTCCTCTCTGCAGCATGCAGTCACACCCAATAGTCATATCCCCCTGCTTCTGAAAAGAGCCAAGATAGGATGAAAGAGATGCTGACAGCTGTATGTCTCGCAACCGTACAGGATCGTGCTGCTCAGATAGCTCAACGCCGATCGGATGCTGGCCTTGCGCACCGACATGTGTGGAGGAAGCAGATATCCGACACGAGAGCTTCCTTTGTGCCGGGAAATACCGCGCTGACGTGGTTAGCTGCAGGCGTCTGGAGCCAATGGGCGGTGTTTGTCTTCGCATGAGCGACATGAGGACATTACGATATGCAACCACTCGAGACACGACTTGGAAGAGGAGGATCAGAGGTGCGTCTCAATGACATGGTACAAGTCGTGTTCGCAGATCAAGGAGGATCACGGGGCTGGGGCCATGGGCTACTTGGCGGAGGAAGCCCCTCGGGATCGACTTGTTGTCACTATTTATCAAGGAAAAAAGCCTGACGATAGAGGCCATCTGGCGTATTCGGGCCACAGTTGATGGAGGTTTCTGTATCCACCGCCGTTGGACGAAGCTAATGCCTTGCCCGGAGACTGTATATGAGCAAGGCTTGGGATTCACTCCTTCGGGTTCACTCCTTCAGGCTCGCCCTCGATCCGTTACTCTCTGATGTCATGAGAAAGCCGCAATTTTATCATGTCTTTACTTCATCCGTCAATCTTCGCTACGAAAACAACAAAGGCTGCTCAACTTACATCGACTTACATGGTTGATCCCGGACACGATCGAATCCAGCGAAATAGATTGGATACCAAGCGAAAGTTGACTTTGCCAGCGTGAGGCGGAGCACGTCAGCAGTTTTCAGGCTCTGGCCCCCCCATGAATTTAAAGTCTCAGACACATCCCAGATGTGTGTAACGCCGGACCAACTCATCATACTCGAGAGAGCTTATTTTCGACCTTGTGCGAAGCAAAGTCAACGGCACAGGCAACTACCGTGAACAACCTCCCCCCCCCCCCTGTCCGACATTGCCGTGGAGATTCAGCAATGCGCCGCGTTGGACCCAGTGTCTTGGAGGGAGACGCTGCTTGCCGGTACTCAGAATGCGTGCTACACCATGTAGAGCTTCTATTTGGCTCGCTGCCAGGGCGAAGTGGCGTTTTCCCGGCCGTGTCATTGGGGAGACGGCGGCCCTTTGTATCACAAGAGATACGATGGGCATCAACCAACAGCTGCATGGTTGATCGAATGTGCCTTAGGCTCTCAGGCTAAAAGAGAAGGTGAAACTGCGTCGCGTGTGTTTGGCACACGGCGCCTGGAGGAATCTGCTTTACGGGACGGAAGCTGTGACGGCTTGTGTAGACGGGATAAAAGGATGGGGATGGAGAAGTATTTGCCAACAACACAAAGCTCCTTGCTCTCATCGTGTTGATTGAATTTACTGGCTTATATATCTTGCTGAACCGCCATCAATTTCTCAATAAACACTGGAAATTATCCTTTGTGTCTTTCAAAACAGCCAACAGTCAACTTCAATCAAGATACTTGAGAGAAGAGGAAGAGATAAAGATGGCTCCTCAGGAAGACGAAATCACCATCTCTGACACCATCATCGCAGAGATCCACGGCGAACCCCTCTCTGATCTCGATCAACAGCTCTGGGATATTTTCACCGCCACAGCTTCCGCCCATCCCGAGAGAGATGCAATAGTCTCTCTGTGGCAGCCCGCAGACGCCAGCCACGTATCGGAAGATGAAATCTCGACTGCGCGATCGGACTGTCTCAGATGCTCGTATGGAAACCTCCGGGACGGCGCTGAGCATCTGGCTGACACTCTGGAGAAGCTGGGCGTCGGCGCTGGCATGCATGTCGCCGCCGTGCTTTGGAACTGCGCAGAATGGGGCTTCTTGCTCTGGGCCTGCGTCAAGATCGGGGCCGTCTTCGTCCCTGTTGACCCTCGTGTGACGGACGACGTTTGCCTGATGCTCGAGTCCATTACACCGCGCGTCGTAGTGGTCCAGGACACCGAGGCCGCGGTGCTTCTAGATGGAGGTATATCCAAGCTTCCATATCCCCTTCTCCGTATACACTGTGGAAGTGGCTCTACGGATGGCTGGATCAGCCTCGGCCAACTCCTGGCCCGGGATTTCGCCCTTCAGGGGCTGGAGACACTCGGTGACACAGACGACGATCAAGGACCGCGCCGAGCCAACGGAAACGCTCCCACCCTCATCGTCTTCACGAGTGGAACGACGGGCAAGCCCAAAGGATGCCCTCACACAAACCGCAACCTGGTGTCTCAGACCAACAACTATGATGCCAATGCCGACCCGAGCTTTGTCGACCGCTGGCTCGTCCACACGCCCGTGTGCCATGTCTTTGCCATCAACAACGCGCTTCGTGCGTGGCGACACGGCGGTACCGTCGTATTCGCGGCCAAGTCTTTCCACATTGACGCCACGCTCACGGCCTTGGTTCAGGAGAAGTGCACCGTCATGTCAGCCACCCCGACCCTCGTGCGGGCCCTCTTGTCCCACGGCTCGTTTCCGAGCTCACGGGACCTGAATCTGTCCATTGTCTCGCTGTCCGGCACCATGATTGGGCCGGAGCACATACGTCTCTGCAGAGAGGGGCTCGGGGCGCGTGATGCCATCCAGGCTTATGGGATGACTGAAGGGGCGCCAATTGTCAGTTGGTCTCGACAGGATGAGATGCTGGTCGACGGACACCATGCTGGAGTTGGAAAGGTTCTTCCCGGGGCGGCGGTGCGCGTTTGTCTTCTGGGGACTCGACAGGTGTTGTCTCGAATGCAAGTGGGAGAGCTCCATATTGCTGGGACTTCGGTGATACATGATTACTTTGGCGATGCTGAGAATGAACAAGGGGAAGAACGGTTCTACAATGACAAATCGGGGCGGTGGTTACGGACGGGAGACCAGGCCATGATTGATGACAAGGGAGTTGTCTATATCCTTGGACGTTACAACGATTTGATCATCCGAGGAGGAGAGAATATAAATCCTCTGAAGATCGAGTCTACGCTGTCTGATATTCCGGGCATTCTCCATGTAGGTCTTTTCACTCATCTCGAGATGGCTCAAGCTGATGAGATATACAGGTGCTCGTCGTGGGTGTCCCAGATGACATTGCGGGCCAGGTCCCCGTCGCCGTTGTGAAGCTCTCTTCAGGGACACCCAAAGCAAGAGTGATGGAAAAAGCACGAATCTTGGGGCCTCAATACTCCCTCGATGCAGTATACACACTTGAGGAGTTGGGCATCGAAAATATTCCAGTCACGTCTCTTGGAAAGCCCAAAAGAGCCATTCTCACCGACATCGTCTCAAAGCATCGTTTACTCAACCAAAGTAAAACCCCCAAGACGGAAAGGAAAGACACAGTGTCGACGTTGGAAGATCGCCTGAGGGAAATATGGGATCAGCTGGTGGGTGTCCGTCCCAGCAAGACGGATGATATCTTTTGCATGGCCGACAGCATCACGCTGCTTCGATACTGCGACGCTGTGCTGCGAGTGCTTGGAAGGCAGCTCTATCTCCAAGATTTGACTAAAAACGCTACGATTGAGAAACAGGCCAAGCTTCTGATGACTAGGGATGTGCCGTCTGAAACAGAAGCTAAAATGGAAAAGAAACACATCGTCCAAGTCCACCCGACAGATGGAGGCTACAGTTTTCTACGCAAAGGAGGACAAGATTACAGCTCCAATCAACATCCCATGCTTGAGAATAGGAGTAAATACGATATTCTGGTCGCCGCTCAAGAGCAAATTGAGAGATTTGGTCTGGATGGATCCCATGTCGAAGATGTGATTCCCATCAGGGGCTCCATGTATAGAACGATTGTCGGCCAACGACCACAGTCATATCGGATTCGTCTCATCTTTCGAATTCACGATGCTGCCATCTCACAGATTTACAATGGACTGTTGAGATGGATAGCATCCCGACCTCTTTTACGAACGATCCTTCTAGGTGCTCAAGGATTACTCTACCATATCGTTGCGCGCCACAGCCAGCATCTCTTTCAGAAGCTGGTGCGTGAAGTCGAGGTGAGAACGGAAAAGGAGGCGAAAGATCTCTATGAAGACAGCTCTTCAGATACCAACTCTCCCATGTTCATGTTCAGTGCCGCTATTATCAAGATCAAAGAGACGGGGCAATATCTGCTTTGCATAACTTACAGCCACTCCATAGCCGATGCCTTGACACTCTTGCCTTGGCATCGAGATTTGGATCGACTCATCCACAATCCCGACGTGATAATTCCCATGCAGACACCTTATCGACTCTTTGCAGGGCTTCTTGCAGAGTACCAAGATAGTCTGCCGGCACAGAGAGCCGTTTCGTTCCATGCTCAACGACTACGAGGCATTTCACGTTACAAAGCCGCGCTATGGCCCAAGCAACGCTCCCCAGGAATGATGATCGGACACGATAACAATTCATTCTACGCCGCCGAACGTGAAGCCGCCAGAGATTACATATGGAAGGGTGAGTGGCAAGACCGAGCAGACGAATTCCGGTTTCCACGCCGCAGCAGAATCGTCCGTCTGCCAAACATGGCGAAAATGCGTGACTTGTATAAGTTGGAACCAGCGCTGTTCACGAAATGTGCCTTGGTCCTATTCAACGTCATCCAGACAAAATCATCAGTCGCCCTCTTCAGCTCATGGGAAAGCGGCCGCTCATGGCCGTTTGTGCCAGACTGGATAGCAAACAGCCTCCCGCCCGCCATGAGCATTGACGGCCCTACTGTAGAATGGATCCTAAACATGTTTGAAGCAAGGCCCGAAGAGACGCTCGTAGAATTCATTCAGCGTATGATGCTTGAACAAGAGCAGATTCGCCGCCATGAGCATGTGCCATGGGAAAAGGTCGTACAGGAGCTTCGTGAAGAAGGCAACGCAGCCATGGACGCGTCATTCCGACAAGCATTCGTGTGGGATGTGAGTATGGGAGTCGCAGCATCTCGAGGATTTCGCAGTGATTTCGAGACTCTGGAGCCGGTGGCACGGTACGACTGGCCAGATTGGTGAGTTGACGAGCATTCGTTTGCGAGTGTAGTACACGGTTTCGATCAAACTAGCTGACATCTGATTGATAGCGGACTCTTTTGGAGCGCCTTTATGGTGGATGGAGATAATCTCTTCTTCATTGCGTCGTGGGATACGGCACAGTTGAACGCGGAACAAGTAGATGGATATTGTGACGGTTTGGCAGATGTGATGAGGAAGCTTGCTGATGAGGAGAATTGGGGTCTCAAGATAGGCGACGTGTTTTCTGGGCATTGAATGGGGATAACGAGAAGAAAAGGCAACTCTTACTGTTTTCAATGTTTGTTCGCAGGTAGCACGTACGATGGATGAAGGATATGTATCTTGACGGACATGCCTGTAGCTAGGAAACACAAGTGTCTCTACAATAGCTTCTCGATTCATCATTTAATCATCTCTCCATCAGGGATATTTGGCGCAATACGTCGGCAAACCGGAAATCGGCATCTCTTGTTTGTTCATATGTTGTACAATAGATGCTTGAATGCCCATTGTCAATGCAAACGGATGCCTACTAAAGCCCCTTGCTCGATCTCTCCTCTTACACATGGGCCTTTCTTCTTCTTCTCTTTCCTCTCTATTCTTCACTCTAATCCAACATCAACATTTACAAGACCCTCTTCTCCAAAATCAAGCTCAAATACCACATCAAACCATCACCACAAACATAAAAAACATGCCCCGACAACGATCCCTCCAACACAGCACCGAGCCTCGCCCCATCAGCGACCTCGGCTGGATCAGAGGCTCCTACAAAACCCATCTCAGCAACTGGCTCATCTCCCAATCCCTCCTCTGGCACCCCTCCATGCTGGCCACCAAGCTAGGCCGCGACATTGAACTGCAAATCCTCCGCGACAACCGCGTCTTCGAGGTGGCCAACTTGATGAGAGCCGTCACGTACTTGCACGCAGAGCTGGTCTACTACGGGGTGTCGACGCATAAGGATCCTCACCAAGTGTGGAAGGATGTCTTGCAGTACGCGAACCCGTGGTTTGTCGCCATGAGGCCGAAGTTGAGGGAAATGGTGGAGGAAGAGCGGGTTGTGGTTACGAACGAGGATTTTCTGGCCGAGTTTGATGCGTTTGTCAAGGAGCAAGGGTTGAATGGCAAGGTTGTCGTTTTGATGAATTGCCCGAATTGCGAGAGATGGGATAAGCAAAACTTTCATTAGAGCTGTTCGATGGATTAGAAGGGAAACGATGCGTCGTTTTATGTACTGAAGAGAGTTTATATATAGTATTGACGAAGAGGAGTGGCGGCCTCAAGCAAGAGATGATCCGTTGTACATCGAAGGACTATATACTCTCAAGCTAATGGGAACTGAAAGATGAATTCAAACTCAGATTCTATCCTCAATCAGTTCTTAAAAACTGTTTACAAAAATCAAGGCCTCTGAAACGTTGCATAATTCTCTCCTTGTATCTCCCCATCAGCCCTTACCTGCATAAGCCCTTCAGATTCATCCGAACTGGTAATCCTCCAGATGGCAACTGCTCTCAGAAACGCGAGTCCAGAAGTTCCCAAAAAGAAGACACTGCAGCTGATCAAGACGCACTTCAGCATAGCATCGTCTTCCCCCACACAATTCATCCACATGCCTGTTGCAGACACGGTAGTCAATGCAAGAATTGCCGCCTGGAGGTAGAGCAGCACAACTGGAGAAAGAACATAAATCTCATGAACGACAAGTGTAATAGATGAGAGAATAAGAACAGATGTCGTCGCCAGAGACGGCATGTTGTTTAGCCTTAGATGATTGTTAGCACGTTTGACTCATCTATGCGGAAACAAGTCGAGAGAGCTTCACACGTACATTCCACCAGATACATCACTCAAACCCCTTTCTTCGTCTCTCCACAAAGACATCCACACAAAAAGAGCCAACACGCCCAACGAAACGCCGCTCTGCAACGCCAAGACAACTCCATGCATCACTGTATGAAGAACAGCTCTTTGCATCTTCACTTCATTCCCTCCCCTAGTCGCATCTCCTTCGCCATCACCATGTCGTGGTAAATCAACAGCCGACGAATCCATCCACCAAAACGGCTGCCTCGCCGCGTGCGGAACAACGCCTCCCAGCACATACGGTTGATTCCGCCGCTGCTGCTGACCTTGGCCGTACCGATTGTGCCCGGCAATACTTGTTGAAGAACCAATCTCAGAGGTAATACCGTAGATGCGAGATGGTCTAGAGGCGGGCGACCAAGCAGAACTTTCAGTCTGCGATACAGCTGTGATCGAAGTCGCCACGGGAGACACGACTTGTACTGTCCCAGAGGAAGACACGCGATGAGGTGGACGGGCATTCTCGGGAGGAGTAATTGTTCGAGAAGAAGAGGAAGAAGACGACGACGATGAAGTCGGGAGGGCAGGCGTGGGAACTGTCGTCGTCGAAGGGGGCGAGTTTTGATGCCGTCGCTGGAGTTCTGCCATTATTTTCGACGTGAATCTTTTTTTCGTGCTCTCTCTTGAAGCACAAACAAAGGGAATTTGGGAAAGGAAAATTGTTGCAAAGAGAAAGAAGAGAGAGAACTCGAAATCGGATAGACACCCGCTCAAACAAAGAGCCCTCTTTGAGAGAATTGCGAGCCAGCTGGAATCAACTGCCAGATAGTCACGTCCCCATCCTTTGGCCACTTGCTTGAGCCAGCACTGCTCAGAACCAGGCATCACTTCAACTTCAAACTAGAGTAATATTCAAAGCGTAACAATGTATAATTTGTACAAGCAATAATTCATTATCCTTCATAGAAATGTGGTTATCCCAACGCCGCGGCCCCAAATCCCAGCAAACCCGCTTGTCAATGCTACTACGACAGTATTGTTGTTACAAAGGTCTCATACAAACACTCCAAAAAAAAAAAAAATAGGCAAGCAGAAGCCTGTCCTGTGTAGCAAGAGCTGGTCCACAGGTGCGGCTCAATGATATCTCACACGCCATCCATCCATTCATTCCAGACTCATGCGGGCTTCATCTCCGATCCCCCATTGCCCGCCTTCTTTGCCCTGCTTTTGCAGCTCCAGTGCCACCGAAATGTTCAACGAGCTCGTGTCATCCTCTCCAACGATGTCGCTAGCAACGTCGCTCGTTCTCCTCGGCCTCTGGCTGCCACTTCGTCGCTTCTCCAGTCTCTGACTGTCCAGGCGGAGGCTATCCCCGGAACGGTCCGTAGTGCGTCTCCTCAGGGTTGGCCAGAACCGTGATGATGTTGTCGAGTGGAGTGAGATTGTATCATCCGCAATCTTTGTATTCAAATCGTCCGCAACTTGGTCTTCGTCTGGTTTGATAATCACAGGCTCGGCTCGCATCTTTTCGTTGGCGGTGCTGTAGGATGTGGTGTGCGGCGGCGACGTAGATTCCGTGGCGTCTAATTCATGAGCATGAGGAAGTTGGGATTCGTCCACCTCCACCAACTCGGCATCACGATACCATTTTCTGCGGCGTGTCCACCGACCCCATCCATCAAGTCCTCGCCGGCCATTTTGCCACTACAAGTTCAATGTCAACTTGGTGGAGATTAAGGGGAGGAGAGGCAATGTTTGTTTACCTTGTTGTCATAGTATATCCACCCATTCTTTCCATCGGGACCATCGTAGTCCACCGCACCCTGCTCTTCAGACTCACTCACACCATCTACCCGCCATTTGCTACTTTCTACCCACCGCCATCTCATGCGACTTCCATCCTCAACTTCGGGAAGCTCAAACTCGTCCCTCGGTGGCACGGCGTTGTTGTGTTCATCTGTCCACGCAGGCCGTTCGTATGCGAAAAGATTAGTCGTCCACCCCAAACCGATCCACCGTCTCTGATTTTCGTAAATGATAAAAGTGAACTTGACGCCAGCGCTCTTAGCATCGTTTGCAGACCCTTTTCGTCGACGGTTCACTTGCAAGCTAGAAGAACTTAGGGATGTCGCCTTGCTCATCTGTGACTCCTTTCCGTTTGTGCCATTCTTACTAGGCGGTGGCTTCGGTGGGTTTTCAAAACGGAGACCGGTGATGGCTCCAGCAAGTTTGCGAACGGTTGCGCTTCTCCAAACAATGGTCCTAGACACTCGCATCACTCTGGCATGCCACGTCAGGACAATTGATCCCGCAAGCAGCACAACGCGTCGAGTAGTAATGATTGTGAACGGGGACATGGTCAGAGCGACCCAAAACGGCGTGACTATAAGGAGGCGCATAAACATGGCTGTAAGTGCTGGCCTGGTGGTTGCGCTGGTAGGGGTTCTCTGAGTGCTCAGAAAGTCGGTCATCTCGAGAAGGGGATCCATGAGGACATTGCACCTGCCAGTAAACTCCTTGAGTGTATCGACAATTTCGTCCAACGTCTTCTGATGTTTTGTGTTTGTAATTTCCGACCTAGCCCGAGAGTGGCCAGGCTGTTTCCCATTGGGAGTTTCCTCCAGATGATTGCCGCCATTGGCTGTGGCCTTTTTGGAGGTAGAAGCTTCTTTCGTAATGCGCGCTGGCTCGGTCCAGCCGCTGCTGCTCAAGGGGCTATATCGCCGGCCGTACATGCCCGCTATCAGCGCCATGCAGACAACGATGGGGCCGGCTCGCATGAGCACGACATCGCCGTAGAGGACGACCGCCCAGAAGGCGCACAGTAATAGAAAGCTCTGCCAGGGGTCTCCGGTGCTCCATGTTAAAAGGCCGACAAATGTGTTGAGTGGGAGTAAGAAAGGATGGCTATAGGCGAGCGCGCGCGTGATCTGCGGAGGTGTGGCTAGGAGCAGCGGGCTCTTCTGGTGAACTAGGACGGTCGATCGACGGCTGTTCCTCGAGGGTGTCGTGGCTGAGAGCGTAACTGGGGAGAATGAGGCGTATGTCGGAGGAGGAGCAGCTACGAGAGAGTCGAAGGCTGGCGGCGAGGCGCCCAGAGACGAGTCGTCGCGGGTAGACATTGGCCGGCCGAGCTGTGAGATCCACGGAAGGTCCTGCGAGTGGGAAATGCGGCAGATGGTCAGCAAGAGTTGCGACGGCTGGAGCTGGAGCTGGAGCTCGAATACGTGTAGATGCGCGGCGACAACAGGCGCAAGCACTAGCACGCGGGACTGTCAAGGTGTAATTGTATATCGAAACTGTAATCGCGGCAGCTCGACGACGTAACGACAACGAGGCATCTAGCCAGAGCTCGGATCGTGGCGTCGACCAAGGCTGACGAGAGACGGGCCTAGGCAGCGTGTCTTCATGACATCACCCTAACGAGCCCTATAAAGTTGGGGGATGTCGATCCAACGGCGGGCATCCTCTGTCTTGCACGGGCGAGTGCGCATGGACAAGAGAGGAAAAAGAAGTTGACGAACAACAAAAGGCAGAAGAAAAAGGATGGAGCGAACAACACAGGAAGAGAGGGAAGCAACGGGAAGCAACGGGAAGCATATCCGAGTACGAATACCAAGAACAAACAAGAACAAGGGAGCAGAACTCAGAACTCGAGACTCACAATGGCAGCCATCTAAGGCAGTCCGTCGTCTCCGCCAGCCCAAAACGTCATTGGTCGCGCAACCGCGTCAGGCTGCAGGCAGGGGGGAGGGTTTGGAGCAGGATTTTTTACAACAAGTAAAAGCAATGTATGTAGAAAGGGGACGTGAATATAGTAATAGCAATATAAAGAAAAGAAAAGAAAAGAGAAAGAAAAGATGAAGGAAATTCACAGCGCAAATACGGAGTACAGAGAACAGAGTGAAAAGGTCAGCAGGCCGCAATCATCCTCATCTCTATTGGCAAGAGCCGAGGGCGGGCTCCTGCTAGCAAACGGATGAGTGCGGGTTGGCCACGTGAGACGCCTTGATCGATTTCAATCACATGCAAATCGGGCAGCGGGAGAGTGCAAGTACTGGGTACATGATGTGCGGTGAGGAAATACGTCTACCAGAGGGTATGGGGAACCTCGGGCCCCGTTCCAGGTACCTTGATTGCCAGCGTTGACGGGCAGCGAGTGCCTTGCAGCGCTCCATAATGTGCCTGAGGCCCCGTAGCTTTAGGGGATGCTATGGAGCCCTTCAGAACCCCAGAGATCATCCATGGATAGGTGCTTGTGCGCATGCAGTGAGGCTGACTCTTGTTACGGCGGTGTCGTTGCCCAATAATAACGGATACAAGAAGAAAATTAGAAATAAAAGAAGAAGATGGCTGCAACAACAGAAGAATCATGTAAACACTTCCTACGAGTTCTGTAATACGCGCTTGAACTGTAGTCACTTTATTGTTCGATACTAATGTAGCCACTCACCGGTGCAAGCAGTTTCCATAGGGGAAATTGCACTCTACAGGGCTCCCCAGTTCCCCCCTTCGGCCCTGCGCTGACGGCTGACCAAATCCGGGGAAGAAACGCAGGGTCCTGTTGGGTCTCTCACCGAACAAAATACTCACAGAGCATGCACAAGAACGGATAATTATGGTTTAATAGTGGTGGTGCATTGATTATGGAGTGTCCCAGCTAGGTACAAATAAATTGAATTTGGTGATGTGTCGTCGTATATTTTTGAAAAGAATGAGCCAGTGCCGTAAACGTAGGTGGCCGTATTTCTCTCAAGCATCAAGTGATGCAAGCCATGTGCCCGAGTCTTTCAACTTGTTAGTGGCAGCTGGAGCAAGAGCCTGCGCAAACCCGCCAGTTAGCAAAATTCCCCATGACGGTGGCTTCGTGAGTGCTGATGGCAGCGGAGGTTACATACAGTTGGAGCCGCAGCTACAGGCAGAGGTAGAAGAACAGCCGCAGTTTCCGCCACACATGGTGAATAAGTTGATATAGTCGGTGTTTTGATGAAGAAGAAGAAGTGAGGAACTGTTGAAACTGTGTAGTTTTGAAGCAGCTGTAGAAAGATTGAATTATTTGCTTTGTGATGAAGAAGAGAAAAACATTCATTCTCTCATGAACCTCGCGAGTCTTATATATACCCAGCGCTGCGTTATTTGTGCCGACTTTGGGCCCCCTCAAGATGCGTGGTTTGTGCCGGTTTGTGGCGGGTGGCAACCGCCCAGCCTCACCCATGACCACGACAGGGGGTGATTCTGGAAGTCTCCAGCTGTACATGCAGAGAAACATGCATAATCAGATCAATCTTAGCATCTCAGGTTATTCATTCTTTTCTAGCTATTTTGATGCAATACTTCCTTTTTTACTCTTTTTTCATTCCGGTTCCAAGGAATCTCTCAGACATCACATGTCTGAATGATGCAGCTACTTTTAGTACATGTATGAAGGCATCCCGCCTCAATGATCATGTCCCTCATGCCCTTCCTCATCATCATCTCCGCTCCAATCCGGAAATCCATCCTCAAACAACTCCTGCAACATCTCCCTCCTCTTTTCCTCCTCTAACCCATCCTTCCTCATCACTCCCTTCCACTCCTCGTACTCCCCATCCGTAAGCAAACACGCATCAAGCATCTCCTCCAAGCCATCATGGTCTAGCCCTTCTCCGATAAACACAATCTCCTGCCTCCTGTCTCCCCACTCGCCGCCCTTGGCAATGTCATGCTTCACCAAGGCATCTACATCGGGGCTTCCCGTCGTGTACTCTTCTTCCGGCAAAGTGCAGAACCAGGAGCGTCCTCCCGTCAGAGTGAGCATGGCGCCGGCTTGAGACCATTCGCCGGCGCGGTGAGGTCGTGTGGCCATGAAGAATTCGCCTTTGGAGCGGAAGAGCCGTGCAAGTGTTGGGTGAGCACGCTTCTTGGCGAGGATGACGTCGTTGGGGGGCATCATCAAGACGTCGACGTCCATATCATTGGTGTCTTTGCCATCATCATGAGAAGACACTCCAGTATCGGGAGTTGATGGGGAATGAGAAGGAGATGTCGAAATCGACTTGTCTTCTGAGGACGAGTTGGTGCTTGCGCCATCTTCGCAGTCAACCATTTCAGCATCCTCGCTGTCAGACTGTCCTTCGTCTCCATCTTCCTCTTCTTCTTCGTCTTCTTCGTCATCATCGTCAGGCTGCTCCATCTGCAAGATAAACTTGTCATACAACAGCGCAAAGAGCCGCCTTGGATGAAAAGGCCGATAACGTGAATAGATGAAGCTTTGCACATTATACTCCTCCGTCTCCGGCTTAGGAGTTACCACATTGCGGCCATTTACCTAGAATTTCTGTGTTAGCCTTCCACATACATTTTGGTCAACTGTAAATGCAATCATCAGATGGAAGACATACCTCGCGCACAGTCATGGCATGCAAGTCCTGCAGCCATCCATACCCAGATTGCGCATGTTCGAGATTGAAGAGGCCCGTGTTGACCAGCTCTTTGACGTCCACTTTGCTATACTTGGACTCTAGGATCTTGGCCCGATGATTCAGCTGTTTAACAAGATCAAGTACCCGAGCTTTTGTCTCATCGTTGATCTGATCATTTCGTCAGTCATCAATCGACATCATCTTGACGTGGTCAACCTTACCATATCAATCTTGTTCAAGATAATCACATCCGCAAACTCAATCTGATCAACCATGAGGTCCGACACAGTTCTCTCGTCTTCCGGAGTAACGTCATCCCTCCGCCCCGACAATAAATCCGCCGTATCAAAGTCATTCAGCATCGTGAATGCATCAATGACCGTCACGGTCGTGTCCAGACGGGCGAACTTTTCCAGCCCGCCAGCTTGCTTCCTATACCGCGATTAGTCACGCCGCTAATAAGAGGCAGCCATTCTACGGAGTTTTTGAAGCTTACAGTTTGTTCAAAACCTTAATCATGTCTTCGTCAAGGTCAGCAGTGCCTTCGCCTTCAGTCAAGAGGCTCATCTGCTCTGCAAGGCGAGAGTCGAAAGTCTCAGCAACCTGCTCTGGCTCACTAATGCCGCTGCTTTCAATGATGATGTAGTCAAATTGCTGAAGCTGACAGATGCGCACAAGCTCCTCGAGCAAGTCTCCTCTCAAAGTACAGCAGATGCATCCATTCTGCAGCGCGATGATCTTTTCATCAGTTTTTGTAAGATGGTGGGTTTTTTGTATCAGAGAGGCATCAACATTGATACTACGCAAATTTCAGTACTTTTTCCAATACAGAACAGCGTGATACATACGCTCCAATATCATTCACCACAACAGCTATACGAAGCCCATGGTCACTTTTTAGAATGTGCTGTAGTAACGTTGTCTTGCCTGACCCCTGGAGAGAGAGTGTCAGCAATTCCCAGACTAGATTGGCGAACAACCGAGCAGATGTGGCCAACTTACTAGAAACCCGGATAAGAGCGTTACTGGCAGAGGCTTGGATGGCACCAAGACGTCCGACTTTTTGCTCTTCTTTGCCCTAGTGATTTTCCGTAGTCCCATTGTGATGAGAACTGTTGGCCAGAGCCTATACCGTATACAAAGCAAAATTTGTAGGAGATATATGCAAAAGAAGAAACAAGAACATGACGAGAGTTTGAACTAGTAGTTGTCCAATACTTATTATATAGCAGTCATAACTTTTAGAAAATTAAGAAATAATAAAAAATGAAATCGTCGTGGGCCATCAAGGTTGTCACGTCAGTGCCATCAAGGTGCTGACGATGAATATTTACTTCACTTAGGCGCGTCATCACGGACCCGGCCATTGGATCAGACAGTGCTCAGACCAAAAGATGATTCGCTCTTCATTTCTCATCGCAAGTCAATGCCATCATCGTGATTGGTCAGTCTGTCTTCAAGACAGATGATATAGCGTTGCTATGAATAATGAATGTATGATTATTGGTGCGCACGGATTGGTCTGTCCGTATCAATGTATGACGCTCAGATCGTCCGTTAAGGTGAAACTAACATCTCTCTCTCTCCCTCAAAAAAAAAAAGGAAATATATCCATAACTCCGGTCATGCTGGCCTACCCAATAGCCTCTGATGATATACGCCGCAAGACTCAAAAGACTCCAGTTTCGTCGCCACAATGAGCGTTCATATCAACAACTTTTACATAATGCAGCAGTTTCCCCCAGTTCCGGCTTGGCATTGCTCCAAGTAGCTTGCGTCGTCAGAAGTCCCTTCGGCGAGATTGTACTTGCGTATCGGTCCCTTGACTGTCAGGGTCTGTTCTCCTTCGGGATGCCACCATCGGAGGACCTGAAGCAGTGTGCCCTGGCTGTTGTCAAGGCCAATCTCCCATCTGCCGGCCGAGACAGTGGTTTCGCACTCTTGCTTGGGGAAATGGTACTCGGGAAGGAATATAATAGTAGGGGTATCATCGGCTGCAGCCTGGGGAGCTGAAACTTTGATGCTAAAGGTGCATTTACGTAGGTCAAAGCCAGAAGAGAGCAATTTCCCTGCCACAACGGTTGGCGTTGGGCGGATGAAAGCTTCTGCGGCACGGTAGCCCGGAGTGTTTGCCAGCTCAGGGTCTTTATCGGAGGGGGCAGAGCTGATTGACGGGTTCGTAAGTGTGCGTTGAAGATTTCCAGGATTCACTCCAGCATCATCCAGAGTTTCCGCAGTAACGATGGTGGCGCCAGGTTTGACCAAGCTCGTAGTTGATTGATCAAACGCATGCTCGCTCAGTATGGATGATGTCTCGGGGAGCTTGTCGTCCACAGAAATGATGGACAAATCCTCTCCGTTCCATTGATCTCCCCTCTCGTGATCGTTTGTTGTAGAGTACACCCACAGACAATACCCTTCCATTCCCGATCCTTCGGCCGCAAAATAGTTTGCATCCAGTGCCGCCGACTGGCTCGAGTAGTCTCCTGTCTTGTATGCCTTTTTATCATCCATATCATAGGGAATGCCAAATTCTGTCATCAGGCAAGGATGATTGCCTGTCCGATCGAGGCCTTCCTGTCTAAGAGTTGCAAGCTGATCTCTTAAACAGTTCCGAATGGCCGTCTCGCCAATTCTAATAGCAAACGCAGGGTGCCAATACTTGCCCCGGAGCACGCCAACGACGTCGACATTCCAACTACTGTTCCAATGCTTTGTCATGAGGGTGATGCCGTCATAGAAATGAGGGGTGAAGGCCATCTTTGGATCATCGTCCTCTGTGCCTTTGATCTCGGGAGGAAGCTCCAAAGTCGGATACTGCATGAACATGATGCAGTCCTTGTGGTGGGCGCGACAAGCTCCGCTGTACTTCCTCCAAAAGTCGAGGAAATAGGTGTTTGTGAATTCTGGGTAATCAATCGTTTTCCCAGTATTTGGGTTCTTGGAAAAATAGTCCTTCTTCAGGAGGGTATCTGTCGCGATATCCCACACGCCGTGTTGGGCCCAGATGCATTCGCCAAGCTTCCACCCAGCATCACGCTTCCATCCATACCTCGAGTCGTCGTATCCTTCTGGCAGCCAGGCAAATTCGCCATGCGGATCCACAAGCTTGGTGCCCGTCTTGTATGGACCAAGTCCCCCCATGTCCCAGGTATCAACTTCGCACGCCCTGCCCATGCCCGTTAGGAAAGTCTGCCACATTGTCGGGCACGTTCCCTTCTTGAGAGGGTGCTCTTTGGGAATGACGCTCAAATCAACGTATCCGGTCATGCCTCGGTTCGGCTCGTTCATGCTCTCCCAACCTATGACGACTTCGTTTTCGAGATCCCCGGCCTCATGGATGCGCTTCGCAAGATGGGCACATGCGTTGATGAAGTGATCCTGTAGATAATCCTGAATGTTGACGCCGTCGATGATGCACTTGGGGGCGAAATCCCTGCCAGCAAAGAAAAAGGTGAAGATGGTGCCAGCAGCAAGTCGGTAGTAGTTTGTGGACCAGATCATCTTGGGGAAACTATCTGGCTCGGGGTAGGTATTATGAACGATGGCCGCCTCGGTAGCAGCAAAGCTCTGCGGGTTCAGGCCACAGGCATAGATGGTCCACATGGGGGCTCCAGAGCCGCCGGTGAACCTGGACCAGACGTCCTGGTGGGGGTCCATGAAGACGTAGAAGCCATAGGATTTGGCAATTCTCAAGACCTCAATGGTGTGCTGGATGTATTCTTCGTCGTAGATGCCGGGCCCGGCGGCCTCAAGGGCCTCCCAGGTGAAGAGATATCGGATCGTGTTGAATCCGAACCGCCGGATCCTCGCAAAGTGCATCGGGGCATCTTGTTTGGTAAACGGCCGCTGGTGGAAGGTCACATTGTCGCCGTCGAAGAAGTCGTCGCCGACATGAGACGGCGTGTTGGGCTCGCTCGGCAGTTTGGTGTCTCCAGCAACGTTGATGCCGCGGAGGACAATCTGGCGGCCTTGGGCATCGCGGAACTGGCCATCTTCGATCGTCAGGCGAAAGGAAGCCATGGTTCTCACCAGGTAGCGAATTGGATCGAATGGAGTTGAATCGAATCCACTCGTCGATTGTCACGATTGAATGGTCGATGTACTGTAAGGTAGCTGTAGAAAGGGAGCAAAAGACTGGAGGTGATGAGTTGATGACGGAAGACGGTTTGTTTGTCAAGGTAGATTGGTAGAGCATGTCACCAGACAAGATTCAGTTACCGGAAACCCCATTGCCCCACTGGCGGATAGCGGTCTCACGGTCGCCACAGCTAGAGCCTAAACCGGCAAACGGCGAACCCCACAGCGGTTTAGGGACTCTCGATCTCTGTTTCTGTTTCCCCGATTTCTCCAATTCGGCAGATCCGGGTGGCAACGCGATTGCGAATACGAACATGAAGATGATGTGCCGTGTATCAATTGATGGATAGAGCTGAATACGCGTAGATGGCTCAACCAGCTAATGTTGAGACATTACATCCACAGTCGCTGAGATACACATTAACCTACTACTAGGTAACTTACATGTACGGATCTCTCCTCATAACCATCTGGACTGCAGGGTAAAGCACCACTGGACATATCCATATAAACCAATCGTCAATTAACAATATTGAATAGTTGGTTAGGTATCCGTGTAATAAATACATACATATACACAACGCAAGACAAAACCATCCTCATTATACATAGCCAGATCAAAAGAAACCCAAGCAAACATTATACAATTCGTCAGAGCCAAGCCATCTCTTCATCGCAACTCGTCTCCTTCATCATCAATAACCAATACCCACCGGCCCATCATTGTTTGTTGCCTGCATCCCCTGAGCATAACTCTGGTCTGTTGCAGACTGACTCGCTCTGGGCTGATATACTCCAAACCGCAACTCTTCCCGAGAAAAATCACTCGCCCGGCCTTGGCCCATTTCTACTGGCTCGGCAATTGATAGCTGAGTACCTGTATCGCGCCCTAGGAAATGGGCAGCTCGAAACGGTGCCAGGTCTTCGCCCTCCGAAGGGCCCCAGATCAAGTCCTCATAGAGCTCTGGTCGGGGCTTTGGGCTTCCGAGGATGTATCGTTGGATAAGCCAGGGCAGATATTCGAATACCTGGAAACGCATAAACTTTCTCTTGGAAACGACAAAGATGTGGTCCAACTCCTCGAGAGTGTGACGCTTTGTCTCTTCTACCAGCAAGAAGACCATGACTAAAGCGACGATGTTGAGGCCAGAGAAGAGGCCCAAGGCTCCGATTGCTTTAAGACCTGCATTCACACTTTGCGGCCATTAGCCTACGATGGCCTAGGTATATGTATGTAATGGTTTGTATCGTCACTTACCTGGGATAGGCGATGGACAAGATGCCGGCAAAGCCCAAGTTGATTGCAATAGCCCAAGAAGCACCCTGATACAAATTAGGATGGTTGAAGAATTTGGAGGGTTGGCTCGATAACCTACCGCTTCTCTATGAGATAGAGGGAAGCTCTCTGAAGCAAGCGTAAACGGGATCGGGCCAAGACCTGGAGAATATACAGCTGCGAAGACTACGTGGAGATTAGATCAAAATTCACAGACGATTGGGGGTCCATCACTCATACCGTATAAGAAAAAGGCAGCAACCCCTATTCTGATACTCTCAGTCGAAATAGTGCACGATAGAGCGGCAGCGAGCATGAACAAGGCCGTGAGAGGCAACGTTCCCAAAAGCCACTTTCGCCTACCAAGCGTATCAATACTTCTCACAGCAGGCAGTCCACACAGAAAATTGATTGCTCCTATTCATTGAGTGGTTAGCATCTCGTACTACAAGTAGATGGGAATCTGACAACTGGGAATGTATTTACCAAAGCCTAGACTGTATGCCATTGGGATGATTTTTGAGCGTTGATCATCAGTGCCATTGGCACCAGCGAAGAGGGTTCCTAATTTTAATGAGCTTGGAGCCAAATCTGTTTACATCACTTATGCTTTACCTGAATAAAAGGCCAGAACATTGACTGAAACTTTGTTAGAGCCTGCAGCATTGGGGGAAATCCTTTGTTTGACTTACTTCCGCAGAGTTGCTGGGCTAGATTGACTGTCGAAGTAGAGATGAGAGCATTATACAGGCGTCTTTGTTGGAATAGCTGCATGTATTGTCTCAAAAAGTCTCGCATAACCCATATGAATCCCGGGGATCGGAAGGCATGCGCGTCCAGATCTCCCAATCCCATAGCTTGTTGCTCGAGCGATTTATACACAAGATATATGTCTCGTAATGCTTGCAGCTGCCATCGCGTTAACTCTATCAGGTCCATTTAAAGAAGAGCCAAAGAATGACAAACCTCTGTATTTCGGATCCTCGTCATGCACGTATATGCCTTTTGAACGTCGTAGTTGGGCCCCTTTGTAAGATGGTACCGAGGGGACTCTGGACAGAAAAACATGGCGATTATAAAGAGTGCTAGACTCGGCACCGTGGGTGATGCGTTGATGAGTGCTAGTGTCGTCGCGTCTGAAGGAGCTCTTGTGAAGATGAGGTTGAAAGCAAAGCCAAGCATGATACCGAATGCGACCCTTTTCTTCTATGTTAACTGACGGTATCGACCCGATATCCTTGCGTGTTGTCTTACCATAGTTGCCAGGCTAGAATGGCAGATCCACGCCAGAATCCGACAGCAGTCTCTCCGGCAAGAATTGGCGTGCTGACGGCCTTGATTCCCATTCCTACTCATCCATTAGTGTTTAGCCGTGAACAGACTTTCTTTGGTCAGACATACCGATGCCATTGATGATCCGGATTCCGAACAGTTGATACCAGGTCTTTGCAAAAGCAGCACCAATAGAGCCTGCGAGAATGAGGAACGCAGCGACGCAGATGCCTCCGCGTCTGCCAAACCAATAATTGATCGGCAGCGAGAGAGGGCAGCCAACCAATGCGGCAACAAAGAACGGTATTGCGTTGGTAGCCCCAAACTTCCAATTATCCACACTGGAGGGTTTAATGTGTTCTTTGAGCCCCCATTCTTCTTTATACAGAGAAGCGCCGTTAAAAGACGATTGAACAAAGCCTGTTGCGAGAAGAAGGAATTAGAGGAGGGAGAGAGAACTGAAGAAAGATGTATTCCCACCTTGCAGCAGTGCGGCGATGGAAACTGTGAGGATAACAATCCGCATGCCCTTCTCACTGAAAGGAACGTCTCTTTCTCGACGCAGGGCATGTTTCTCCTCCGTCGTCAACTGTACCGGCAGGCCGGATTCAAAGTGGTATCCCTTTTGTCTTGCAACCTCATCGTATATGCGAATGTCTTTTGCGACTCGAGCGGCACGTAAAAGGTTCTCGTATGCGACGGATGGCAGATGGTTCTCGACAAAGGACTGAACATCCCTCTGCAATTCTTCGTCCGTGAGATGGACTAGTCCCGTCAACTTCTGTCAAATATCTATTCAAGTTTTTTTTTTTTTTTTTTTCATATTATTTTCGAAATCATACATACCTAGAGGGTTTTCGATAATAGCATTGCCATTAGGGCGTCTGCCTCGAGTTGCAGCCGAGTATTGGCTTTCATTGCGAGCCGAGGCGCCTGTATTTCGACCCGACGAAGCCATCGCGGATGCTGGAAACGCCAATTACACCGACTTGATGAAACAACAGCAATGATCCCGACTCATGAGAGATTATATCAAGAACAAGGGGAAAATGCAGGTTCGCGACATTGGCGGGTATAAGTCGCAACAACAATAGGACGCTCGAGTCACCTAGAAGACCGGGCGCCTTATATTCTGGCATTCCTATCTACAATAGCAGCTCACTTGTTTATACGCACGGATAATGTGATGAGACGAATGCGTACTCGTACACTGGGATTCACATCCTTGGCTATCTGAGGCTTGATTACACAAACCGCCACGCAAGGCGTATGAGGCCCTCGCTTGGATAAGGCACCGACATTTCACGATGCCATTCATAGAGCTGGAAGAAACTAGCGACATTCGAGTTTCAAAGGAAGCAGCCACAACATGGGAACAATGGTCTCTGCGCTGTTGGAGCTAAGGGGACGATCTCTTTATTTAGCCCAATGTGGCTTTTCTGGAAGCAAATCCCTGTCCAAGATGACATAAAAACGAGGCTGCGGCACCTGCAATTTGCAATGGGACTGGTGCCAAGTGATTTTGGGCTGAATAAGGGAGCCGAGCGACAAAAACTGAGTCGTTCAAGGTCTCTTGAGGTTGTACAGACCCAGAAAACCCCAGCCTTGCTGATGGCTGTCTCGATAGGCAACCTTTATAGCTTCATTCTCGTTGGCTCCCCACAATCCGAGGCTTGCTTTATACCTGGCACGTTGACAAGGAATGATTGACCGCCTACTATATTAATTGGTGGCAAGGCGTCCTCTTGGCCTTTTTTGCTTTGTGGTGGATTGATCACGAAAGAAGTATCTGGTTGTTTGTTTGCTGCAGCCCACTTATTCGATGTCACTGGCCATAAACGTCCAGAAGTGCAGCTGAATTGTGATATTTGTTAGGCTAATGTAAGTTATGAAATCAGTTGGGTATTTGTATCCCCAAGAGAACAGTGGGAATTGTTCCTTGATATGGTATTTTGCTTCATGTTCTGATACTGCTGGCGTACCTTAGGAGGTAATGATAAGATGAAGGGTTGCTAGCCGCTGTGGAAGTAGCATCACGTACCGCTTGTTTCTGCCCGAGAGCAGCTCGCCCTAGAACTATAATAGCAGCGTACCTAGGTAGAGATAACACAATTGATTTTGATGAATTGTACTTTTGCTCAAGAATTGATGCCACACTGATGTTGATGTTGATGTTAAAATGATCTTGTCAAAGGGACAGATGAAGAGGACCTTGGTAGGCGCAACCGGCAAATCCTCGGCCAAGGCACCACAGCACCCGCGATAGCTGTTGCATCAACATTGAAACAGAGCCAGTAATTTCATCATCATCATCATCATCATCATACACTCGCTCGAGCTTTCAGACATGGGAGTCTTGGCTTGAAGAATCTCCAAAGGCAGACACATCATCTGCCATGAGATCCCAGGCCGTGTGATTTTACAGTTGATTCTTTGTTTTGTGTTTCTTTCTGATTCGACTCCATTCTTTGTGCACGATTCGTTTCCCCTCTAGAGCTTGCTGAAGACTGAACATCGGGCATCATGTCCAGCAAGGCGACGCTCAAAGGCATCGCCGATGCGGTGCGCCAGCAAAAGTTTGACGATGTCATTGAAAGGACTCGGGACTTTTTGAAAAAGGAGCCCAACAACTACCAGGGGTACGTTGGCTATTCTGCATTCAAGGCTGGACCCTCATGTGCCCAAAAACTGACCCCTCAGTCATATTTTCTTGGCTTTTGCGTTGGATAAGAAGAACCGACCGGATGAGGCTGAAGCTGTCTACCAATCGGCAACTCAGCTGCGTCCACAAGATGCACAGGCCTGGCAGGGTCTCATCAAGCTGTATGAGAAACAGGCTGCTAGGAAGCTGCGCGAGTATCAAACAGCAATCGTCCATCTAGCCCCCATCTTCCATCAGGCGGAGGAATTGTACAAGTGCCAAGAAGCCGTCGATAAATTCGTCGACTTTGCACGAGTCCACGGGGATCAGCTACAGTATGCCGATGCCTTGTGGATCAGATTGCCCGAGAGCCCTCTATACTCAATTCTGGAAGGCTACTTTCCCCATCCCTCCAAGACTTACGAAACCATCACTCATATTATCGAGACATATGAGAAAAAGGCCATCAACACGCTCATTGGAGAGCGACGAACGAGGCTGGGCGCGACATTGACCGAGGTCACCCTCGAGGTGAAGAGAGAAATCTACGGCGGCAGCAAGCTGGAGCACCTTTACCGGGAGCTCATCAACTGGACTACCGATGATGATGTAAGGAGAAGTTATGAAGAGAAACTGATCCAATACTGCCATGATCGTCTCCTTGTGTTGCCAGCAGGACCGGAAAAGACGGAGGAGCAGCAGAAGGTTCTTGGACTGGCAAATGACATGGTCATCATCAGACATCCCTTCCGACTAGCCTGGGATATCGCCATTAACTGGCAAGACAAGAAAGAAATCCGCGATTACGACGCGGAGCTTCTAAGAAATTACTGCAACTTCTTCCCGGAAAGCGATCTATACAAGATCATCACTGGGTTCTTAACAAGCAGCTCTTCTCCTTTCGCTGCACCCGCAGCAGAAGAATCGAGAAAGGCTTCCTCCGCTGAGACGGAAACCTCTGACGATAGTGACGACGAAGATGGTGGCGCACCAACCTTTGTGGTCCCACTGACTGAAGAAGACCGGTTGATTATGATGACTGATGGTATTGCAAGTTCCGAATCTGTCTTTGGATACAGATTAGTCGGGCAGTATCTTCTACGGTTCGGAGAATATGAGAGTACAGTGGAATTAATGCGAAAGGCTGTCCCATTCCTTGCCAGACAGAAACCAAAGATTGGCTTGTCGTACGAAAACACAGAAGATGCCTATTCCATCTCGCTTGCGACAGCGCTCATCTACTACCAATCTCCGAGACATCACCAGGAAGCCAAGCGCCTGTTTGACAAAGTTCTCGAGCACGACAAGTCTTCAACTCCTGCCATGATTGGCGTCGGCCTCATCTTTGAGGAGGAGGAAGATTACGAAGAGGCTATCGATTTCCTTACTCGCGCATTGGCTCGAGATGCTTCCAATCTTCGCGTCAAGTCCGAAGCTGCCTGGGTCAAAGCTCTTAGAGGAGACTGGCAAACAGCGCTGGGTGAACTGCAGGAGTGTCTGGGGCCTTTGGAAGAGCAAGGTGATGCTTCCAAGGAGCTCCTGGCCGATACTCAGTATCGCATCGGAATGTGCATTTGGAACCTGGACACGGGTAGGCAATCTCGAAAGCGGAAGAAGGGCGAATGTGCTTATGCCTATTGGCTCAAGGCTCTGAACAATTCCTTGAATCATGCCCCGACGTATACCAGCCTGGGTATCTTTTACGCCGACTACGCGTCAGATAAGAAGCGATCGCGACGATGCTTTACAAAGGCTCTGGAGCTGTCATCCTCAGAAGTGACGGCGGCCGAACGCTTAGCCCGATCTTTTGCGGATGATGGAGATTGGGATCGGGTGGAACTGGTTGCTCAGCGCATCGTTGACTCTGGCAAGGTGAAACCTCCACCCGGGTCGAAACGAAAGGGAATCAGCTGGCCTTTTGCGGCCCTAGGTGTTGCTGAGTTGAACAAGCAAGACTTTCACAAGTCTATCGTGTCGTTCCAAGCAGCCCTCAGAATCACCCCCAATGACTATCACTCCTGGGTCGGACTCGGCGAAAGCTACCACAGCTCTGGACGGTACATTGCGGCGACGAAAGCCATCCTCAACGCAAAGAAACTGGAAGAAGACTCCAAGGTGGATGCGTCTGGAGACACCTGGTTCACCAACTACATGCTGGCCAACATCAAGCGGGAACTGGGCGAGTTTGACGAGGCCATCACACTCTACCAGACAGTGTTGGAGACACATGCTGAGGAAGAGGGGGTGATTCTCGCATTGATGCAAACCATGGTCGACAGTGCCGTTACAAGCGTGGATAGGGGCCTGTTTGGAAAGGCGGTTCATCTTGCCGTAGATACCATCAACTTTGCGACACAGCGGAGTGGCAGTGTGTTGGAGACTTTTAATTTTTGGAAAAGCATTGCTGAGGCTTGTTCTATATTTACGCAGGTCCAGAGCCGAACTGCGGATTTTCCTATCCACTCTATCAAGCCTCTTCTGGAGTCTCGACCACAAGAGGCTTTCGATATCCTCGCTAATGTTGACAACGTTGGCACCGATGCCGTTTACCAAAAAGTCATAACAGACGAGCATTTTGGCATTGAGATTGCTACGTGTCTACACGCAACGATTTTGAGTTACAAGCAGGCCATCCACGTATCGGCCAATGATATTCACGCACAAGCCGTTGCGTACTATAACCTGGGATGGGCTGAATACCGTGCCCATACCTGCCTGCCATCACAGCTGCGGAAAAAGCCGAATCGATACATCAGGGCTGCTGTCAGGGCATTCAAACGAGCTATTGAACTGGAAGCCGGCAATGCGGATTTCTGGAATGCCCTGGGCGTAGTGACCAGCGACATCAATCCTGCCATAGCCCAACATGCCTATGTCAGAAGCTTGCACTTGAATGAGCGCAGCCCAGTGGCGTGGACAAATCTGGGGACTTTGGCATTGCTAGCAGGGGACTTTAAGCTTGCCAATGAGAACTTCACGAGGGCTCAGTCAAACGATCCGGATTATGCGCACGCATGGCTCGGCCAAGGCTTTGTGGCGCTCTTGTTTGGCGAGGCAAAGGAGGCCAGGGGTCTTTTTACGCATGCTATGGAAATATCCGAATCGTCATCGCTGCCTGCACGCCGTCATTATTCGTCTTCGCTCTTCGATCACATCTTGACGGCTCCGCTCAACCTGAACGTGGCATCACTCATCCAGCCTCTGTTTGCTGTTAACCAAGTCCAGAGCCTACGCCCTGATGATTTGGCGTTTGTTCATCTCAAAACTCTTTTGCAAGAGCGCACTGGCGAAAGCCCTCGTGCGGTCGAGACTCTAGAGAAAATATGCGAAAAGCTCGAAGCCGATTACGAAAGGACCGAGTCCGCTGATGACCTTGCGCGGTTCACTCTGGCACGAACAGATCTTGCACGGGCATACCTTGCCTCTGGATCCTACGAACAAGCCGTCGAGTGCGGAGAAATGGCATTGGGGTTGAGCGGCGAGGAGAGCGAGAATGAGCTGACGAGCGAGCAGCGCAAAAAGGCTCGATTGTCGGCACACTTGACTGTGGGGCTTGCGCAGTATTACCTGAAGACGTATGATGAGGCAGAGAAGTGCTTCGAGTCGGCGTTGGAGGAATCTGACAACAACCCTGATGCGACGTGCTTGCTCGCCCAGGTTCTGTGGGCTCAAGGCACAGAGAGCGCAAGGGAAAAGGCTCGCGGTGCCCTGTTTGAGGTTATTGAAAAGCATCCCGACCATGTGCAAAGCGTGCTACTCCTAGGAGTCATTGCCCTTCTCGACCAAGACGAGGCAAGCTTGGAAGCCGTGGTAGAAGAGCTCCAAGGCCTCCGCACAAACGACAAGGTGACGGCAGCGGAACAGTCTCGCATCGGCCAAGTCTTGAGGGCAGTTGCCTCTCTCGGAGACGGAAAGACGGAGCAGGATATGGTCTCGCAAGTCCAGACAGACATCATGCTCTATCCCAACCTCCCGCACGGCTGGTCATCGCTTGCTGAGACGACGGCCGAAGACGGTGATTACGCGGCTGAGATGTCGCTCAAGGTCGCCGCGAGGGGCATTCCGCCGCGAGGAACTTTGGAAGCGCAGGACTTGGCCAGGGCGTATGCTGGGACGGGCAGAGTGGCGGACGCGCAGAGAGCAGCGTTTTTGGCGCCGTGGGAGGGGTCTGGGTGGAATGCTCTTGAGATTAGTGTTGAGGGTATATGATGAGAGTGATGTATCATGACTTGTTGTATGTGAACATGACAAAAAGAGATGGCTATTCACTCTGACGGAGGAACACGACGGTTATACGAAACGACTTACCGTCCACGAAAGAAGAATATGCGGTCGAATAGAAATATATAGGGGGTATCACAGAAAGCAATTCCAATCTCCCAGATCCAAAATCCAAAAACCTCACTTCCTCACTGCGGCCGGTCCGCTCCCACACTCTCTCTCAGCCTTGCCAACCTTCCCTCCATCCACGCCTCGTGCCAGGCATCAATCTTGCCTCCAAGCAGCGTGCACGTCTCCGGCGTCAGCAACACCGTCCCCCTCGCCACCACCGCGCCGGCCCTGAGCAGAATCTTCTCGCCAATGTACGTCTTGCCTATCCCGATTCCGCCGATGCGCTTCAATTCCACCGCAAACACCTTCTTGCCGCGTCCATCCTGCAGCACCAACCTATGCACGGCATTCGCTACGCCCGAAGCCGCGGCACCAGCTCGAGAAGCCTGCGTCTGTTCCGCAGACCCGTCAGCCTCGCCGTTTTCCTCGTCAGTTACCCTGATGACTTGTCGTCCGCGCGTCCGTTCGCCTCGCTCAATGGCCTCGAGCTCCTCGACCTGTTCCCAGCGGCTCAGACTCAGATTCTCAATGTCGAGGACCTGGACGTGCGTGTTTTGCGAGATTGTGGATTCTTGGACGGTGGCCGAATCGAGGGTTGGTGGGAACACGGGCATCGAAGGGTCGACGACGGTGCCGGATGGGTTTGTCAGGTCGGAGGCGAGGAGGCGGGCTTTGGCGGTTGCGAGGAGAGACGGGATTGGCGGCGGGGGAGAGCGGGATGTGAGTGTTGTGAGGAGGGTCTGTGATGGTGGGGGGAGGGACTGGGCGAGGATTGCTCTTCGGAGTTGTGGGATGAGGTCCATTGTTGTGTTATCTTGGGGGGTTGTGATTGTGAGTGTGGCGAAGCTGGAGGTTGAAGCTATCAAGACTTTCATATTTGGACATTATTAGTAGAGCCCAGCTATTTTTCTTAGCTAAATGACGTACCTGGAGGTTGATTGGCGATAAGGTTTAGGGGACCAGGGGCGCTATATTTTAGTGCATCAGCTCCAGCTTACAAGGCTGTGCCGGTTGCTGTCTGGTCACCCTGACAAAACCATCCAGCCTCACCTCGTCTCGTCTCAACCTCCAACCTCACATCTCCAACCTCACCATTCCCTTCTTCAACCCTCACAATGTCCACCATCGCCTCCTCCCGCAATCCTCCCGCTCCGCTCCGCCGCACCCCCTCCGGCACCCCCACCTCTTCCGCCCGGCCCTCCTCCGACGTCTCCCGCTCCGCCGTCACGTCCCCCGTCCTCTCCGCATCCCAGCCCGCAACCGGCTCCAAGCGGTCCAACAACCGTGCCGCTCTGCGCGAGTACTACAATCTCCGGGCTGCCGCCGCTTCGGCCTCGTCGCCTTCAACGCCACGCATCATTGAGGTCCCCGACTCGGAGGTTCCTGCCAGCGAGATCGACGCGCCCGACTTCAATCTCGATGAGTACCTCCAAAAGACTGTGGCCGAGAGCACATTGCAGGAGCTGTTGAAGCTGTACACAAGAGTGCTGGGTGAAGTCAGGGCTTTGGATGCAGAGAAGAAGGCTCTTGTGTACGACAACTACAGCAAGCTCATCACAGCAACGGAGACGATTCGAAAGGTATGTACCACCAAGGCCCAGCGTGGAAATTGGGTTATGAAATAGGGCATTGCAGCAGCTAACCAATTCAGATGCGAGCCAATATGGATCCCCTGAATCCCATGGCCACAACACTCGATCCGGCCATTGCCCACATCTACAGCCAGGCTTCCGCCATACAAGAATCAGTACGAAAATCAGTACCGCCGCCGGACTCGGACGAGGGCAAAGCACGGGAAGTCCAGCAACGCCGCCACCGCACGAGGCAGCTGGCCATTGAGGTTCTGGCGACTCCAGAGAGGCTACAGGCACTTGTAAAGGAAGGCAGACTCGAAGAGGCCAGGAGACAGTGGGACATGCCGAGAAAGCTGCTGGAAGCTTGGAAGCAGAAGGGACTGGGCGGGGACGACGTGCAGACATGCATTGACCAAGGCGATGCGGTCATTGCCGTGACACGGAATAGATCACCGGCACCCGATGAGATGGTGTCAAGAGATGGGCGGTACGGCCCATTGCATTCCAACACACAGCCTGCTCTGAAGCAATGAACGCCCGGCCTTTGTTTATACGCAACGGGTCCAATATACCTGACGCCGTATGACACGCCCCTCAGGCCTCCTGCAAGGTACTCACGTCCAGTATCTTGAACGGATCCGCATCATACTCGCTCAATATCACTTCAGCCTTGGGCTCGGCCTCCTTGAGCAGCTTTTCCAAGCTGGGCTTCAACACCTCTCGGAGGTAGCCTCTTTCCGAGTTGCTGTGGAATACTTGGATGAGGGTTCTGCCTTGCTGGATGGCTCTCAGAGCAGAGTGATGGCTCGTCTCACCCATGACGAGCAGATCCACGTCGGCCGACTTGAGAACATCGTATCCGCTGCCTGCGCAAACACCAAAGCTGCGCACCTTGGCAGTCTTGATGTCGGAGCCGACGGGGGAGGCAATCATGATGTGCTTGAGGCCTCCAAGCTTGAGAGCAAGTCTCTTGATAATCTCCGCCAGGGACACGGGAGCGCCGTCTTCGAAGTGCCCTATCTTGCCATATCCAGCTGGAGGGTCCGATTCGGGGGCCGTGGCGCAAGGAATGGCAACGGACGGGGTGTGTTTATGGGGTCCGGCAACGATGTCGGCGAGCCAAGTGTTGAGGCCCTTGGGAGCAGCATCCACGGCCGTGTGCGGGCAGTAGACGGCAACGCCAGCCTTGGACAGCTGCAGGAGTGTAGCTTGTTGGGGGTCGCTATTCGTGACCGACTTGAGGCCGGAAAAGATGAAGGGATCTGGATGGTAGACACCGGGGCCAAATCAGTAGCTAGACAACGAATTGGGACAAGGCAGTAGTCTAATAACATACGGTAGCTGACAATGACACTGACGCCCTGGCCAATGGCATCCACTGCGACTTGAAAGGTGAGGTCGTTTGTCACCATGACTGTCGGCTCGAGCTTCTTGGCATCGCTTTCGGAGTTGCCAAGCAGCAGTCCGACATTGTCCCATTTCCGATCGGCGAGCTCTTCGGGGTATCTGTAACGAATCAATCACCAACTGTCAGTCCATAACAGCAGCACCTTTGACTACGCATCCAAAGGCAAGACATGTGAAGAAGAAGGCAAGACAACGTACAACGTCCTCATGGAGTCGACGACGAGCTGCGTAAACTTGGACGGCTCGACCTGCCACGCACCCCAAGCGCCCACACCATCTGCGTATTCCGCCATTGCGCTGCTATCAGGTCGTTTGCTCGAACTGGAAGTAGAAATCGTGTGCCGGGGCGAAGATCGAGCCGCAGAGAAGCCGAGACGAGGAAGACGCGAAACTGAAAGACGACAAAAAGACGTTGACCGGAGTGCTGACGACGATAGACCTCTATCAAGACGTCTGACCAATAGCATTGAAGTCAATATTCTGATGCTCAGAACCCGCAGCAAAGAAAAGGAGATGATGAAAGATGCAGAGTCTAGATTCCAGGTGTGTAAATAGTTCGATCTCCAGGGACTCGTATCGATCCTATGCAGCCCCTCCAATGAAGAAGCCCCAAAGCTCAGCTAAGCTTCTTTTCTTCTGCCCAATGAGCTCATACCGTACCAAAACTACATACGATACTGTCGGAACCACACTGTACACATGCCACCAACCCCACGATCTATCTAATCAATCAGATCTTCTTCTTCCACTCTCCTCTTCCCTCAAACATACACGATCTTCTTCCTACATCTCCTAACCCCCCCCCCAATGGCGTCAATAACAGAAGCCTCCCTCCGCGAGGCCATCACCCAGCGCCTCGGCGCAATCCACGTCGAAGTCACCGACATGTCCGGTAACCGCAAAACCCCCAACAACCCATATTACAAATCCCAAAAAGCTCACACAAAAAAAAATACACACAGGTGGCTGCGGCCAAGCATTCACATCTCTGATCGTCTCCCCCCAGTTCCAGGACCTCAAGTCGCTTAAGCGGCACCGCCTCGTCAACACGGCGCTCAAGGACGAAATCGCCGCCATCCACGCTTGGACGGCCAAGTGCCAGACGCCGCAGGAGTGGGAGAAGGAGAAGGACACTGCGGCGCCGTCGCTGGATGGTACGGTGGGGGGACACGTTGAGGGAACGTCCCAGTGAAGAGTGAAGAGGGGGAATAATATCATTTCAATATACCAAAGGGGGATCAGGGATGTTGCGGGATTGACATGGCCGTGGAAACGAAACGTGCGCCGAGATATACATCATCGAGCAAGACGACGCCAAGAATGGAAGATAACTCGCCTAGGTAATGTTCATGGGCAATCCACCAGGCAGGGCTGACCAAGAGCTTGCTTGGATAACATCGGCGTGGAAATAGCTCTCCCACATCAAGCAAGTTTGCCCCAAACGACCAAACGGAGGGCAGATGTTTTAAAAAAAAACATCTTCATAACTTGTATATATATCAGAGATATCAAATATGCATCACTTATTAACTATATTTCCCAACATGAGCCACCCCCTTACAGCCCCCTATCTCGGCATCCCCCGTAAAATGCCTTTTCCCAAGCTCTTCTTCTACCATTTTAGCCCGCTCGCATTCCGCCTATCAAAAGCCATTGCGCATCTACAACAAACCCAAAAGATCATCGCTATCCTTCTTAGGCTCAGAGCCACCACCGTGAAGCTGCATCGCCGCCGGCAGTGGCTGGCTTGCATTCGCCGCTCCAAAGTTGAGCCCCTCGAACCCGTTCATTAAATCATTCATGCCACCAGCCGGCGTCGCGGTAGGAGCATCACTGGCCGAAGGGGCGTCAAACATGCTCATCATGTCAGCCATACCACCCGTGGCTGGGCTTGCCATTCGGTCAGGGGTTCCTGTTGCGCTTGTCTGCTCCTGAGACGCCGGTGCTGCGCCATCAAAGTCGATGTCGAGCAGGTTTTCAATGTTGTTTTGCGAGACGGAGGATGAGCCATTGGCGGCGGCCGCGGCCACAGAGGCAGCGATGGGATTCTCCGCGGCGTTCTGGCGCTGTTCTTGAATGGCGGCTCGCTGGATCTCGTCGGCGCCGAATCGGCCCTTGCCAACAAAGGCTTCCGGAGGCTTGTGGTATACCGATGCAAGGGTCGACAGCTCCGACAAGAGTTGCTCCAGTAGCGCATTTGGCAGGCTTGTCATTGTTGTTGAAATGGTTGGCTTATGTGACAAAACAATATTCTTGAGGGATGAATATCAGTACATGCGCGCCTCTCCATAATAGACAAACAGAAATGTGTTCTTACCTTGGCCACCTCCAGGTCTCCTGATAGCAATCGCCAGTAGACGTATGCTCTGTCACGGATATCGGGGTTGTCGTTGTTGGTGGTCGCCTCCTGCAATACCTTTTGCACAAGACTCTGCGCTCCACTGGGCTTCTTCAAGAACAGCTTGACAACGGCTGTCAGAATCTGCAGTTGAGTCTACATGTGAATGTTAGCCTACAACTCCAAAACGTGGGCTGCTTTCGAAGCATACCTGAGTAAACTCTTCTGAAAAGGTGTCCACAAAGCCCTCGAGAATCTCCTCCGCATTGCTAATCTTTTCAGCGTATTCTCCCACGATCCAGATGAGGGATCCACGAGCATTGGCCTCGTCGAGCTCATCGATGTAGTCGCACAGTGAAGGAATCACTCCCTCGTAACCGGGGTACTTTCGCAGAATGTCCTTGATGACCACGACAACTTCCTGCACCACGTAGTTGACCTTTGTGGCGAGAAGGTCTTCCAGCGCCTGGACGCACTTGGCACTGGCGTCCTCGATCTTGATGGCCACCTGGCCGATGGCCTTGATGGCTCGGCGAACGAAATCCATGTCCACCTCCAATGCGTACTCCTTCAGCTCGGAAAGGAGCTGCTCGTAGTTCTTCTCGTTTGCTATCCTGACCATGATTTCCAGCTTCTGCATCTTGACGTATGGCGGATCGTTGTACTTGCAGAAGAAGACTCGCAGTTCCTTGCTGAGGATGTCGGGCTTGGCTTGGAGGAGCAGATCGATGTTTCTAAGGGCAACATATTGGACCTCGGGCGCAGACGCGACCAATGTGACTATTGTGCTTGTGTTAGCAACGCAGC
This sequence comes from Trichoderma aggressivum f. europaeum, assembly GCF_033847375.1. Lineage (NCBI taxonomy): Eukaryota > Fungi > Ascomycota > Sordariomycetes > Hypocreales > Hypocreaceae > Trichoderma > Trichoderma aggressivum. Next base: position 71,304 of record NW_026946398.1, read on the forward strand.
AACCCACTTGACTTCTACCGAGCTTGTCTTGACGGCTCAGCAGCGACAAACTTACCCAAAGGAGGCGCCATCTTCTTAAGGTACGACCGCACGAGTTCCGGGTTGATGGACTTCATGTGGATAAAGACCACCTTGACAGCGGCCAAGACCACGCTAGGGTTGACGTGCTGGAACTGTGGAATGACCCTCTCGCAAATGTGCTCCGACTCCTTGACATCGAGGGCGACATAATCCGCAAGCACGGTCAAGATGGTGATTCTACCCCATTCAGTGCATTCGTTCATGGCCATGAGCAGCTTCTTCAGCACGGCGGGAGTGATGAGCAACGCCCTCGTCTCGGGGGCCGTCTCGCTGATTTCCGACAGCGCCTGGACCGAGTTTGCGACCACCATGGGGTTCGGATCGCCAATCATCTCCTGGAGCGTCTCGATGAAGCCGTTCTCGATGCACATTGCCGGGTTCAGGTCGAAAAGCTTGGCCACGCAGATGGCGGCCGTCTTGCGCACGTAGGGCGACTCGTCTCGCAGCGTTTTCCTCAGCGGCTCCTCCATGTAGTCGACCATCTTGTCCACTCTGATGCATCCCATTGTGCGGATGGCCAGCGCTCGCACCAGCGGGTTCGGGTCCTCCGAGTCTTGCACAAACGTGTTGACGGCGAGAATGCAGAGGTCTGGGTGTGTCTTTGCGTAGTTCCTAGGGGGACACATGCCCTCGTTAGCATTGCCACCGACGCCGGAGATCTGGTTCGGCAAATGTCACGGCGACGTACATGAGGTAGAGATAGACCAGCTTCTTCTGGTCCAGGTCGGCCGTCGCAATGTTCTTGAGGACGTCGGGGAACAAGGCGGACACATCCTTGCCCAGCGTCATGGCCATGATGGTCTTCTGGATGGACTCCTTCCGCTCGTAGGCATATTGAGAGACCAGCCCGGCTCGCAGCTCAAACGTCTCTCCCTTCCGAGGCGCGGCAAAGGCGCCCCGGATGCGATTCACCGCCATCGTCGAGGAGCTTCTTGGGGGGTGGAGGGGCACGAGGATGGTGCTGAGGCTGGCGTTTGGGACGGCTGGCGGGTTTACGCAGGTGTCTGGTCTGCGAGTTTGATTCGGCGGCCGAGAAAAGAGAGAGAGAAAGAGAAACAGTGAGAGAGAAAAAAGAATTGCTATCAGGGGGTGATAGCTAGTGGCAGAGCCTCCAGCAAAGGCTCCGTGTCGTGGCCTCTGGGAATTGTCGAGCCAATGTCGAGTCGAGGGGTTGAGAGTTGCAGCTTATGTCTAGATTCCAGGCCATCAGCTTGCTGTAGTGCAGTGCAGTGCCTCAGCGACAGCCTCCCTAACTGGGCCAATCAAAACTCCACTGAAGTCGGCGCCGAATGGCCAGATTTACGTGCCCGATCTCGCTGAGTCATCCAGCTGTCACCGAGTGTGTTAGGGGTCTACAGTATTGATGGCTATTAATGGCATCAGTTGAGTAAACATTTAGGTACCTACTAGGTAGACACAATAATGATCTCGATGCCTAGAGTTGATGTTATATACGGTGCTCATCATTTTGGACGGATGCCTAATGTATTCGCTCCTCAGACATGCTATGCTATAGTTACATAACCTGACCTTGTTACCATGGCTTTACACGCTACAAGGGGCTTCAGCTGTTACTAGTCTATATCCTCCCAATAGTGCTGTAGTAGAACCAGCAGCCAATCTCAGGCCATTCATGCAGGCCTCCGAATAAATACAAGCCAAACCCATAGTCCACGACCACACGCAGCATCACAAGTTTCACTTCACTTAGTCATCTCCCGTCAAGCTCATATCAGATCATATAACATCACAATCCTTCAACCTCAATCAAATATCCAACCATCATCAACCAACCAATTCAGTCCCCACGGAATTAATCCTCCAGGCACTCCATACAGTATTAAAACGCGCGGGCCTCTTCCACCAAAAAGCCAAAAACTACACACATTGAACTCCAAACGCCATAAACTCAAATCTCTTAGTAGCTCCCACTTCTTCATCTCTTCTCACCGCGGGATCCCTCTCTTCCACTCTTTTGTTCCGCCAACATGGTAAATCACCACCAAACGAGAATCGTCAAATTAATGACCATCTGCGTGTCTGTCTGCTGAAATCTCCATGTCGCAGGCAAGCTTTCCCAATCTCAGGAGGCTATTCATCGAGGCCCGAACAGAAGATGAAGAGAGGAACATTTCCAGAAAAGCCGTACGTTTTCCCGCCACAAGTCCTTAATTCATGTGTATATCTCTTTCTAACAATTTCTAGTTCTATCATGCCGTTTTGTTCATGGGGTCTGTTGCCGTCTTCAGCCTGATTGCGCAGAGGCTCAACGCCGGGAAATGAATCATCTCGTTATACAGCCAGCCAGTCATCAATTCAAGTCAATATTCTGTTCTACCAGCTTCGACGTAGTCATTGCACAAATAGCGTCATCAATTCTGATATCTATCCAAAATGATTCATTCATCTTGCTCACCATCCAACGCATCTTCCACTGCAGCCTCTCTATCCTTCGACGCTGACGATGCCGCCTTTGCTTCTTGCTTTCTCCACAAGTTGGCCAGAAACTCATTCGTGCTCGCCTCGTCGATACTCTTGTCTTCTCTCTTCTTCAAAAATCGCGGGAACCGTAAACTGAGACCTCGCTCGTCGCTCACAAGCCCAATGGCCGCAGTATACACTGGGCTCAGCGTAATATCCGCAAATGCCATCTCCCATACCTCCTGTGGCTCAAACCAAACGTCTGGGCTTGGACCGTAGTATTCTATGAAGCTCGGTTTCTGTAGCTTGGTATTCTTTGGCTCGCCACTTTCCTCCCCGTTATCGTAAAACTCCTTGTTCGCTTTGTAAAAGGTGTCTGTAAAGCCCGATATGCATTTGCAGACCACCTCGAGCGTGCCACTCTCCTCATTCCGTACCGCCATCAAGATGGGCGACCACCATTTCGCCTTTCTGCCCTGCCCATGCCATCCAGCTACGGGAACCATATCAAGAGTGTCGAAACTCGAATTGTAATCCTTCTTGACCTTGAGCCAGGAGTCTAAACGTTTATCTGGTTCATACGTTGCCAGGAGCGGCTTCCTTCGAGATTTTGCTGGCTTTTCATCACCATCGCCTTTTGTAGCATTCTTCGTCTTCCCCTTGCCTTTTGCTTTAGACTTGGGGAGCGATAACTTTTCCGGGTCTTCCAGAGGTTGCTCGGGCTCAACTTCCACCAAGGGCAGATCAGGAATATTGTCCAGGATTTTGACCATGATGCCTTCGCATTTGTTCTCCAACGCTGATTTGAAAAACTCGAGAACTGCTTCCGAGTCCCCAGAGGTAGCGTCCAGGCTTTTAACCCAAGTAAAGTGGTGGGGTACCTCTATAAAGAGGGATCGAAGAAGCTCTCGCCTTTCTCGAAATGATCTGTCCAAAAGAGATTGTCCGTTGAGATACATCAAATCAAACGCAAACAGACAGACATCGATTTTGATGTCTCCAATTGCAACATCTTTCCGAGCACGATTGGTCAGTGTCTGAAAGTTCTTGAGCTCGCCCGTCTCTCGGTCAACAGCAACAACTTCCCCTTCCATTATAAAGCTACCGATGCCTTCTCCTCTTATCTTGGGAACCAGCTCCACAAGGTCGGGATATTTTTCTGTCATAAGCTCCAAGTGTCTAGAAAATATCGAAACCTTGCCTTTTTCGTCGCAATGGACTTGTGCACGTTGCCCATCATATTTGTACTCACACGCAAAATCCCTTCCCTGGAGCTTTGTGAGCATCTCCGAGAGGTCTCTGGTAATGCTTCCCAGCATCGGACGCAGTGGCACGTGGAGGGTCAAGCCGCACCTCAGCAGCAGCTCTTCACATACCCCAACATCGAGGAGTGCAGGAACCAAGTCGTTGTAGTTTGGGTGCCTTGCAAAACTTGCTTTGACAATCTCTTCTGCTTTGCTCCAAACTTCTGCCAGCTCTTCCTTCTTTAGCTTACTCAGCTCTGTAATGTTCTTCGTATCGTACTCAGAACCTGGGGCTTTAGAAAGCGAGAATGCTCTGGATAACGCAATGAGCATGGTAGTTTTAACGGCACCAATGCGGAGCTATACACCATCAGTTACAAGTTTCATAGCAAAAAGAAGTCACAGCGGAGAATACGCACATACTGCGAGACGGTTCGAACAATGAACCGGCTCTCTTCTCCCCCTCGCGCATCCTGCAGTAACCGATCCACGATCCGCTGCTTTATCTCACCACTTCCTTGTCCATGAGTAGTAGCAATCTTTACCAGGGATTGATAGACGCCCTTTATTGTGAGAGGCTTTGGCTTTCTCAGTGTGAAACTCTGTTTCTTCTTTGCTTCGAACGCAACATCGCCTGGGTCTCCGTATTTGTCATAGATGGCTTTAAGAGACCGGTTATCCAGACCACAGACTTGGCGGAGAGCCTTGGAAATGGCAGACCCGCCAAGACCAAGCTCCATGGAGATGAACGGAGGCGATATAGAATTGGTAGCCAGCCAGACCTGGGATAACGATGAGAATTATTACGCTTACAAGGTCTAGTGCTAACACTTACAGCGGGTAGAAGACTAGAAGGATCACCTTCTATCAAAATTCGTAGACAATTTACAAGAGTATCGACGATTTTGATGCGACTTGTTGTTGCGCTAACAAGAACGAAGCATCTAGTAAGGAGAGCATAGGACGCATCCCCATTCTCAGGGGCCCAGTACTCCTGCAGTTCCTTTACATACTTTGACGGATCAAAAGTGAGGGGTGACTCGTCAAGCGGAATAGATGTTGTTACTGTGTCATCGGCCATTCCAGTAGATTGCAGAGAAAGCGTCTTCTTGGCATCCTGCTTCTTGGGTGTCGTATCCGGAGGGGATATCTCCGGTTGGCTTGCAGAAGTGGACGTGGAACCATCCTCTACCGTCTCTGCTGTAGGTCCAACATCTTTGTCCTTTGAAGTCGCATTTCGGTCTCCTGAAGAGGGGTGAACCTCGTTGGTCACCTCTTGATTCCATTCCGCCTGTAGCTTCCGTGCCAGTTCCTCATCGGAAAGTATAGCTGATGAGCTGCTTGGATCACCATCTCCACCAACCGAGGTATTCAGTGTCTCCGGCTGTTTTTGCTTGGAAAAGAAGTATTCCAATCCCTTTGACTGGGCTGCCGGCTGTTTCTTGCCACTGTTGAGCTTCCTCTTCTTGGACGGACTCGACATGGTGTCTTTGCGTCTTGTCTTGTGCAGCTCGGAACTGCTGGGGTAGCCCCTCAACGCTGGAACTCTTATCTCAGCAACATGGAACTTTCATCCGATAACGATGCTCGCTCATCGATCATGACAAAACGCGTCATCTCCGGACCGTCACTCGAAAATCGTGGTTGAAGCTCCTCCCTCACGCGAGCCTCTCATCGTTCATGACGCTGTCCAAACACGACGGCACGTGACCGTGAATCCCGCTTCGGGCCCCCGTCCCCCCTTGCGCCGCTAAGCCCCTTTGGGCCCCTCGAAGCCGCACAACCAGCAACCCGCAATATGCGAAATCTTTCCCTTCCAGCCCCACCATCTCGAACTTCCAGTCGACAATTCCTCTCCCCTCACCGAATTCCTCCCCTCCTCCAAGCCTCAAATCCTCCCTCAAATCCAGCCCAAGATGAACGGCGAAGATCCCGCGGAACGGCCCGACTACATCACCACCGTCATCAATGGCCTCGAGCGCTACAACCCCGAGGCTGTTGGTACGCTCGAGAGCTACCTCCAGGAGCAGTGCGACCAGAAGTTTGCCGACTGCAATGCGAACCGGACGCTGTTGAAGCTGTGAGTGGCCTTGATGTTGTGGAGTGCGGGCTTTTCTTTTGATTTCGTACATTGTGCGAGAATCGCCCTGCTTTGTTTTCCCCTGTTCTACCGCTATCTATCCCATCTACATGATGACCGTTTTTGTAAACGTTTCCTATTACCTGAGACCGGGTCTAAACAGCCCAGTCGCTTGAAGTCAACTTTAGTGGTGTCTGAAAAGATGAAGGATACATAACAGAATCACCTACTGTTTTTGTTTATTCATTGCTATGGCTTGTCAGCGCATAAAAGTATACAACGATGCTAATCAAAGCCCGCCCAAAAACTACAGCTACCAGCTCAACCCCGACCGCATGAAGGATGAGGTCGTCACCAACGTCCTCGTCAAGGCCATGACCCAATTCCCCTCGTCCCAGTTCATCCTCGCCCTCCACCTCATCAACCCCTCGGCCGCCTCCACCGGCGAGCTCCACGAGGCCATCACCAAGCTCCGATCCCTCAACTCCCAGCTCCAGGGCGCCCAGTACGCCGACTTCTGGGCCGACCTCGACGGCGACGACCTGTGCGCCGACCTCATCGCCGACATCTCCGGCTTCGAGGACCTCGTCCGCGAGCGCATCGCCACCCTCGTCTCACACGCCTTTCGCGAAATCAAGCTCTCACACATGGTCTCATGGCTCGGCTTCAACGAGGACAAGACCCGCAAGTTCCTCACCGAGGTCGCCGGCTGGACCATCGACGACGACGGCAACGTCAAGATCCCTTCCAACCCCGACAACGAGGCCAAGAAGTCGGAGATTCGCGAGGACGTCAACGTCGATCAGTTTGCGAGGGTGATTAGACGGTCTTGGGAGGAAACCGTATAAATGCTGTCACACACACACACACACGGAGAGAGTGGGGAAAGAAGTGAAAGGCGACAAACACGGAGAGATAGAAGGCGTTGATTAAACCAAGTATTTGCTTATACAGGGAGCAGAGTGACAAATGGATATGTCGACGGAAACCCGTGATGCGGAATGAGAACAAAAATCACTGGCATTATTGGTGCGGGGTCCCAAAAACTCAGGCGTTTAATAGGAAACAAACAACTGTTAATGGAAAAAAAAAAAGCGATACAAGATCAGCCATGTATAGAACCGGGCCACATCTACAATCTAATTCGCGCTCTCCTATTTGATATCATAAACTCATCGAGGCTTTTTTGTAGTCCTCTTACATTTTTTTTGTCTAACCACAAGAAATTCCCACCCTTCACAAACCATTATTTCTCCTTCGACAGCTCCTCCCACTGGACACCCGCCCACTCCTCCAAATAACCCGCCTCTTCCACGGCAGTATGTCTCAGAGAACAATCTCTCTCGCAAACACCAACTATGATCGTCCCCCACTCCATGCCATCGAGGCTCAAATCGTCCTCTTCCAGCTCCGTAATAGCATTCGGCGTCAACTGCACCTCAAACGTCCTTCGCCCACCGCAGTTAGGGCATCCCGGCATCGTCCGCTTGGTCAACAGCTCGCCAACCTCGTCCGTCTTGGAATACAGCAACGGAACACCATTAAACTCATACCGAATACACTGCTCCGGGTTCTGAGCCATCCGGTCGGCGAATTTCTGGAAAGTAGCATCCATGGCGGATTCAAACGCCTCGCGATCAAGAGCAGAAGGTTCCGGGGCGTCAGCATCGGCAATGGTCACATTGGCCGGCAGTTTCGTCGAAGTGGGATCGAGAGTCTCGTAATCGGCGTCGGCAAGGTAGAGGGTCGGGTATGGCGTTGGCTGCGCAGCTTTTCCAGGCCAAGGTTCGGCAGGAGGAGGAGGTTCCGTGGGCGTGGTGTTGAGTGCCAGAGTTTCGGCAAAGGTCTTGGAGAGGCTTGTTGAAGTAGCAGCAGTTGGCGTCTCGGCGGGCTTCTCGGCCGGAGCAGCAGCAGGCTTAGCTGGTTGACTCGAAAACGGGTTGGACGAAGCAGAACTAAAGGGATTGCTCGACCCTGAGCTAAAAGGATTTGCGCCGCCGCTGGAGAACGGATTCCCACCAGAGGCCCCCAGAGGCTTCGCTCCAAACAGCGATTCTCCAAGACCAGGCCCATCCTGCTTCTTTTCCTCCGGCTTGCTCTTCGCCTCGGGCTTCTTCTTCTTCTTCTCCTCCTCAACCTGCGCCGTCGTCGTCTCGGCACCGTCCTTCCAGACTCTCACACCTCTCAGCGCGCGAACGCTACCAGCTTTCCGCCGACACGTCGCCCTGCGACAGGCGAATACGTATAGCCGCCGCTCGTGAGACGGGAATTTCTCCGGGAGCTCGCCGTTCAGCTGCAGAAGCAGGGCCATCATGTCCTTGCAGACCTTGCATCTTGCCAGGGCCGCTGACGGTGGTTTATCCGCATCAAGCCAATCCTAAACATCCCATCTCATTTAGCATTGCAAAGCTTTGGCGCAAAAGCAATTCATTGGAGAGAGAGCAAAAGCGACATACCGGAGTGCCTCCCAGTTTGCTTATCGTGTCTTCCTCAGCCTCCTTGGACGCATATCCAAGAAGGACATTTGTCTCCGTAAACTCGCCGTCCGAGGAGTCGGAAGCGTAATCTGCCATTGTCGCAAAAACTGCCTGCAGGCTGGAGGCTTGTGATTTTGGTTTGATGTACCTATTTCAACGATGGTGGGGTCAAGATTTTTTTTTTTGGGCGGACGATAATCTGGCTGCGGGGCTTATCAGCGGCACAGGCTCTATTAGTCCAGTATCATGAAAACGGCCATGGTGAGACAGAGGAATGGAAATGGATTGATCCATATAAATCACAAACACGCAGCTGTATCAAAATGCAATAGTAGATCAATGGCAGTGCCTAGATGTTTTGAGCCTGTTCCGGGATGATTTTTGTCTACCACTAGTCTAAACAATAGATTCAATTCATTACATGCCTTCCTCGGGGCCGTCCATTCCCGGGCCCGGTCCTGCAGCTCGGCCCATCTGTCGAGCCTTGAGCAGCTCGTCGCAAAGCAGCAGGTTGGACGCAATGCCTGAGCTTGACGCAATGCAATTCCTCAGGACTCTAAACGAGTCAAACACGCCCTCCAGCTCGGGATCCATCGGCTCTCCAGTCTCCAGGTTCAAGCCAACGGTCTGGCCTTCAGCATGCTCGTCTTGCAGAGCAGCAACTGTGGTTTGAATGTCAGTCTTGCACCCTCATACTGTGAATTCGGTTATTGTTTTATCGACTTACGGGCATCCTGAACATCGTGTCCAGCGTTAGCAGCAAGGGTCTTGGGGATGATGAGAAGAGCATCGGCAAAGGCCTCCACACCCCACTTGGCCTTGCCCTTGACCGTCTTCGAAAAGGCATCGCTCTTGAGGTGGGCAGCACAGGCAACCTGGAAAGCACCGGCTCCGGGAACGACGCTCTTGTCAACAATCATGTTGTAGACGCTTCTTAGACCATCTCTGACGGCATCCGTAACCTGGGCAATGGTGTGCTGGTTGGGTCCCTTGATCAAGACGGTGACAGACTTGGGGTCCTTGACCTCCTCGACAAAGGTGTACTTTTCCTCGCCCAGGGTCTGCTCGTAGACGAGACCAGCCCAGCCGAGGACATCGGGTGTTAGGTCGTCAACGCTGTTCTGAGCAACGCCGCCGCAGATGAGCTGAAGTCTCTCCATGTTCCTTCTCTTCGCTCGTCGCAGAGCCAGGATGCCGTTCTTGGCCAGGACGTCTAGGGAGAGAGGGTCAATGCCCTTCTGGTTGATGATGGCAAAGCTCTTCTTTCCGTCATCGCCGCACACCTGCTTCTTCAGCTCAACAATCTTCTTGAGCTTGGCATCGATGAACCGACGCTCGCTCTCGACAAGCTTGTCTCGCTGCTCGGCGCTTGAGTAGAAGAAGCCAGAGTTGATCTCGGTCTTTTCATACTCCAAGCTAACGTTCATTGTCAGGATGTAGCAGTTCTCCAGTTTCTTGGGCATGTCGGGATGTCTGGCACCGTGGTCCAACGCCAATCCTCGGATGAGCTGGGTGTCTGAGGCGGTACGGTGCTGCATCTTCATAATCTCCACCATGTGCAGATCGGGCTTGGCAGGGGCCTGGTAGATGGCCAGCACGGCATCGACGATATCGGGGGTAAGCTTGGCTGCTAGTGTCGCGTTGAGCTTCGTGGCAAGGGATGTTCGGGCAACGTTGAGCAACAGTTCGCGGTCGACCTCCTTGGCCAGCTTGAAGGAGTCCAGGAACTAGCAACACGTCAGACACAACTCGTGAATTGATTGACAAGCGTTTCGTATTCACCTTGAGAGCCTCAGCCTTGGCAATCTCGAAACCGTCGGTGATGATGCGAGGGTGGAGTCCTTCCGAGATGTATCGGTCTGCCTGCTTCAACAGCTCTCCCACCAGCAGCACCACGGACGTTGTGCCATCGCCGCAGATGTCGTCTTGGGCAGTCGCGGCTCGAGCAATCATGACGGCAGTCGGGTTTTGAATTTGCATCTCTCGCAGCAGGACGTTTCCGTCCTTGGTAAGCTTAATCTGTTGGCGAGCGAGGGCCGGTTAGGAATAGGGGGTTCGGTCACTGAGGGGTAGAAATTGGGCATCGCATACCTGTCCGGCGCCGTCGACGAGCCTGCAACGCTGTTAGTTAGCACTGGTGAGACGCCGCGGATGGAGATGGAGCCGTTTCGCCTTACATTTTGATGGTGCCTCGCGGTCCGAGGTTGGACTTGAGCACATCTTGCAGGCCCTCGCCGGCGCTGATGTTGACCCTCAGAGCTTCACCCCTCCTCTGCACCCTTTGGTTAGAACGACGGCAGCTCACGGACAGCAGACACAGGACACACGCACTCGGGACTCGGCCTTTGGGTTGAGAAGTTGTGCCGCGGACATCTTGATGGCTCTGAGCTCGCCGGATCGATTAGAAATCTCGTGGGCTCCGTGGGTGGCAGTATCGTGCTTTCGACAAGCTTCCCTCTGCCTGGCACCGACCCGCAATCAGAAGTGGTGGGCTGGGTACTTTTTTCTGCCTTGTCCGGCCCAAAGGCGGTGTGGTGGGGGTTTGACTGTGTCTGTGTATTCTGTATTAGCAAGCCATTTCACTCACTCACTCCGCCCAGCTGCGGGCTACCCACTCTTTTGACACGGCGTGTTCAATATCACATTCATAAAGAGAGAGAAATTCTCAGTGAAGATGAAATAAAGTACACACATACAATTCAGTAATGAAATGTTAATTTGGGTTGATGGTTACTATCACAATTGGCCTTTGATCCTGGTACTCCCCCGCCAAAAGGTACCTAGGTACATCACAGCTCCCTATCACCAGAAGCCCCTTTTCGTCCATATATATCTACTAAGGTATGCCGTAATACTACCTCCTAGTAGGCAAGACTACACATTTGACCTCATTACAGACGAGACAAATGGCTGCTCAAAGAAGCATCACCATATGCCACATCTGCTATTTCCCTTTCTACGTCACTATATTACATCAATGTCTATGCACTTATGCACTCCCTCTTGTGCTGCTTCCAGTCTGCCCTCTGACACTCCGTCGAGCAGTAGCTAATCTTCATACACCCCCTGCACTTCTTCAGCTTCAGCCCATCCGACTGCTCCGTCTTTCCACATGTGTTGCATTGCTCAGCCTCTTCTGCTGATTCCTTCACCCCAAACTTCTTCTCGTTGATCACGGATTCAACAAAGGGGACAGAGTACATGGGGCTGATTGCAATCCGCACCGCGTACTCTGCCGCCTTCTCCCAAAAAGGCAGCGCGACAAAGTCATTCGGCAGCTGGCCATTGCCACATGAGCAAAGCCATTGCTGTCCATGCTCAAAGCTCAGCGGTACAGTTGCGCCGTCCTTTTTGTATTCGCAACTTGGAAGATGGTTCCAAGTACGGCATCGCTCAACCAAAGACGGTATAGTCTTCTTCCAAAGAGCCAGCTCCTCGTCGTTGACTATCATCGTGCAACCTCCAATCGGGTCCAGTTCGTATAGGAATGTCCTCAGTCCCTCAGATTCCAACATCTTCAATGAAAAGGGGATGATGGCGGCGTCCAACACCACCGACGCCGTGTCTCCATCCAACCGTAGAGCTGATACTAGAATAATTGCCTGGATGCCTCCCTTTTCCGGGTGCTTGATAAAAATCAGGCCTGTCTGGCTTCCTTGTACGCCAGAGGAAACCATAAACATGGTAAATAGAGATTCCTTGAAATTAACGCGCACATCTGCTGCAATTCCCGATGTATCCACCCCATCTCTTAGCTGCCTCTCCTTTACGGAGAATTGCAGAGATGTCAGTGTTGTTAGCCATGACAAGCGCCCCTTTTCCTTCAAATCAATGATGGGCAAGTTATGAAGGTTGACATGTGGCATATTAACAGCCACGGGAAGACCTCGAGATGCAATCACAGTAGGGGAAACGAAATCTCCCAAGACTTTGCTCTGCTTCGGATCTGCCAGAGGGGCAATCACCTCGATGTATCCAGATGCACGAGCAATACGGGTTTTGCTGCCAATGCTTGTCACGGGGATTGGATATCTGAGCGGGCAGATCAACTCCTTCTTACCAAACACGACGTTGATGGTAAAGGGATCCCCCTGCTGTAATTCGATAGGTGCCTTACTCTGCAACAGCTTTTGACCCATCTTAGAGGAAATCTGCAAGTGTGCAGTTAAATGTTCGATAGCTTTTTTATTCGAGGGCAATTCGGCCATCAATGTCATTAGGCCCTCGCTGTCCACCTTGGCAACATCGTCTTTCAATGGCTTCACGCCACCACTCGTTACCTTGTGCGCTGTCGTGCCCGGCATAAGTTTGGATACAAATACTCTCGTAGTATCTGACAATGCTGCTCCATAAACCGTACTCGACATGCCCAGCATTATGGTCATAAGAGCGGTACTAGAAGAAGCCGTAGTTAGGTCTAGGCCAACCAAGCTCGTTACTGGTTCCTCCACCAGCGCAGCTGTAGGCACCAAAAAGGTCGCTACTAGAGGCGATGTTCCAGACCAACTGAGCTCATCTTCTTCTATGCTCACGATTGCATCCCCCGAAGCAATGTCGCCTGTTGTCGTCACTCGGCCAAAAACAATATGGACATCATCAAACACGTCGAGTCTTTTCTTAGAACTGCTGCCGCTAGACTTCAGAGTTCCTATCAAGGTTGGAACTGGGGCTGCCGGCTGAGGTTGGGGAAATAATCGGGCAAAGGCATCTCGAGGGACAACCAAGGTGACGGCAACCACGGGTGGGAGATGCTTCCATCCGCTAAGAGGCCCTTGACGAGGTATCGTTGCTACGACGTCATCATTCTTGTCGTCATCTATCCTATTTGGAGTAGGGAGGGTAGAGAGAGATAGCTGGAGGCGAAAGTCTTGTGCCTGTTTCGTAGTCATGGGCAGATTTCTTTCTTCCTCTATGCTCTTTAGCAAACCACTGAGCACCGCATCCCAATCAGTCTTCACTCGGCTCCGGATGACTTTGAGTAAGGCAGTGAAGCTTCCGCGATGGAAACGGGGATAGCTGTGCAGGGCTCTTCCACCAGAGGGCGCATGGTGACCGTCGTCCATCTCGTTTCCAAACATCTCTGAGTACATCTGAAATAGTATCCCGCTGACGTCTTTGGCTTTCATGTGCAGCTTGGGTCGCTCTATGCCATAACCACCAAATTGGTCGTCACGCTTCCATGCTAGACGAACATGAAACTGAGAATGTTTCGTGCCTCCAGCTTTGCCCATCGCCGACACAAAGATCTCATCCACGTGAGATTCAGCCTTTGCATTTGTCCAGGCATGCAAAGGGGCAAGGCCCAATAACAGAGATACTGTAGACGATGGGCCGTGTAACACCTGGTCAAGAGACTGTTTCTCAGATCCGCGGTTGTCCAAGAGCTGCTCCGTAAAAAGTGTTGCCCAAGGTGTGGTTTTGAGTAGGGGTGCTGTAGATACGAGGATATTCAAGACTTCAAAGTGATCCGATAAGTTGGAAGTGTCGATGGCGTCGAATTTGGTCGGCGCACTACCACCACGTCCATATGATGCCTTGTCTAAACGGAGGACTTTTGAATCCCACAGACGCCTATACCAGTTCGCGGATGCTTCGTCGGCTGCATCACAATATTGGAGAGTATGGCTAAATGCGAAAGCGTCAGAAATGACAAGGCGGACACACACGCTGTTCTTTAAGTTTCTGAAAGCTTGAACCCATGCAAAGAACTGCACCCTAGCTGCCGCAGCAACTTTATGCTTCTCGTCATCAACATCAGGCTTCAGGGGAGAATTCGCTGGCAAATCTGTGAATGCAGTTGCGAGGTGGAAACTGAGCAGGGGATCATTGCCGTAGTGGAAGAGTTCCCAGTCGGAGAGCAGGCCAACCAGCATAGGATTCGGTATCCTGGCGGTTTTTCCTTTAATCATTGCGACTCCCGTTTTCCAGTAGTGTTGGAAATTTTCAGGCAGGGCAAACTTGGATGTAAGAGCCAGGGGGGCAGCTGATCGCATCCCTGTGAGAACCATAGTGCCCTCCTCTATAGCTTCCTTGGATAGGGCCAGGCTCTTTGATAGTTTGGTAGCCTGCTTGCTTCTGTCATCTTTCCCTGCTGCGCCAAGGATGCGCTGAAGAGCGTCGCTAACATCCCGCAGGGTATCGTCATCGCAAATTTTGATAACTGATCCAAATGGACCAGTGGTGAAAGAGTCGAGCGATTCCAGCATAGGAATGATTGACTTGACATGGCGGACAAGTAGCTCTATGGTCTGTTCGTCCAAATACATGTGGTAGTATATGTCCCAGAGTGCCTCGTTGCTGATGACTTCTCCATCAGCCAATATCATGGTCAGGAGGACGAGGTTCCGTGCTGTTAAGTGGTTAGAATAAGCTATTCACAAAACGCAATCCATGTGGGATGTTAGCATGCCAAACCTACCAATGATGTTTTCGTCAATATCACAGCATGTAAAGTCCAGTTTTCTGCCAGCTAAAAGACGAAGAAATTGTAAGCCCCCATGCAATTTGGCCCGCATAGGAATAAGAAATGCATGATCTTACGAAGTCCTTTCTGAACGTAGGAAGTGTATAACACGTTCCTCAAGTCACCGCAACCGAGTGAAAGTAAGCTGGCATCTTGGCCATGGGGGATGCTTCGTGCCAAATTCGTTGCAGGCGTGTTCCCGATGGCGTACAGCCATCGATATCGGTAGGCAACAGTGGGCGTGAGCATGTTTGAAGAGTTAACGCATCACCGGCATAAATCAAATAAATGTCCAATATGACAGGTCAATACAATATTGAATGAGCAAAAAGTGTCAGAATCCAGTGATCAAAGCATCTGGCAGAGAGTGAAGTTGGCAGGGAAAAAACAAAACTGAGGGCGGGGAGGTCCAAGTGTGTGCACTGTGAGAAATAGGGTAGCAGCTAAAAGGCAGCCGTTGAGCCTTATCTGCTAGAATCTGGCCAACTGGCGAGACGTCATTAGCATCACACCGCCGGCAGAAAAAAAACCTATTCATCCAATATATGCCCTGCATTTAATATAATTATCGGATGTACGACAGCGCGATGCTCCAATCATCTTCCACCAGATGCAGCCACGGATTCTCGTGCTCAAGATACGGTAAAGGAGACAATTCAACTACTCACTCGAGCGGCGATCAGCACGTCAACTATAAATTGACTGCGGGCACGAAAGTTGGATGGACAATGGCAGAGGCGGGTTGCACCGAATCAACATCACAGGCAACAGATCACAGAGGCCATCACTGAACTTCCACAATATCCAGGCTCATTCGTACTCTAGTGTCCCTAGGTAAGTATCCTCACAACTCCAAACAAATAGCCAAAGAGGGATCCGGTGGCGGATTCCCGTGGAGAAGCCCTCGTTTCCAAGCATCAATCGCGTTGTAACATGACAGCATATCCAGACAAAGGAAAAAACAAACAATCCCATTTTAATCCCCAAACCCAATTCCTCCCCCGTATTGTACAATTGAACTGACACCATAGTTCCAACATGGCGAGCCGTGGTTCTTACACAGCAGATAAAGGCCACTGGAGGTGTCAAAAGAAACCTTATAACGCAAGGAAAAGAAGATAAAAATTATCCTGATCATTAGACCCGGTTCAGATTAAGGCGTCATCGTAATATCGACTCGACATATACAAGACAAGTTCGGAATATATCATATGGCGCAAGTAGGTTGTTCGACGCAATTTGAGCATCTCATCAAAAGTAGTAGCCGTTGTCGTTGAGCATGCTGACGGCTACACCGTTGAACTCGTCGAATTTGGGCATCATCATCAGGCTCTGGTCACGATCCAGCGGGATGAAGCTGTCGTCGTTGGTGAACTGGCGAAGTAGATCGTCCTCCTGTTCGCTGATGCTGAGGGGCAAAGGTGCGCCCATGGTTGTCAAGCCCATCATCATGCCGCCGGCGGGGAAGCTGACGACTTCATCCGCCGTTGTTGATGTGGCGGGATCCAGCTCGAAGAAATGCGAGGGCGGCGATGACGATGACTGAGAGAGACCGGGAGGCGTGTTGTAGTGGCCTGGTGTGCTCTTTCCGGGAGAAGAGGGATGTGAGGCCCTCTCCATGATTGCTTCCGGGGATACATAGGAGTGCACGCTGGCTTCTGAAGTTGAAGGAGATGCGACGACGTTGCCGTTGACTGGTGGATTGGGTAGGCTGGGCATCGGGGCCGACGAGACCGAGCGAGGTGGTTCAGCTTCGCCCTCGATTCCCATGTCCAGCACCTCATTGAGCACATCGAGCTCATACTCGGGAGAGCCAACGTTGGAGATGTCCGAATAGCCCGAAAACGAAGAGATGGAGCTGATGGACATGTTTTTCTTCCTGGTCTTTGCGGACTTCTCAAGCCGCGCGTCCAATTCCGGACGGTGCTTCTTGGGTCGTCCTCGCTTCACGCTCTTCCTCACAATGCCGTCAAAGGCGCCGACGCACATGCCCCGCTGACGGTGTCTGGTGAGAGCATCATGTCGCGCAAACTTGTTGCCGCAGTCGCAAGGGTACGGCTTGATTCCGGTGTGAATCTTGGCGTGTCTCTTGAGATCGTGCTGTCGAACAAAGCACTTCATGCAGGCTGGGCACTGGTACTGGCGGTCGTTGAGATGTGTCTGGACGTGGGACTTGATGTTTTCTTTGCGGCCAAACTGCTTCCCGCAGTCGTCGAACAGACAAGTCCACTTGCCGTCTGTCGTCTCGGGTCCCTGGATGTACTGGGCAATCTCCTCACCAGTGACCCCTGTCTCGGTTCGCGTCTCATCGATATTGATATCGGCGATGCTGGCCGCGCTCGCGATGCTGGCCGCTGACTCGGTGCGACGATGGCGATTGGGGCGATCGGCAGGAGAATTCTGCGCGCCGTAGCTGTGATTGAGCCGAGGCTGCGGCAGCTGAGCAGTATATCCGCCGCTGCCAGCTACGGGAATCATCTGCGATGCTTCTAGCTTTGTCATTGGGGGGTGAGGCATCCAATCATCAGCGGTAACATTGTCAATGCGCCCTGGTAACTTAGCTGGTTCATGCTTCATATTGTTCATGTTCATGTAGTGCGGTGTCTGCATGGGTATAGCGTTCAAGGGCTTGTCGCTTGGAAAGGCGCTTGGGCAGGTTGTGCCTGTAGCAGCTGAGAGGCGAGGCTCGGCTTGCTGTCGCATTTCATCAAACATGTGCGGACGGATACCAAAGGCAAGATTCTGCTCCAGTGACAAACGGTGAAGTTGGTGAAGAATGAATGGATTCCAGATCCAAGTTCAAGGGCCAGCTGAGCCGCAGTAATGGTTCCCAGGAGCTCAAGTATGGGATGGGATGCCGTCGCCACGGCAACGCGCCAGCGCAAACGTCTCCACCAATAGCCCGCGCCTATCAGGCTAGATGTGGCAGCTTAAAACAGCCGGGCAATGTTGAGACAAGTCCAGGAACAAAGACAGAGAGCTGGTGTGGCGATGCCGTCCGTGTTGACTCGAGTCCCGTGGTCCGCAATTGGGCGAGGATGGATGAGTTGTCCGCCCGCTACTGGCTTTCCCATGCTCATGTCCATGTCCATGACGCCAAACTCCATACCTCCATGTACACATCTCTCGCTTACTCTATGAAGGTGAGATTGATGCATATGAATTACAGCATTACTTGTTATGAAAACTCCAACACATCGCTGGCATACTCGTACGGAGTACTCTACAGCATCTAGTCTATGACGACGACGGTGCTATTAGATTGATTCCCCTTTAGCAGGAGGACTTCGAGGGACGCCATGTTTCACGTCGAGATCGATATCTTACCTTAGTAGGTGGTAGCAGCCAGAGGTGTCTGTGTTTTCACACCCATGCATCCCTTGGGAAGTACAAGTACAAGCACAAGCGCAAAGACATGGATGTTCTTCCAAGGCTGTGCCAAGCAAGCACCAAGTGCTTCCAGTCCCCAGCGAAGAGGGAGCACATGCAATCCGCCCGCACCATTTGCTCTAGACCGCGTATGTACCTGTACCTCGCACTCGGTGTTTTCTCACCAAAACGGCCCTATGACTACCTTGATAGCAGCTGACGCGCACCATGGCAACGCAGATTGCGCCCATAACATTGGATGAGATGGTGCTAAGCGCTATGGCTTTTTATAGTAATATTTATCGACGTCACCAAGGCTGCGCGAAGCGGAAATTACTCGCCGGGCAATCTCGCTCAGGGCTTGGTGTCCTCAGCAATAACAAACAAGCTGAGGCCAATCAATGGGCCAAGTTAAATGAGGGCCTCCTCTCGTGAGCCAAAAAAGTACCAGACCACCAGACATGAATACATACAAGTGCAGTAGTGCCGCGGCTGAGGGAGTAAATATTATCATTTAAGCAGGCCACTAAGACGACGTAGCGGCCATCCATCCTGGGGGACCATCAACATCCATTAAAACAAAGTAAGATGAAAGCGGCAACCAGACGCCATTCGGGCGGGACGGGAGCGAAGTGGCTGGCTGGAACACGCCACTGTAGAGCCACTGCCGGCTCGTGGATTGGACTGACAGATGGAAGGGGACCAGCTACTACTGCACAGCACATGCAAGATGCTGATGATACGATACGATGCATTCCATCCTGGGCGTCCTTCCCCGCTTGCTCACGTCGGAAAGCCTTGCCTGGGCGACGGACCAAGGAGTACCCGGCTAGTATGGTACAAGTACGGCTACTGCTGCTGCTACGACATGGCACCGCTCCCAACGAGCTGGTACATCCATCCATACCTTGTTAGGTACCTAGATGCAGAGCGCAGAGTGCCGTATGGAGAATAGAGAACCTTGGAAGTGCTGCTAGAGCATACAGTAGCATCAATACCCGTAGGTAGGGTGATGGCGCCCATGCTGCTGCATTCTAGCTGCAGGCCTCACCTACATGAAAAAATGGAGTATCCCGGTCCTTGAGCTGGGTCTATTAGCTACCGGACATGGAGCTTGTCCACGGCATCTCGCGGGAAGAAGAGAAAGATGCGATGACTCCACAAAGCTTGAATGGTGATCAAGATAGAGTGCGAAAGTATGGAGAGACAGGCAGCAGGCGGCAGATGGAAGAGAGGCTCGTATGTGTCATTCGAGGGCTGACCACGAAAGTACATGACGCATTGGGAAACTCGGAGAGCAACGTCCAACATGTGCTCATATGGTAATGCAGAATGAGACACAGCACCAAATAGTTGATTGCGTTTGGTTGGAAATCAAACAGAGACAGTATGATTGAGATTCATAGATCTTAGACATTGACCGCCCTTGCTGGCCAGCCCTTTGATGGTGAGAAGATGACCAGCCGTCTTCACCGTCTTCACCCTCATCAACCGCCGGATGGACTCCCAATAAACTCCTACCTGTAAATAGGTCCAGTCCATACTGTATCAATGGATGGATCAAATGTCCACTTCAGTGCTTCTTGCCTGTAAATTAGTGCCTGCTGCTGATACTACCTCCTTAGTACCTACTGTATACCACGCCTACATGTACTCTGTAATGCGTCCCCATCGGACCTCTCCAGTTAAATTGAATCCATCAATGGGGCACTTCCTTCATCTCGCGAACCAGCGCCGCTCCATGTTTAGCACCTGCAGCACTAGGTCGGCTCGTGCTGCGCTTTTTTTCCCCCTCCAGTGGCCCGCGATGGGAGTTTCCGGGTTGTGCGTCGCCTGCTCGGGGGCGCGATAGGCCTATAAGCCGCCTGTAACCTGCCCGCTGGCCAATGCCATCCACTGCGCCAACCAAAGGGTTCGTCGGCTGAGCGAGAAAAAAAAAAGAGAGCCGGGGGGATCCTGGCCAGGGCTCAATATCTGGTGACCGACCTTTCGACTTCATTTCGTCACCCTTGAAAATCCCTCCTCCACTGTCATTGGCTGCCCACTGGCTGACTCCGGAAAACTGAATTTCAAGGAATTGAAATCCGGTTTCAACAATTTTCTCACGCTGCTCAAGACGACGCTTCCTTTACGCCAGCATTTCCTGACGCCTTGTCGCGGATCGCAGCCATGTCCATGGTCAACGCCTCTAGAGGGAACAATCCCAGCCGGAATCAGCCCCGAAGCACCACGCCCTTCAATAATGGCCCTGCCATCGCGAGTTCCGGCATCCCTCGCCCTGTTCTAGATGCCCAGCAGCAGCCAAACGAGTCCAGCTCTGCCAGTCTCAGCGCGAGCAGACAGAAACAATCTAAGCGCGATGAGGTACGTGATGGCGCTTTCTCACAACTTTTGCGCTCGAGTCCGGTGGAGAGTTGTTTTGAGGGGAGGGAGGGGGAAGAGAGCTAGCTACTCACTATCATGTTCACCACCCCTCATCGCAGTGGCTAACGTGCGCATAATGCAGGCGATCCGCAGGAAACTGGAGAGCGACCTCTCCAAAAAGAAGACTCTCACGGGCCGATCACGACAGATTCGCAGAGCCCCTCCCGGAACTGTGCTCGCCCTCAAGCCCAGCCAGGCTCTCCAGATCAAGCCTGCCACCACGGTCTCCGAGGCTGCTCAGCTGATGGCTGCGAAGAGGGAGGACTGCGTGCTGGTGACCGACGATGAGGACCGGATTGCTGGCATCTTCACGGCCAAGGATCTTGCGTTTCGCGTGGTCGGGGCTGGGCTCAAGGCTGCCAACGTCACGATTGCTGAAATCATGACCAAGAACCCCCTCTGTGCCAGGACCGACACGAGCGCCACAGATGCGTTGGACCTGATGGTTCGCAAGGGCTTCCGCCACCTGCCTGTCATGGATGAGAACCAGGATATCTCGGGTGTGCTGGATATCACAAAGTGCTTCTATGACGCCATGGAGAAGCTGGAGCGCGCATACTCTTCCTCGAGGAAGCTGTACGACGCTCTCGAGGGAGTGCAGTCCGAGTTGGGCGCCAGCCAGCCTCAGCAGATTATCCAGTATGTGGAGGCTCTCCGATCCAAGATGTCTGGGCCCACACTCGAGTCCGTGTTGAACGGCATCCCGCCGACCACGGTGAGCGTCCGGACCTCGGTCAAAGAGGCTGCGGCCATGATGAAGGAAAACCACACCACTGCGGTGCTCGTGCAGGACCAGGGGGCCATTACGGGCATTTTTACGAGCAAGGACGTCGTTCTTCGTGTCATTGCTCCAGGCCTCGACCCGGCCAATTGCAGCGTCGTGCGTGTCATGACCCCTCACCCCGATTTTGCCCCAATGGACATGACCATTCAGGCTGCCCTGCGAAAGATGCATGGTAAGCACCTCTTAGTTTCCCCATCCTCCCTCACCTTTACTGCTCTCATCCTAGCCTCATGGCCATCACATTTTTCGCGTGCCCAAGAAGCATCAAAACATGGTCAAGCATGTGTCTAACACTCATATTTCAGATGGCCATTATCTCAACCTTCCCGTCATGAACGACGGCGGTGAGATTGTGGGAATGGTGGACGTGCTCAAGCTGACTTATGCTACGCTGGAGCAAATCAACACCATGTCGAGTGACAATGGCGAGGGCCCGGCGTGGAACAAGTTTTGGCTCTCCATCGACCACGAGACGGAGTCGATGGTGTCTGGCGACGGCAGCCACAGCCATCACCACGCTCACCACACCCGCATGATGTCGCCCGAGGCGAACCGCCTTGGAGACAGCGTCGCCCCCAACGACTCTGCATCGCACATCGGACTGGATTCGCCTCCTCACTCCATCGCCCCCGAGGTGACGACCGCCGACGTTCCGTTCGCCTTCAAATTCAAGGCACCTTCGGGACGTGTTCACCGGCTGCAGGTGGTTGCATCGCAAGGCATAGAATCGTTTGTGCATGCCGTTGCATCCAAGCTCGGAAGTGAACTCGACAGCATCGGAGGCATGCCGGATGTTCTGGAGGGCAGAATCGACGGTGCTGGGTTTGCCCTTAGCTACATGGACAACGAGGGTGACACCGTGTCCATCACCACCGATAACGATCTCCTGGAGGCCATCCTCTTGGCCCGCCAGGCACATCTCGACAAGGTCGATCTCTTTGTCCACGACTCAGAGAGGCCGCCCTCAGCACCCTCGTTGGACACCCTGCCAACCCCAGTTTCGTCATCCACCGGCCTTCGTGAACGCCGGAGAGCCTACGACGACGAGGAATCAGAGAGCGAGGAGGAGGAATCCGAGGAGGAGGAGGAGCAGCGGCCCACGCGCCGTTCGCGGAGGACAAGGACGGTTGTCCACCAGGAGCAGATTATTGCCGGCGTACCCAACGACCTGCTGCTGCCCGGAGCCATTGTCACCCTCGCGGTGGTTATAATCGGAGTGTTTACTATTGCCAGAGCGACTAGCCGGTAAAAAGAGAGCAATGCGTCCCCTTGATGGGATATTTTCAATAATGACCTTACGAAGAAAAAGTTGGTTGGCATTGGTAACTGTAGATTTCTCAAGCACAGACAAATCGTCATAGATTTAGGGCTTTTTCACTATGTCTCCTGTTTTATCAAATCTCAATTTATTTTCTCGCAGCTCAATATTGTATCATGTCATTAGTGTCTGCTCATCAGCTCGTGCATCCATCCATCCCTCCATACCATTGATGTCAGGCGGCATGTAAACGTGCTTAGCATGGCTGCGGCCGATGCAAGATGGCGTGTCAATCACAAGCCTCAAAACGACGTGGGGTAATTTTGCGCTGGCAAATTGATGGCGGGGTCATTTTTTGCTCCCTGTAGCAAAGCTAGCGGCTTCTACTGTGCTGTAAAGTTCTAGCGGCTGCCTTGCCCAGCGGAACCGGAAAATATGCACCGCCGTAGAGACTCCATCCATACCGGCGTGATCCAAATTTTGGACCGATGCGAGCAGGTCGGACGACAGCTGGAGCAAAACGAACGCCGCCATGAATGTTCAGAGCGCCGCTGTGCGGCATGGTAAGTCAATTGGAGACGATGGCGAAGATGAAAAGACGCAGGATGCTTATCAAATCTAGGCCGCCGCGCACTGGCGTCTCCCTTGCCACGAGCCGTTCTGCGACAACTCTCGACCGAAGTCAGGACGGCGACAGCTTCGACCTCGACCTCGACCTCCAATGGCCCTGCTCAGGCATGGCCGGCCCCTCAGTCAGCCTCTGCGCCTCCCAAGATTGTGTCATCGGCCAAGAAGAAGCAAAAGATTGTCGAGGAGGTCATCATGACGCTCGGAGCCAACTCTTCGCAGGAGCACCACGGAGCAGCCTGGAGCAAGCCGCATCAGAGGGGCAAGCAGACTTTGACCCCCGCGCAGCAGTATGCCGAGTTCCAGAGGATCCAGAAGAACACGAGAAGCCTTGGCTCAAAGCTCGAGAAGCGCTACGTGCCCACGGAAATCATCAGCAACCCACCCCGGCCGGAGGACGTTACGCTGGAGCTGCTGATGGCGTCGCAGACACACATGGGCCACAACACTTCACTATGGAATCCGGCAAACTCCCGGTACATCTACGGAGTGCGACAGGGGATTCACATCATTTCTCTCGAGACAACTGCGGCGCATCTTCGACGAGCGGCCCGAGTGGTTGAGGAGGTGGCCTATCGTGGGGGTGTCATTCTCTTTGTTGGCACTCGCAAGGGCCAGATGGAGATTGTGACAAAGGCATCTGAGCTAGCAGGCGCCTATCATCTGTTCACAAAGTGGATTCCCGGTTCCATCACCAACCGAGATGTCATCCTCAGGACCCAGGGCATGAAGGTTGTGGACCACCTAGACAAGGAACTGGATGGATTCGACATGTTCAAGGGTACGGCGAGACCGATACTGCCAGACTTGGTGATTTGCCTCAATCCTCTGGAGAATTACACGCTGTTATACGAGTGTGGCTTGAAGAACATTCCCACGATTGGAGTCATTGACACAAACACTGATCCTTCATGGGTCACATATACGATTCCCGCAAACGACGACAGGTGAGCTGAGCTCTGTCAATTGCAATTATATTGTTCGAATCCTTTTTGCTAATGTTTCTTCTCCTTTTAGTCTTCGTTCCATGGCTTTGGTTGCCGGAGTACTTGGTCGAGCCGGAGAAGCTGGTCAGAAGCGACGACTACAAGATGCCGCTAGCGGTAACATCTCATGGAGCACCTCGCCAGAACTCAGCCGCCACATGAGGAAGGAAGTGCAGGCTGCCGTCCTCAAGAGAAAAGAGGTCATGGGCCGGATGCAGGCCAACATTCAGGGATTTACGGATGAGGAGATGAAGCTGCTGAGGTCACAATATCTTGGAGAGCAACAGGACGAGGCGACTGAGGACGACTTGGTCAACTTGATGGGAGAGACGGTTGCGGCTGAAGCGTCAACGGAAAAGGCGGCGCCCTCGGGGGAGACGGTCGGCGCGCGTCTGGGCAGCATCGAAGTGCAGCTGAAGAGCCTGCAGAAGAATGCTGTTGAGATGGAGCAAGCTGTGCGAGGAAGTGTATAAAATACGTATTGTACAAGTGCCATTAGATGGATGGAAAGGGGGGAAGGAGAGGGAAGGAGGGACATTAAAAAAAAAAACTTTGTATAATAGATGTATATGGGCATGATGCAAACGAGATGAATGTTCTTCCCACTTGAATTAACAAGTTACAATGGATCCCTTTTCTCAATCTACATCTAGGTAGCCCATGACAACAAAAAGGCGCTGCTGGTTGAGCCCAGGTTAGGTAGGTTGATGGCCTTGTGACAGCATCGCCAGCTTACCCTGGAAGACCAAGGGTCCAGTGGCGGAGAAACCGTCATTCCGGCAGCCGGCAGTAGATAAAGTAGGTACCGCTACCTTTTAAGTCGCCGACACACAACGCAAACCAAAAGTCCTCCCAAGGTCACGCCACGCCTAACCGCAACAGCCGGTGTGGTCCCTCCTAGAGGCGAAAAAAAGCCGCGCTTTTCGGTTCTCTCTACTTGCCCGTCTGTACTTTTTCCCACCGATCTTTTATTACTGTCCATTCTGTTCTGTACCTCTCTTTTCGGTCCGAGCAGAACGTCGCACGACGAACTTTTCAGCACAGAACCGGGCGCAAAAAAAAAAAAAAAGGAAGGGCAGAAGCGCGCAAAAATAATCGAGCACCACATCAGACGAGGCTTTGCATTAATGAGTCGAGTTGGCCTAGCAAACTAAGCTTTTTTTCTTCTTCTTTACATTTTGGGGGGGCGGGAACCTAAAAAAAGAAAAAGTTGAGGGTTCTTTTTTTTATTTGATTTTTTGGGGGCTGTTTTTTTGTTGCTTGTTGCGCTTCAATTGCCAAACGTCTCACTGACAGAAAGAAAGAAAAAGTTCCTAGCCTCTTTTCTTTTTTTTTCCTGCTTATTCCTTCTTTGCTTCTTCCCTTTTATTCCCGCCTGCAGCCTGTAGGGGCTCTGCACGGCTCTTTTGGTTGGGGGATCTGTTTGGGGGGATTTTATTTTTCTGTTTTATCCTTTTTTTTTCTCCTGCTGCAGGGAAAATTTTCCGGGCTGTTTCCTATTTTGGAGGTGCGGTTACTTTGTTAATTCTTTTTCTTTTCTCTTTTTTACTCATGGTATGTACTACTTCCCCCCCTTCTTTATACCCTTCCATTCTCCTTCCCCCTTCTTATATGTCCTTCTGGACTATGCCCAATTGGCGTCGCCCCCCCTTCGATCCAATCCCTCTGCTTTTGCTGCATTTCCCTTCCCTTTCCTTTTTTCTTCTTTCCTTGCCCGGATGACGTACCCCATGGACAAAGGGCCATGATTCCCTCGCCGGGAAGTTGTTTAAGCGGGCCTTGTGGCTGATTATCAAATCCGGTCATGCACAGAGCATCTCTTGGGTAACCAACGGTTTCCTTTCTCTCACCCCCCCTTAGAACGCACACGCTACTCTCCTCGCCATCATCCGGCTCAGCCCAAACGATGCCGGCCGCCGTCGATGACCCGGCCAGCCCCACAATCCATCGGGTCTCCGGCCAGCCGCCGTTCCCGGACCCGAACAACCCGATCCTGCCGCCGGACATGTTGCCTCGCCAGGTGACGCTGAGGGACCGCCAGACCGTGGCGACCATTGTGCCCTTTGCGTCGCGGCACCAGATCCCCGTGTCGCTCGTCGTCTACCTGTGCGCCCAGATCAACAAGGAGATTGACGGCGGCGACACGTACCCCCTGATGGACCCCTTCAGCGCCGACGGCTTCGCCGACTTTTGGTTCCAGAACTTTGGCGCCGTCATGCTGCTGGGCAACATCGAGAGCGCCGACCAGCTGCTGGACGGCAAGGACTGGGCCAAGGAGTGCCTGGGCAGCTTCTACATCCGGCCCAACTACCCGGGCCGCAGCAGCCATGTGTGCAACGGCGGGTTCCTCGTCACCGACGCGTCCCGAAACCGCGGCGCCGGCCGCCTCATGGGCGAGGCCTATATCGACTGGGCGCCGCGGCTGGGCTACACGTACAGCGTCTTCAACCTCGTCTACGAGACCAACGTGGCGTCGTGCAAGATCTGGGATGCGCTGGGCTTCAAGCGCATCGGCCGCGTCAAGGGCTGCGGCAACCTCAAGAGCTACCCCGACCGCTTCATCGACGCCATCATCTACGGCCGGGACCTGGCGCCCGGCGAGACCGAGGAGCTGGTGAGCGAGGAGCGCTTCGACAAGATCAAGTACTACCTCAAGTACGGCAAGTATCCCAACGGCGCCGACCGCGCCGAGAAGAGCCGCCTGCGCAGCGCCGCCACGCACTACAAGCTGCTCGACGGCGACAAGCTCATGCTCAAGGACAAGGAGGTCATCTCGGACCCGGCGCGGCAGTACGAGATTGCCCGCAACGTGCACGTCATGCACCACGGCGGCATCAACAAGACGACGGCCACCATTGCCGAAAAGTACCACTGGAGCCGCATCAAGGAGACGGTCAGCGACGTCATCCGCGCCTGCGCCGAGTGCAAGGAGCTGGGCAAGACGCCGAACCCGGGCGGCACCAAGAAGACGGTCGCGTCCACCACGTCGTCTGCCGCTCCGGTGGCCGCCGCCGTCGTGACGACGCCCGCGCCGACGCCGACGCCGATCCTGCCGAGCAACGGACCGCCGCGGAACCACTCCATCCCGCCCAACATCGCCACGACGGGGCGGATCCTCGCCCTGCAGAGCCATGACACGATGCTGTCTCTGTCGCCCAGCACGAGCCCCAGTCCGAGCGCGTACGCAAACCCCAGCGACATCTCCGTCATCCCCCCCTCGCAGACGTTCCAGCCCGCCCAGGCCCTGCATCACCACCAACAGCAGCAGCAGCAGCAGCACCAACAGCATCACCACCACGGCCTGGCCCCGGACGCCCATCACCACCACCACCTGCAGGCCCTGCACCACCACCAGGTCGCCCACCAGCAGCCCGCGCTCCACCACCCCCATCACCAAACCCACCACCACCACAACCCCATGCTGCAGGACCAGCCCAACCAGCACGAGCCGCACGTCTACCAGCCCATCGACCCCCAAATCATAAACCACCACCACCACCACCCGCAGCCTCACCACGACATGGGCTTCGAGCACTACCACCCGCATGCGGACTTTCAGGCTCTACTCAGCGCGACGGAAGACGTGCCCACGCAGCCTGACGATACTGTCCCGCCTTCTGTCGACACGGACCTGGAGATGCTCATCGAGCACGACGCGGTAGACGACGACGTGGATGATGTCGGGCCCAACGACCACGCGAACCACGTCATGGACGACGAGGTCATGGTCGATGGCCTCACCGGTGGCCCGCAAGTGATGCGAAGAATAGGCCACCGCGACGGAAGGGGCATATACGACGTCGGTTTTGGCGGTCCAGCAGGATAACACCATTTTCTCTCTCTCTCTTTTACCTTTCCTTTTTTTTTTATGTGTCTTCTTTTTTATTTATATGGCATTGTTGAGAGTTGGGGGAGTTGTGTGCTGTTGGTTTGTCATAAGCGTTGGGAGTTTGTAGCTGATGATGCTGAAACGTTGGGATGTGTATGTATGTATGTATATACGGCTGCAGGTATGATGAGATACCTTTATAGACTTTTCACCATTTTTTTTATAAAAAATATACACTCTCGTTTTTACCTCTCTTCACGATTTAGAAAATACTAGACAAGATAGAAGAAACAAGGAATATTACAAAGTTCGTCGGAAAAAAGTTTGTCATGTCAAAAGTCTAGTAGATAATAGAGGCCATTTTCTAGGTATCTTACAGATCCTCAAAACCTCCATTCCGTTTTTTGTTCGTTCTTCCTTTTTTAGAAAATGCTTTAGATTTCCCCCTTCCTATGCGCCCCTATCTACTACCAACTTTTCTCTCCCTAAATCTACCGTCGAGGCATGCCCCGTCCTCTACCTCTGAGTGCCCTCTGAGCCGCACCGGGAGGAAGCTGGCCCGGTGCCTGGGGCTGAGCGCTCTCCTCGTTTCTGATGGTCTCGTCGACGCCGAGGATCAAGCAGCTGGCCTCGGTGGCGGCCTGCAAGGCGTTGATCTTGACCAGGGCGGGCTCCCAGACGAAGCGCTCCAGCATGTCGGCGGTGCCCTCGTTCTGGAAGTCGACGCCGGCCCAGGTGTTGCCCTTGCGGTGCTCGACGCGGAGCTTGTTGAGGATGTCGGTGGCGTCGAAGCCGGCGTTGTCGCACAGCTGGCGGGGGATGATCTCGAGGGCCTTTGCGAAGGACTTGATGATGGCCTGCTGCTTGTGCGGGATGTTCTTGTCGGCGAACTGGTGTAGGTAGGCCGAGATCTCCATCTCGACGGCGCCGCCGCCGCCGACAATGGTTCGGTTCTTGACGGCTCGCTTGACGATCATGATGGCGTCGTGGAGTGATCGCTCAACCTCGGCGATGAACTGCTCGGCACCGCCGCGCAGGACCAGAGTGCACGTCTTGGCCTCGGGGCAGCCCTCGAAGAAGTTGTATCTCTCGCCTCCAATCTGTCGCTCCTCAAAGGACTCGCAGGTTCCCAGGTGCTCGGCCAGGATGTCTGAGCACGTTGACTGGGTGACGGCGCCGGTGGCCTGGGTGACACGCTCCATGTCCTCGGAGGCGACGCGGCCGGCACAGAATATGTCCCGGTCGGCAAAGTACTGGGTGGCCAGGTCACCAATGGGCAGCTTGCTGAGCACGACCTTGGCGCCGGTCTTGGCGACGGCCTCGAGCTTCTGGTAGATGATCTGCCACTCGGCGTCGACAATGGCCTGGTATTCTGACACCTGCTCGACGCGGACCTCGGCGTTGTCCTTTTCGGCCTTGAGCTCCAGCTCGACGTTTAGGCAGACAATCTTGGGCTTCTTGAAGGACTTGGGCTGCTGCTCGAAACCGGCGTAGGCAAACGTCTTCTTGAAGGCGACGCCGTTGACGAAGCGGGATTCGGTCAGGGAGCCGCCGGGGATCTTCTTGATGCCAATCAACTTTTCGTTTAGGTCGTCTTGGTCGAGTGATAGGACGGCGTCAACCACCACTATGCCACGATGTTAGTCTCGTGCCTCATCATCCACCATCACGAAACCCCGTGTATGCGTGTAGTCTTACTCTTTGTGAAAAACTCAGTGTTTCGCTTAATCAGCTTGCTCGTCATGGCGGTGGCGGCCAGCTTGCTCAGGGTATCGCGCTGGCTGCCGTCGTCGGTGCTGACAGCAATCTCCTTGATCTTGTTGACGGCCATCTGGACCGCCCTCCTCAGGCCCTTGATGATGATCTGTGAGCTGACACCCTGTTCGACATGCTCCTTGACCTCCTTGAGGATCTCTCCCGCCAGGACAACGACGGATGTGGTTCCGTCTCCGACCTCTGCGTCTTGTGACCGTGCGATGTCGACGAGGATGCGGGCGGCGGGGTGGACGATGTCGAGGAGCTATTTGAGCGTGTTTAGTTGGCATATTGTCGTAATCCATAGAAGTAGAAGACGTAAAGAAAAGGAAAGGAGGATCCGTAGCATATTGGGAGATGTGGATTTCGACCGTACCTTCATGACCGTCGCGCCGTCATTTGTAATCGTCTGCTTGCCATTCTGGTCCACCATCAACAAATCACCACCATAGGGACCCAGAGTCGACTTGATGGTGGCCTGGACCGCCAGACACGCATTGATGTTGGAGACGATCTGGCCTTTGCCCTGCGAGGTGTCGGTCCCTGGACGACTCTGGTGTCAGCTCTCGTGTCTTGTGGCCTGGGATGCGTTGGACGGGGACGGGCAGCGGTGGGCGGAGGGGTAAATTGGCAAATTGGCTACCTTCTTTGAGGACGATGATGGTCGGGGTCTGGCCTCCGAACGACATTTTGGCGGTGGTTTGAGAGAGTCAGAGGCCAAAAGGGAGACGCTTGACGAACGGAGAGGGTTTGCAAGGCGGTTGGTGACGGGCGGATTAAAGGGGCAATGCGGCGTCTTTTCGTCTCGGTGCGAAGCTGTCGAGCTCCGGAAAATTGTTGCAGCCTTGAACAATGAATTTGGGTGCACGGACCAGGGGTCAACCAGCAGAAAAAAAGAAGAAGAGCCCCTCCAACCCCTTTAGGCCACTAGAAGAATCCATGAGAACCCCGCCATGGGGGAACGGAATTATAAAGGGGATGAAGACTGCAAGAGTGATATTTAGAAGAAAAAATTATTTAAAATTGTTCATACTTTATATAGGACTTTATATGAATAAATTACAATTTTAATGATTATTCAAGCTTGTTCAAGCTGTCTGGGCTGATGTATTTGTTAGTTCGTACATCACTCAATAGACCGATTTTAAACATTCACGATGGTTACATGACCAATTTCAGCATGAAAGCATTACACTTCTGGTATTAATCATTACACATCAAGTTACATCAAACACCCATCCAAGTAAATTCCTCAATCAGAGATATCGATCATGAAGCGGGCGGTTGTGCCTTGCCTCTTCCAGGAGCAGCCTCAAACTTGGCCTTCCATGTATCCTCCTGCTGAAACATGGACACGCACTCCATAGCAGTCGGCTTGCCATAATCAGGGTCTGCACCGCCTTCTAATAGTACCTATTCACTTTGAGTCAATACATTGTTCCAAATTCAAGACAATCATGCTTAGAAGGAGACAAAAGAAGAAGTGCGCACCTCGATAACCTCATCCTCCTTCTTAAACACGGCTCCGGCCAGGGGACTCTGCCCTCTGTCATTCACGCGGTTTGGATCAGCTCCGTGTTGTATCAGCAACTTGACGAGATCTGCATGTCCGTGATATGCGGCGAGCATGAGCTTGAAAACAAATGTGAGTCATATAAGCACACATCAAGATATATCAAGGCTGCAAGACTGTAGGCCAAGCTAGGCAGCGCTGCTTCGGTGTTTGCCTTACTAGTGTGTCTCCCTTTTCATTCGTCATGTTCGGAGGTAGCCCAGCTGGAAGTGCCTGTTCAAAGACAGCGACTTCACCTTTTCTAGCAGAGTCGTACATCCTGCCTGCAAATGCGATGGCTTCTGGTGAGAGCGTCGGTGGTGCTCCGGGAGCTTGGCTGCCTGATGAGGGGTCCATGGTGTTGATGGCCGAAAGATTGATGTGTCAATTCTTTTAAATGTTTGAAAAATATTTTTATTAAATGTCACTTTCAAAAGGTATCAATATCGCATTAAGAGTTGAAAAGAGAGGATGAGAAAAAAAAAGAATATTCACGATGCACCAAACTTTTCTATATGCAGCTGAGATCCCGAGCTCCGAAGCAGTAGCCACCGATGACGTGTGAGGACAGCATCCACCCTGGCGATGCTGCTGGAATTGACTTTGGCGTCCAAGGCACAGGCAGGATCAATCTCATGGAAAAGATCGAATAATGTAGCAGAGACTATTCCGTAAAGCTTCTACATTTATCATGCAGCAACTTCTCTCTCTCTGTCAATTTTGGCGAGTGCAGGCTATTTCTTGGGGAGTTGCCAAAGAGATTAATAGCCTATACTGATTAAACCAAGGAGCTCTTGACAGCTCACTCACAACGCCTAACCATGAAAAGAAACAGCCTTGGCAGATGAAAAATTCGTGTAAAATTGATAGAATATCTCAATCAAATAAAAGCCAAAGTAATGTACATCGCTCGCTCGATTCCATTCCGCATTCATTCTGATAAAAATGCTACTCCCACAGAGTCGCGCTCTTTGGGCAGTGGTGGGGGCAAGTGTATAATATGCCATCGGCGTATCGTGTCGTCGGTAGTAAAAAAGAAAAAGAAAAAAAAAGCCAAAAAAGACATGCGCTTCATAGGTAGACGTTTCCTCCATGCGCCATCTCCGGGCATGTCTGTTCAATCTAGGTAGTTTCCCCAGTTCATTTCCGCAACCAGCATGTCGACGCCGCTCTCGAGTGCCATTTAGACTCGGTCGTATTCTCTCATTCCCGAGCGGCCCTGTCGTCATCAGAGTTTGAGCTTGTGTTGCCCCTCAGTAATCCGCAGTGCCGTCGCCCTCGCTGGTATCTGGCTCGGTGGGAAGAGGGGATTCGGGTTGTGGCGTTTCCGGCCTGTGCAGCGGCATCATTGCGATTGATGAGTGTTCGATATGAGATTGATGTAGATTGTCTTGGTTTGATGACTTTCTGATTGATTCAGTGGCTTGTTGCAACTGGCAGAATGTGGTGGTTGTCGAAATAATGTTGTCGCCAAGGTTGAAGCAGAAAAGGCGGGACTTATAACGCCCCCTTTCAAGGCACAGTTGCCATGGCACAGGCTGCTGTCCTCGTGATGAGCATCGTTACGTCAGGAAGTCGCATTTGTGTAGCATCTGAGCGTCTGCCTGCAGCGGGTTGGACAAGCCTTGAACAATGACTGAGCGTCTCTGTGAGAGGACAATTGCTGAGGTAAAATGGCTTGGGGGGGAAAAAGAGGCGCCACGCAGGTTGCCTCGATCTAGCAATGGCCAGAAGTGTGAACCTCCAAAGCTAATTGCATTCCTTTCATCGTTGGCCCAAGGCGAATTACTTCAGAGGACGGTAAAAACCTACTTCTAGGCTACTTTGGCGGCCGAGCGTGGCTCCGGCCTCGGAAGGCAAAACAACAACAAGATAATTGGGTATGGCATCAGCCAATATGATTGTGATCTGGATGTAACGTGTAACTGCAACGGAGCCAGCCCTGTTCCTGTTCGCCGACGGTACAAGAGACATGGATACTTGATGGCATTGAGCTCGCAGACTAGAATTTCGTTCCGTCCAAGCTGTCAATGTCAAACGGGCCGGTCTCTCACATGTCCATCAACCGATCCAATCAAGCCATCAGCAGCCCAGGCAATTATGTGTACATACTGTACTAGACCCTGGTCCATAGTGATTTCTTCGTGAAGCCCAAGTGGCGATCCCCGATGGCAGATACTGTAGATGCCCGTCCAGTAGACACACAGACAGGCCTACCACATGCTAGCGGAGCCCTCCAGTTCCAAAATTCCGCGGTCTTCAGCGATATGGATTTCGCCTCCAGGGCTCTCTAGGCCCCTCTAGGCCCCTCATCGACGCCCCCCGCCCCCGCCGCTTAGGCCCTGCAAGCTGCAGCTCTGGCGGGCTCGCGGGCCTATTCCGGGCGCGGTGGTTCGAGCAGTGACGTATAGATCACGCCAGATGGTGATGCGAGGGTGTGCCAACTTTTCCATCAGCCAACCTCCAGCCATGCCCGCTGAACATTCGAACTCTATCAGCGAACCAAAGCCCCGGCATGGTCGAATCAGCTTCGCCAATCTCGTTCACGTCATGGAGCTTCCCCAGAGCCAATTGGCCGGACCGATGCAGCGCTGGGCTCGCACATGCATCCCGCAAGCTGCATCCTGCTGAGCTCGTTCGATTGCAACATCGCATGATACACGAGCGCTGCTGGGTTTTCTAGTCAATCCCAACTGCAGATAGTGCTTCACTTGCATTGCTGCTGTTACCGATAGCTTGCCTGATTGGTCCCGGCCCTTCTATCTGCTGGGCCAAGCTTCTTTAGCTGTCGTCTAAACGGCCCTCCATCGACTCCAGACCATCCACGACCTACACAGAAGTGGCAAGGAACCGAAATCGTCTGCAGCTTACCCCTGCAACGGCCTTAACAAGCTCCCGACTCGGCGGGAGGCTATAGCGATCCAGCCGCAATTGTCTCGTATATAACCAAGAGCCAGACTACGCTTTAGATAGCTCTTCGTCCTTGTGTCTGCGGCCAACTCCCTTCTTCATAACTTACAATTGAATCTACCTGACCACAATGGCCGACGTTCAGTCCATTCGGGCGTTTGGCAAAGCCCGCTCAACCGTCGAGGGCAAACCCCTGTCTGACGAAGAAATCAAGCAATACAATGATTATTTCAAAGCCAGCTGCTATCTTTCTCTGGGTATGATCTACCTGCGAGAGAACCCTCTCCTTCGCGAACCCCTCAAGAGGGAGCACTTGAAAGCTCGTCTTCTTGGGCACTTTGGTTCAGCTCCCGGTCAAATCTTCACATATATGCACTTCAACCGTCTCATCAAGAAGTACGACCTGGATGCCTATTTCGTCTCTGGCCCCGGTCACGGTGCTCCCGCCGTTCTTTCGCAATCTTATCTCGAAGGTGTCTATTCGGAAGTCTACCCAGACAAGTCACAAGATATCGAGGGCCTCCAGAGATTCTTCAAGTACTTCTCTTTCCCAGGCGGTGTTGGATCCCATGCAACCCCAGAGACTCCAGGCTCTATCCACGAGGGAGGAGAACTCGGGTACTCTCTCTCTCATGCCTTTGGCTCTGTGTATGACTACCCTAATCTCATCGCTGTCACCATGGTAGGTGATGGTGAGGCAGAGACTGGTCCTTTGGCTACTGCTTGGCATAGCAACAAGTTCCTCAACCCCATTACCGATGGTGCTGTTCTCCCTGTTTTGCATCTCAACGGCTACAAGATTAACAATCCTACAATCTTGGCCAGAGTCTCACACGAGGAGCTGAAGAACCTGTTCCACGGTTATGGATACACCCCTTACTTTGTTGAGGGAGACGACGTCGATACCATGCACCAGGCCATGGCCGCAACGCTTGAGCACTGCGTCAATGAGATCAGGCGCTACCAGAAGGAGGCTCGTGAGAGTGGAATAGCCACTCGCCCGCTGTGGCCCATGATTGTCCTTCGAACGCCAAAGGGCTGGACTGCACCCCGCAAGGTGGATGGCAACTATCTCGGAGGATTCTGGAGAGCACACCAGGTTCCCATTACGGACCCATCGACAAACCCAGAGCATCTCAAGATCCTCGAGGACTGGATGCGCAGCTACGAGCCCGACAGACTGTTTGACGAGAGTGGAAAGCCCATCGCCTCATTGACCGCTCTTACTCCACAAGGTAACCGCCGCATGAGCGCCAATCCTGTTGCCAATGGCGGAGTTCTTCGAAAGCCCCTTAACATGCCCGATTTCAAGAAATACGGTGTCAAAGTTGAGCACTCTGGCGCTGTCATAGACGCTAGTATGAAGAGGCTGGGAGTCTTTTTGCGAGACGTTGTTGCGGCAAATCCTCACAACTTCCGACTGTTCGGCCCCGACGAGACCGAGTCAAATAAACTGTCTGCCGTCTATGAAGTGGGCAAAAAGGTTTGGATGGGCGAATATTTCGAGGAGGATGAGAATGGCGGCAATCTTGCTCCAGCAGGCAGGGTTATGGAGATGCTGTCTGAACACACCTGTGAGGGTTGGTTGGAGGGATACATCTTGAGTGGCCGCCACGGTCTGCTCAACAGCTACGAGCCGTTCATCCACGTCATCGACTCCATGGTCAACCAGGTGAGTAAAGAAGATTTGAATTGTATACCGTTTGAGATTTCATGGCTAACAAAGGATCAATAGCACTGCAAATGGCTCGAAAAGTGTCTCGAGGTGGAATGGCGTGTCAGAGTCGCCTCCCTCAACATCCTCTTGACTTCTGTTGTCTGGAGACAAGACCACAACGGCTTCACTCACCAGGATCCTGGCTTCCTTGATGTTGTTGCCAACAAGAGCCCCGAGGTGGTTCGAATCTATCTGCCTCCCGATGGAAACTGCCTGCTTTCCGGTAAGACATCCCACGTTACCACTATATAAGAATGAGCACTGCTGACATGTCGGCTGTAGTCATGGATCACTGTCTTCGATCCTCAAATTATGTCAACGTCGTCGTATCCGATAAACAAGATCATCTTCAATACCTCGACATGGATGCAGCTGTTCAACACTGCACAAAGGGTATTGGCATCTGGCCCAAGTTCAGCACAGATATTGGACAGGATCCCGATTTGGTCATGGCTTCGTGTGGTGATATCAGCACTCACGAGACGTTGGCCGCCATCGACCTGCTCCTTCAGCACTTCCCAGAGCTCAAGATCCGCTATGTCAACTGCGTGGACTTGTTCAAGCTGATTCACCCAAGCGAGCACCCTCATGGTCTCAGCGACAACGAGTGGATTAGCCTATTCACAGCAGACACCCCCATCATCTTCAACTTCCACAGCTACCCATGGATGGTGCACCGATTGACATACAAGCGACCGGGAAGCCAGAACATTCATGTCCGCGGATACAAAGAGAAGGGCAACATCGACACCCCTCTAGAGTTGGCCATTCGCAACCAGACGGATCGATTCAGCTTGGCCATTGATGCCATCGACCGCATGCCTAACCTGCATAACCGGGGTGCGGCTGCCCGACAGGCCATGTTGAATGCGCAGATTGAAGCTCGAAATGAGGCGTTTGAGAGAGGTATGGATCCAGAGTATTTGACCAAGTGGACCTGGAAGCGAGATGGTTTGTGGAATAAACATGCATAGAAGGCTCTGAAAGGCTGGACATGTAGAAGATGCAGTTAGAGTGATGAATTTCTCTACTTAGACCTAATAATGGTGCGGTCAGGCTGCAATTACATACACATAATACAATCACAACATCATTCTGTTAAATTTGCCTTGGTTCAGCTGCATTGGTTTTGCCTAATCAACCAATTGGCTAACACGTTCATTTAATTTCGATATAACGAACACGTCCCGCCTCCAAAACCTTTTCCTTCTTCTTTTGATGAGGCTGATGAATTTTAGGGCTGCAGATTAATGATACCCTCTATACCATGGCATTTCACTCTTCGAAAAGCTAGGTAGAAAACGAATTGCGACTTGATCCACCATTTACAGCCGCGCCGCCGCGATATGTCAGGGCCTACCCAAGGTAAGAATATAATTGGATTGTCTCAATTTTACTACACCAGGACTTCATTCTCGTTCCCAGCAACCTACTTCAACATCGACTCTTGTACTTGACAGCACCGAGATCTGCTCAGCTCATCAACCAAATGCTACCCAGTTCACGTATACCTTGTCAATCTGATCACCCGAAGACGAAATACTGGTCCAAGAGAAACCAAGGGCATCCAAGTTTGTAATTTTCACTTCAATGTCCGCTTCCCGGCCGAATCTCATTTTGAATCCGCTGAGTGCCAAGAAAACCCGAGGAATCCTTTGGAATTCATTCCTAAATTCCACTCTTGTCTCCTGATTCAAGCCGTGGTGGCATTTAGTATCAACGGCCGAATTCCCGCTTTGAACTTTGGTCCTCTGAGGCAAATACGCCAACCATGTAACACAGAACTGACCCTCGGAATGCCCATCTTTGGGACCAACGGCCAGGTCGAAGCCGGATGTTCTGATGTTTGTAGGTTTGGCGCGCCAAAAAATCTTCTTTGTGCTTTTGAGAGGGAGATGCAAACTGCTAAACCATAAGACAACATTGGGATCCTGGTCAAAAGCGTGCGGAAACGAGATGTTTTCGAAGCTACTGAGATTGCATTTGCCAACTATTGTTCGTTGTGTGAGTGACTTGGCCGCTGGGGGATAGGGATTTGAATCACTTGATAACATCCATACCTTGAAAGTTTTGTTCGTCCACCCCAAATTCCAGCCAAACAGCTTTGGAAGAACGCACCTCGCAAGTTGTTTGATTGCCCGGGCTGCTCTCACCCATGATTGTGCGAGTTAGCACAAAGCCATCCTTGGAAACTTCTTTTGATTGCCAATTAATCTCAATGCATGAACTGCTCCGGATGTTTAAGGCACTGATGCCAACCATTACACTCGGGGAGCTTGGGTAGGAGGGTTCAAATTTGATCCTATGTGTATCGCGTATATCAGACCGTGAAGGGGGTCGAATGTCTGTAGTTGAGCATAATCCAATGCTGTGATTTCTAAGCGGTTGTAGGTTGGGATATCTTTCCAGTAACTCTTTTGCTTCCTTTGCTTGAGGCTCAAAACGCGAACTGAACGCTTCATCTTCCAACAGCACCTTCATAATCTCAGCATTGCCTCTCCAGGCAGCCCAGATGAAAGGGTGGATCGCAGATTGAACTTGGAACGCTTTTGGCCCTTGAGCAAGCAGAAGCTTCACTGCGGCTGTGTGGCCTCTCTTGACAGCAACATTCAGTGGTCTGTCTCCATTGCCGTCTTCCTCGTTAGTCTTGGCTCCATTATGGAGCAGGTATTTCATGACTTGGAGCCGATTTTGATCCGTTGCAAACCACAAAGCGCTTCTTCCGTTATAGGTTCTCTGATCGATGTCCAATCGATACGTTTCAAACAGCAGCTTCACAGCATCTTCCCGACCATTCTTGGCGGCATACATCAGAGGTGTCATTTGAAGCCCATCCGCAAGATCGAGGTCCACGCCTATATGAATGAATCGCTGTAGCAGTTGCTTCCGATTTGATCCAGCGCAATGAGATATTGCAGTTCTTCCCTCTTCATCCTGGCTATCCGGACTTGATTTCATTTCCAAAAGAGCAGAAACAATCTCATCCCAGCCATTCCTAGCTGCAAGTGGGAGCCAGTTGCTCGGGCTAGGCAGAATGAAGTCTCCGATTCTCATGAAGCATAAGTAAACAAGAGCAGATTCTCTGTTGCGGAACTTGAGGCCAACGAGAAACCAGAGTTTGTCTCCTCCCCATCTCTTGGCGACCTTCTCAGTAGCCATCTCGGCCACTTTCACAGCTACTCTCTCGGCAACTCTCTCGTAGAGTTCCACAAGTTTCCTGGCTTTTGGTTCGGACAAGAACCTGTTGCTTATCCATGTAATGCCTTCTGTGCCGAACGCTCGCCTTTCATCATCTTCCAATTGGGCAAGCGACCAGCGGTATAGTTCGCAGAGTTCTCGCAGGGCCGTGGTGAATGTAGTTGTATACTGATCGCTTCGGCTCAACGAATGATAGTAGTACTGACAACCCCAGCGCAAAACATTTTCTGCGCTGCTCCACTCTCCTTTCTGTCGATATTTCGTGGCCGCCTGTGTTAAAGCCGACAGCAGTGTTTTATGATAGTTGGGAATCCGAGGTCTCAAGATCGGGATCAAGCAAGAAATGGCGTCGGAGTACGTCCCCAGTGTATTCTCTGTGAAACATTTTGTAAGATTCGAGATGAGACCATTTTCCAGACGAATGCCGCCACCCGACTCGCTGATAGACAGTTCGCCTAGTTCTCGAAATGTCAGAGCCTCCATAGAACGCAGAAGAGCAACAAAGAGCTCTTGAGCACATATTTCAAGCAGCAAGTGCCTTCTATTCTTCACTCTAAACCCCTTGACGTTGACTCTCTGAATGGCAGAATTCTTGTAGTTTCTTGTTCTGGGTGTATCATCATGCGCCCCTTCAGGGACATCTTTTGCAAGCGCGCCGTGTATCAAATTCCATCCACAAAACCTTTGCAAGGACGCATCCAATGCCGTTGATGCTTTGGACGATTTCGAGTTTCCCGGCTCCTCGAAGATCGTCCAGATTTGTCGACCATTGCTTATATCTGGGCTCAGATTATGCATTGCGCCCTCCCTAGTCCAGTTATCGGCGAGGGTATATTCGCGATCTGTGTCTCCACGTAATATAAGCACCTGTTCGGTATATTTTAGATCGGTAGAACCTAACCAAAGGCTCATATGCGCATCGACAGAGTCGTCCCAGCCGTTCTCCTCTCCGCAAGCCGATATAACCCTGAATATGTCTGCATCTGGTTTCTTGGTCGGACACATCATATCTTTGATAGCATCGGCTTTCACCCGGTTATATTCACCATACTCCTTGCTAACCATTGACCATAGCCAAAGTCCCAGAATTGCTTCAAGCTGTGAAGTGTCAAGACTCCAACTAATTTGATCAGGACCAGTTGGTGGTTTCATTTTGATAGAGATTACCCCGTTGCGACTTATATCACCATGGGAGAGCCCAAATCTCACTTTCAAATCAACCTCGTTTCGGCTTGTTTGGTCTTGCAGCAAAGATGCTGCGGCGCTGCACAACGCTGCACCCAGATGTCGTGCTTTTGCACGGACTCTGACTCTCTCATCTTTCCAGGGAGGATTGTCTTTCGTCTCTTCTGAAGGATCGGGATGGCCAGTGAGATTGGAAAGTCGAATACGGTTGTGGAGTAGCTGGCAACCTACATCAGTGAGCCATTGAACGTTATCCATGCCGCCGTTGTCGCCGAGAATGAGCGAGGCACTGCAGCTGGAATCTTCCATGATACTGCTCTGCAATGTAGTAATTCCTTCATGGTGCCCTATAATATACCAGCGGATCTCCTTCTGATATTTCTCCGACTCGTCTTGCTTTGGTAATTGATCTGATAATGAGCCTTCTGCCTTTTGTTGAAACTCTCGTCCCGCAATATTGAAGGCTAGCCAGTCAAGTTCATGACCCGAAGCCAAATCATGCCACCCATTTAAACGGTTATCATTCTTATTCAAGCGCTCCATACGCAACATGCTGCGCAGGATGCTCATAAATAAGGTGATCGCCAGTTGGGCGATTGAGATCCATGCATTCAACCCTCTGAGGCCGATGAATTGACCGACGTAGCCAAACAACACGAGCAAAACGGCAATAAATGTGAGAGCCTCGGGTTTTTTTCCATTGAAACTCTTTGTTGACGACATCCAAATCCTATTGCGTTGGTCGACTTTGTAGGCATCGGAATATGCGAAAGAGTAGAAGAATTGATCGCCAATAACTTGCGGCCCCGGTTGAACCCAGTATAGCACATCAGGAGAAGGATTCGACTTCCGTTGATAATACGTTTCAGTTGTCGTTTGCCCGATCAATGCCGCACAGCCCCCCACACCTAAGCATAGAAGAATCGTGCCCGCAATGAAAATGCCTGGGGCATAGGTTTTGGTAACAATCTCGTCGTCGGACTCTTCGATCTTCCATCCAAGGACCAGCACGGCGATACCAGCAAACACAAGGATACCAGCCTGCAGAATAAAGCCAATCACAGCCACAACATAAAACGCCCAGCCCGGTCGTCTTATGACTCCCACATTGAGAGAGAGGTTTGGTTTTGGGGCAAAATTTGTGGGATTGGGACGTCCTGAAGGAGAAGCCTTCTTGGAAAAAATGAAGGAGGCGATCTTGCTGAAAAAGGCGTGGCCACTACCAGAGAAGTCTTCTTTTCACCAATAGCCGTCATCTAGCTGGGTAGCCAGATATTTTGTGAATAAATGAAATCTTTTATCGGCCGGGCTGTTGGGTGTGTATATGAGCTCGACAATATCTGGCCGACCGAGGACTCTGGTGATGCCACTTTGATTAAACAACTCACAAACGTCGGCGCTTGTTGATGTAGCCAACTCAGCCTCGGTGGTACCTTCTCCTTCCTGAGCTCTCCCAATGAAGGCTCTGAGCGAAGGGCTTCCACATATTCGAATCACAGCCGTGATTGTGCCAATGATGCCCATGGGGGCCATGGCGAAAATGAAATAATCAAGGAAGCCGATACTTTCGCTGAGGTATTGGCGAGTTATTTGATCTCCAAAAAGCGACAGGAGAGGTCCTAGGTCCGATGCTAAGTTGTTGGAGATATCAGAGAGGCCATCAGCTTTGATTATGGCTATGGAAGTGGCGTAGATGAGGAGAAGAGAGAATAATTTTGCCATTATGACTTGGTTCACAATCTCAAGAATGAAGATATATCAACAAGGTACTTATTATAGTTGTGATTGAAAGAGTATGATGGTTGTCCGTGTGAAAACTGGGAAATTTACATCTCGGCCAACTTATTCGCTATTATATATATGTCAGATAACTTGAAATTGTCCAGATAGTATGTACCTTCCAGGCAATCCGACGTGGCCAAACTCCGAGCACCTTGCAACCACACAGAGCACCCAAAACTGAGCTGAGGGGCTTCTAATCCTTGTCCATGCTGCTGGATCCCTTTGCAGAATTCAGTTTCGTCTGTTTCCTTCCAATCGCCCTAACCCTTATCTTCGGGCTGCATACGGAAACAAGGAATCATGATCGTCTCATCTTCGCAGTGTAATACACAGGATGGAGTATGCGGTATGTTGTTGGGCAGGAATATATGAAAGCCCTTACATATTTAATCTCTATTCTTCTGTGTGTAACACACTGGTTTTGGAGAAGTAAGGCGGCTGTGATATCCATCATACCTGGGTAACAACTTCGGGCGGTTATGGCTTTAAGCTTAAAATCTG
Organism: Trichoderma aggressivum f. europaeum; assembly: GCF_033847375.1. Taxonomy (NCBI): domain Eukaryota; kingdom Fungi; phylum Ascomycota; class Sordariomycetes; order Hypocreales; family Hypocreaceae; genus Trichoderma; species Trichoderma aggressivum. The sequence goes on from NW_026946398.1 coordinate 113,947, forward strand.
ATCAAACGTTGTGCTTGCTGTATTCGGATTACAAACACGGGGAGATCAAAACTCTCTCTCGGATGGTACGCAGAATTTATTAAGCACACATATCAAATGAAATCAAATCTAACGTTCGGTGCTTGGAAACTTATATAGTAGGCACAGCGGAACGAGCGTGATTGTCATTGGGGTTCTGGAAAACGCCGATCTGGGCATACATGTGTAAGACCTACGCCCGATCTTGCGCGAGGCTGGCGCCTAGAATCTGGTTAGAAATGTGTATGAAGATTTCCATACTTCTGTTGTTTTCTACTCTTATCTTGGTCAATAATCCTGTTTATGTTGTAACCCGCAGTCTTCCGCATCCATTGGCCGAGAGCCTCTCAGCATTGCTGCATATATCCGACATTTGCCCTTTTGTTGGCCACTCCATTGATCATGTTTTCAAGATAGGTTTTACGATTGGTTACTGACATCTCATAATAGGATCATCTCATCTCGGTTAATATTTCTTTATCCAATTCTACCTGCATTCACTTGCTCAACAACATGATCATCGATCGGTTGCTGTCGGAGCGGGAGGCGACATCCCACGGTTGCACCGGCGCTAATTCGCCATCTCGGTTGAGATACAGTTACGTGAATGTGGTTCATTAAGTGGTAGTGCTGAGCTCATTTACGTGCATAGTTATAAGTCAAGAAAGAAGACGAACTGTTCTTGTTCACTTATTAAAGCCATTGGACTGACTCTTAGGTTGAGTGCCGTACATTTTATGGGTGCGATCAGCATAGCCCGAACAGTAACGTGGGGAGTGTTGAGTTTCAAAATTGGAGTTGAGATGCCTCAAGTTAACACGAATGTATCATTGGCCCTTGCTATGGGAGGTGACTTTCTAATTCAGTCTTATACTCTTGCTCTTTAAACTATTCATCATGACCCGTTGGTAGGTATTTGGGATTATCTCTTTTGTAGGTAGGTACAGCCTCATTCCTACCCACTCTCTGTATCTCTCCGCTATCAAGATGTCTCTGCCATTGATGTTATGCTTCCAACCCCATTTTACCAACGTTCGGGCACCCGCAGAACCTGGCCGGGGTAGATCAAATCAGGGTTGTCAATGCCATTGTGCCTGGCAATAGCCTCAAACGAGGTGCCGTAGCGAGTAGCAATGGCACGGAGAGTGTCTCCCTGCTGAACAACAATGGTGTTTCCGTGACCGCGCGATCGGGAGCCAGAGCGTGAACGCGAGCGCGAGTGGTGGTGATGCTTCTTCTTTGATGAACCGCTGGAACTGCTGCTGCTGGATCGGGAGCGACGGCGGGAGTGGCTTCGGGAGCGGCTGCGAGAGCCGCGGCGGCGGCGCTCCTCTTCATGTCTGTGCTCCTCGTATCTCTTCTCCTCCTTGTACATCTTTGCGTCGTGCTTCTCCTCCTTTCGGTCCTCTCGCCAGTCCGAGACGCCGTCCTGCAGCTTTGATCCAGCAATGGCTCCGACAATGGCTCCGACAACACCGCTTGTCTTGGAGTGGCCGGTGGCCTGGCCTCCAAACTTGGCACCACCGAAAGCTCCGGCGGCACCTCCAGCCAAAGCTCCCATCAGGCCTCGCTCACCCTCCTGAGGCCCGCCATAGCCCTGCTGGGGTCCGCCGTGGCCTTGCTGGTGACTCTCGTTGCCATATGGCGGAGGGGGCTGCTGGTATTGTGTGTGATAGCCCTGCTGCTCGTTCGAAGCCCCCTCGTAGTAGGCGTTGGCAGAACCGCCGGGTCGGTGGCCCTGCTGATTGTAGTCATTGTTCTGACCGTGCTCGTTTCCGTAGCCGTAGCCGCTCATGATTGCTTCAATTCGTAATGTTTCGTGGTAAAAGGACAGAGGGAGGATTCGAGTCTAGCTGTAGAGAAGGAGTCTGACGAAAGCAAAAAAGTCAACCCAGCAATTGGAGCGGGACAGGGCGCATTTTGTAAGAAACGACATCTACACTCGGTCCCTCGTAATACACAAGCTAGCCGGTCAACCCAATCCCCCATCTCCACTCCCCCTGCGTTCAAGAGTGGCTTATGACCTTGGCCTACGACAGGGAGAAGTCGACACAGCCCCAATATCACGCTGCCACGTATGCTCCGCCAATGGGTGGCGGCCTATGGCATCTCGGAAACGGCATGTTGAGGATGAGCGGGAATGCGGTTTCCTGCAGCCCGATTCTCATGTCCAGATTCGAGCTGTTGGACCGTTGAATCTTATCGATTGAGCTGCAAGGAGGGAGAGAGACAGACCCCTCCATTTGCTGTCTGAGATGTGGCGGTGTATTATTTCCAGCAGCACGGCGGGCACTCCGTATGGATATGTGTGGGTTCGTGTTAGTAGTTTGTTTGTTATACGAGTCGAATAAGGCCTCCAAGACCTCCAGTTTTTGTTACAGCCAGACACACAATTTGAAACATGAAGAATACAAAAGTTATTGTTTCCTATTGATAATGATAGTCTACCTAAGTGACAAGTGAAATGAAAAAGATGAGTTGAGCAAAACATCAGCAACAACAATCACATGGCACAACTCGTACCTCACAAACAAACAAACATTCATCATATTTCATCCAACGCCCAGCTCCCATGAACCCCTCTTTCCTATTTGCGCCATAACATGTGCGATTTTCTCCACCCCAGAAAACGGATCCATCTTGCAGCTCCTTCGTCGTGGTGGCGCGATTCGTCTGTCACAGCCAGACGCTAAACCGTCATCCTCGGGCGAGTTTCAAGTACATTCTCGGGTCCAGTATATGAGGCTGTACTTGGCTGAATCGCGGGCCTTGACGTGATCCACTGGGGAAACACTCGATATGTTTCACCAAAACAGAGTCTGGTGGTGGAGAAGAGACTTGACAGTTGAGCTAGTCCAAAGCCAGCCCGTGTCGTGAAAATCTCCGAATAATAAGCAATAAGCATATAGCGTAAGTGTATGTGAAGAATAATTAACCATAAACGAGGACTTGTTGAGTGCAATTAAAAAAAAGAATAAGAGAAAAAAGAATAAAAGGTGACGATGAAAAAGAGAGAAAGTAGTTCAGCAGGGGTGTGTTGGTCTTTTGCGAATGACTTCAGCTCACCACCCCCTGCAGGCAGACCGCAACGGTGTTGTATGTATTCTGTCTGCTGCTTCTTCAGCATACTCAATATGCCAAATTTGGGCCTCTCTCAAGCCCCCCCTATGATCTGCCTTTCTCAGATTTGGGCCCATACACTTGGCAAATCATCAGACCCAACATGGCGAGATACACAAGGAAGGTAACAACAATTTCCCGGGAAGACAGAGGCCATCGACTGTTATCACAATTATAATGGACACACCTCGCGTGATGCGATGCATCGTCCGCGCGGCCAAGGGCGCCATTTCGAAGGCGTCTATAATGTTCGATAGGATTGCGCCATAGGAACTCAGAGGCCTCGTGTTGGAAAGCTGCAGGTGAATAGCTCACGACATCGGCGTTGGCATTGGCCTCGATGTCACTTGGACGAAACCGAAACAACCAGCGGACGCGACGAGCGACCAGTTGAGACATGGCGATCGAGATTGGTCGACCAAACTTTTTGAAGCAGATAACCGTAAGAACAATAGGCGAAATCGTGCAAAATTTCCTGAGGCGAGCTTCACGTGTTTCCGTATAGTCTTTTACCTGTTCTTGAGGGAGGGCCACAAAAACGTATAGAACCCAGGCTGTTGCGGAAGCCAAAAGCAACGGAATGACGCCTAGAAGAAAGGTATGCCTTGGCCGTGTTTTGCGATACTGGCCTCGGGTCAACCCAACCATACCAATGGTTAAGCAAAAAATCACAAAGGCGAGTTTCCAGTAGGGTATGTCTGTAGACGGTTCTCCCATTTTCCAAAGGTCATGTTGGAACATGAAGGCATGTGAATTTAGAAGAAAGGAACAGACGAGTAGCCCATGAGCAGCGCGGGGAGACAGGAATGGATATGCAATTGCTGGAAGCAAGACGGATATCGTGCTGAGATACGCTGAAGGAATAATTCCACAACAAGCGACGACAATGTTGTTGAACATCGGGTTTTCGAGCGTAGTAGCACTTTGCAGCCGTGCATACTCCGTTTGCATCTGTTCAGAATCCATTGTACTGGTGTTCTTTTGCGGGGGATTGAGAGTGTTCGGTGATAGATATGATCAATTGGGCAAGAGAGAGTAGATGATCTGTTGCTCTTTAGATGAGAAGATGTTGTAGAAGTGGATGGTGAGAGAGAGAGAGAGTGTGTGTGTGTGTGTGTGAAGAGAAAAACGGAGAGAGCAGCATCAGCTTTATATATGTTTTGATGGGATACCTGTTGACTGGACGCCTTGTTGACTCACACTCCCAAGTTTGTAAACAAATCTCGTGCATGGCAACGTCGGAAGGTTTTCAAATCCACTAAACATAGTTCCTATACTAGAGTTTTGAGCATAATATTTAAATCTATTCCTATGGCTATACTTATTTGTATCCATCACGAAGTATAATCCCCCCCAATGCCCGAACCCCTCAAACGATCCGAGGTCATAGTTTGTCCATTGCCTCTTTAACATACTCAGTACGCCAAGTCGAAGTTAAAACTGGTAAACCACCAGACCCAGCATAGCGATACACACAAGAACCGTGGGCAATGCGTTTTTTGAACAAAGTAATCCCACTTTCAACTGCTAAATCAGCTTCAATGTCCCCGATGACACTTGCGGTGTTTGTTATAGTGCGGATATCCTTGTGGAAATTGTCGATGGTGTGCGTGGGACAGGTCTTGGCCCTTCTTTCGAAGGCTTATTGATAGAACCAGACCAGGTAACAGAACCATGGAGGATCTCAAAATGGGTTCCCAGTCCACCTCCCTTAAACGTTTCTCCATAGATGTCCCCAAAGTGTCGAACGCATAGGAAAATTTAGCCGGCATAGTCCGAAAAGCGACCCCAACAAAGGACTCTTGTAGTCGGTATAAGAAATACTCCTTTCTAGAAATCACCCAGCTAGTGATCAAGTAGAGTAAGGACAAAAGAAGTAACCAATCGTGCATGTATACATAAGGCTCCTCCTCAGTACGTCGCTCAAGTTGCCTGTAGTACGACCAGAAACTCAGTCCGGCTGACAAGACGAACACTAGAGTGTTTAGGCCGAAGGTAAGTAACGGATTCGTAATTGCTGGGAGTCGAGCTGCCGGTAGACTGAAGTTTTCCGGAGTTGTAAGTTTGCTGACAGCGATGGCATTGCTGTTGGGAGCGGTGATAGAACGCTTGGGAGCCATTCCGTCTTATGCTTGCACGAAGCCGTTGAAAGCGTGTGGTGATTTGTTTAGTCAATTGTGTAGACGAGAGTGAATTGAATGTTGACCGTCAGAAATAGCGATGAGGGCGAAAGGGGGGGCAACCCAGCTTTATATATGCCTGATAACGGAATCTTATAGTTCAACGCCATGTCGTCGTTAGCATAGCATGAATGTTGATTTGGGTTTCATTCAACTACTAAAGCTCGTTGTGAACTATAAATCCACAATTAGGAGTCATAATGTAGACCCAATTGATAAAGTTTAGGGACTCAGATATAGATGCGATACCAAGAGTTGATCTGTCGGGAGATACGTATGCAGATGCTTATCCTTTGGATGTCTCTCAGTAGCAGTGAAGAAGGCCTATATCTAGGTATTGGATGGTCATGACTCATACGTTTAGATCGAGAGATAGCAACGCAGATTACCTTCCCATGTGGAGAGGCCTTCTATGCGGCTCACCCCAGGGTGACCAAAGCAAGTAAAGATGGCTGATATTGACTTGGATAATCTCCCCAGCAACGAAGACGGCTCTTTTACGTGGCGTGATGCCCGTCTATTTTTAATTGCTCATTTTGGCCTCATCAGGCCCCCCTTAATTTGCCTTTATTAGCAATCCAAAGTATAATCTTGATTCGATTCTACAATGTTGCGCTATATTTTCCATTACATTCGTGTCTGGTGATTTCACGTATAGTTATTTTTTGTATTATAGACACAAGCAATTCTAGAATTTCAACGGCCACCGTCCAAGAACTCACGTCTGGCCAGGTCCTGACGAGATGTGCCCATGGTTGATCTGATGAATACGGTGCCCTTGCAAAGATGTCTCCCCACGTCACAAATGTTGCGTGAATGTATGCAAGAAGAGTGCCATAACAGCTATTTCCTATAAATCTTAGTCCAATGGCGGAGTTGGAAAAGTCAATCTAAAAAGGATGTCCTTCAGTTCTCCCAGTACACCGTCTTTGGCCTTCCCTGCCATGGCTGCGTTAAATTTTGATCTCACATGGACTCGCACCATCAGCTCCAAGATTTCATCCCCATTGGCAAAGGGAAGATGTATTGATCTGCTCTGTGTACCTTTTTCGCGGAAACTCTGCTCCGCTTGCTTAGCCAGCCGCTCAACATCGGGAATGCCTAGATAAGGTTATCGTCTTAACATTGTATGGTAAGGAAGAGAGTATAAGGAGGTTTAGTGTTACAACATACCACAGTCTCGAATATTTCCTGGAATCGTTGTCAGTAATAAGTTGTAGTGAAATTGTGTGAACTGGGATGAATTTCCTACCTGGACGGGTGAAAATAATAGAACGTAGTAGCACATAGAAGAAGATACTTTTGGTGTCAACAGCCTTCGCCCATAGGTTCGCTATCTTGGATTTCCGTATTTCTATGTCGTTAAGCACTGTTGTGTACATCAAGTTATTTAAGGTATTCTCATCGTAGAGTTGAGAGGCTGTCTATGTCAGCATAGGCCAAAGTATGTTGTTGCAATCATTCAAGGCGAGCGAGAGAATACTGACTCTGGACAAATATATCTTCTGGGCCCTCTCTAATATCTTTATTAACGAGAAGTTCAACTTCGTCTTGCGTTCCGTCTTGATCTCCGCATTGTGATTTCCTGAACAACTTCAGATAAAGCCAATATCGCGAGCAATAAAAAGCCTTGAATATTTTGGAGATGACTGTCCTGTTTCGCATTTGGACTGTCTCATCGCAGCGAATACTCAATTCTTTCACCACCCATTGGAAATAAACCATTTTCCCCGCTTGGGCAATGTCCCGATCAAGCATTGAGTTTCTCCCTGGACACCAAGTCGTTAGTATCGATATCCCCCTCTCTCATTTTGGGATTCTTTCATTTACCAAGCTTTTTGTATAATTCAAGGAAGGTCGTCATTTGGTCATGATGAGTACCGCCTTTCATAATTCTCTGCTGCATCAATCTTCGAAATTCTATGTCTTTGTTCGTGAAGTTCTGTGTAGTAGGCGTTTCGTATGCTTCCACCGTCCTCCATACGAGTGACTTTTGAGAGCCTAGGAGCTTGGAAAGAGTCTCTAGTTCTCGGAGAAATGAATATCGATTATCCCAGTCATCTTTCAGGACCTTGTGTATGTCGCAAGGTCCACTAACATAAGACTCCAGTATTCCTTTGAGGTTGTCTTGGTTTCGGTAGGCGATAACGCTGGACTTATAAGCATTGTCCAGAAATATGCTGTTAATGATGCGAACATGGTCGGTTCTGATAGGATAATAGGTGAAGTGGAATTTATCGCCTGGCCGATATTTTCCATCAAATCCCGCAACAGGACGGGCCTTTCCGTTGATGATTTCGGAATAACTATTCCTGCATTGCTTTATTGGCAGATCATCCAACATAGATGTCGCGTCCGGTCCATACACTTGCCCAAATGTAGACCAGAACATATCTTGACGCCCCTGGATAATCATCGAGTGAGGGTCCGCCGAATTTGGCAGCGCAAGGGACCGTAAAATGATCATCAAACGGGGTGAGATGGGTGCAAATTCGTGAAACGCAGCTTGGTTGCCGCCGGCTACCTGACCGGTAGCTTTGTCCACAACGAAATTACTAAGGCCCTCAAACACATTATAGCAGTTCTCGGTGAGGATAAACTCATCCGCCGCCTCAGAAGGGGTACATATTGCCATGTAATTGTTTCCAACATGTGCTGTACACCAAAGAGCATCGTTGGGAAACATTTTCTGCGGGAGTGTGTTTAACCACTTGCGTTGGGGGTCCATTTCCAAGTTGATGATCGTTTCTAGATTATGGTACCAAACATCTCTCGGCGAGGAGAAGTTGTGCTCCCTCATGTAGTCGAAGAGTAGTTCGCGATCATTGAATGGATAGTCATCAAGCGCGTCACGGTAAAACGTCTGATGAAAGGTAGAACCGCGGTACTTTAACAGAAATAGAAACTTGCGAATGAAGTCGAGCTCCGTTCTGCTCAGAGTCACAGTTGTATCCCCAGCTTCATGATTTTTGACAATGCGGCGAAATAGGGTGCTTGCTTGCGACTCCATTTTGCTAAACATGGCTTCAATGCGGCGTTGCTTATCTGTCGTGGTTTGAGCTGGGTCGTTGTACATGTTGGGAGCCCCAAATATGCGTTTTACCGAAAAGGTTTCCAGTTGGAAAGGAGGAGGATTTAGAGATATACAGTTTGTGACGAGATCTCCGGGGTATTTGTTTTTTTCATGCTTGCATTTGCATTTCTTCTTTCCTTTCTGCCCAGCATTTGGACATTTGAATGGGTAAGAGTAATTTTTCAAGATGAATTGGGGAATGAAGTGTTGATATTCCGTGTTTGTGAAAGACATTGTGACAAATGTATATGAGATATGTGGTCAGCGACAGAGGGATGTAAAGAAAGAAATGAATCGAGCAACTCAGGAGACAAGGTGGATGAGGAGATGAAGTCAATCCAAATATTCAACAAATATTTGGGATTTATATATACAAATCACTTTGGGAGGCCAACACATAACGCATCCCATTTATATCGTACAAGCCTCATATGACTGAAGCAGTGGGCCGTATTCTTCATTTCCATTGGCAAACCCCAATCGTTAATGCAACGGCCTCCGAGGCCACCAATCATGTGTTGTCGATTGCTTCACCCTGCATACTCTGTACCACCCACCACTACCTGACCTTATGCAAAGGCCTCTCAGCTTTCGCGAATCAGCTGTTAATGACAGCCCAAGCATTTCATGTCGCTAGCCGAAAGGAATTGCACGAGGCAGAAAATAACCCCCGCCTGAGACCTTCAACAAGCTTAAATACCCCGACTCGCCCAAGCGACCTCCGAACACTCTCTGGAATTTCTCCTCATCCCTTTTTAACTTTTTTGCTGTTTACAGCACCCTTAACTTTCATACTGCCAGAGGTAGTACCACATGGCCCAGCTACCACATCGGTGTCTGGGCCATGTGGTACTACCCTTGGCTTCTTACACGGGGCCTTGTTATTAGCAGGTTCCTGTTGTTTACATCTCCATAACGTCGAAGTGGCAACTGGTGTGTGTTCCAAATTGTGAGACTTGGGATTTTGATGGATAGTTTGCTAACAGCAAGATTTTGATTCAAGAACCAATGTTTTTCGGCATGGGATCATACGTACGACTCAATGAACGGGCGTGCAAAGGTTCGCTTGAAGGCAGTGGCGTTGCCAATCATCGGCAACAGATGGCCCTACCTTTGAGTGAACTGATGAAGTCCGAAAAAGTTGAGTTGTATGCTCGGAAACCTTCCCTCATCATATGGTCAGATGTTGCCTTCGCGATGACTCTTTTGAAGCTTTCAAATATGGTACGTTGTAGTCGACATATCTAATACTACATTCCGAAGAAAAATTGACCATTTTCAGAAAGCCAGATTGCCGGACCTGGATATCGTCACTAAAAGGTCCCAATTATCGTTCTCTGAATTTTATAAAAAATTCGCAAACCAAAAACTACTTATTCAACGCTACATACAACGAAGCAGAAGCTCAGTGCCAATCATGGACTGGGCTTCATGCCAAAATCCAGATTTCATGTCCTTTTTGGACGACAATATCGACTGGGGACTTCTTATGGATTCAACTTTCTTCGGAGACGACTACAACATGGATGAGCTGCTGGCGGCCGCTGGAAGCCACAACAGTTTAATGCCGAATTTCCCGGACACTGAAGAGGGTATGGGTGACGACATTGGCATATTCTCAGGACAATTCGACTTTAATCAAGTTCTACCAACAAGCGATACTTTTCAATACGACCCGAATTTCGAGCTCATTGGTGAGGATCATACGGCATTAGACACTGCGACAACTCCAAGCGCGTGGAGTTCCAGCAACACAGCTCTTTCACCAACAGACATATTTCTCTCGGTATCCCCACCTACTTTCTTGAACTGCCAGCTACTGGAAATGTCCTCCCATAACGAAGGTCAACTAGAGAGTTTTGGCCAGTACATGCCAATAACTCCGATGAATCCCCCAAGGAACCCTACAAATGTCCAAAAAACAAGAAGACGCAAACGAAAAGATTCAGACATGCTAAAGTGAGTAAAGTTTAAAGATTCGATACATATATTTGGGACTAATATATTTCTTGTTGTGTAGGAGAGATGAAAGAAAAGTATGCAGGCCAGAGAGGTGCCATATATGTGGATATGGTCATGCTCAGAAGAGAGAGTTGGATCGTCACATGGTGTCGAATCACCGAAAAGAGGCGGAGAGGATGGGACTTGATGTTTCGAAAGTATCGTGCAAATTTTGTGGACTTGAATTTGATAGCATTCGTCGCGATCGTTTACTTAGGCATATGAATAGAAAACACCCAAATTCCCTCTAAGTCAGCGTCCCAAAATCATCCCAAACGCCACACATGCGATTCTCCTCTACATCAATGCGAAGATCCCATACACACTGACATGTCTCTAGCATCCCATCAAACCTTGACCCATTTGAAGCCAATAACAGTATATCGCGCCCAAATGAACAACAAGCATCCCACCACCATAGACAAGCCACAAAACAACTGCAGGCCGAGATAGTCGCCATGCTGCGACGACACAATGGCGCCGCCAATGGGACTTCCAATCAGTGCCCCGATGGCTTGAATTGAAAACGCTACGCCGACTCGAGTACCAATGTGCCTAATGTCGGAGATCTGAGCCACAAGCGTTGGCCCAAGGGAGATGACACCTCCAGAGGAGAAGCCGAATATGATGACAAAAACGATGATGCCGGCGATACTCTTGACAGGAATCCAGATGGCGAGACAGGATATAGCAGACACGAAAGTGATGATGATCATCACATTGAACCTGCCCATCTTGTCGGCTACAACGCCAGGGAGAATTCGTCCAAAGATACTCGAGGCATTGAGGATTGGTATCAGATATGGGACCAACTTCGGAGAGAAGCCGGCGTTTTGAGCCTGAAGAATAACATAGTTGAAGGGCAAGAACATTCCCATATAGAAGAAGAATGATGCTGCAGTGGTAGTAACCAATCGGATATCCTTGAGGTGCTTCGCGTACTCTCTGAGGACGAATTTGCGTGGGCGCGGTGGCAGTCTCGACTTGACTGTCAAACACGCAATGCCCAGCAGCGCCATAAACATGAAGCCGAGTGTACGCATCATCCAAGGAAATCCAATCTTGATAATCAGTTTATTCATCATGATTGGCAAAACGACACCACCGACAGATGAGCCCGAGACCATGATACCATAAGCGGCAGCGCGCCTCCTGAGAAACCAACTGACGATGGAGGACATGCAGGCATTGAAGACGGCACTAGATCCAATGGCAGAGACAATTGCCTGGGCGAGGAAGAATTGGTAGTACTCTTTGGAGAGAGAGGTCATCATGAGGCCGAAGACGTAAGTAACGGAGCCTCCCCAGAGGAGCCATCGCGATCCATAATTATCGAAAATAAGGCCAAACTATAGCAGTCAGCACCGTATTCCATAGATATCCCCCTTTTGCCTATATTGTTTTCGGGAGTCAGAGCATCACTTACTATCGCCCCGCAAAATATCATCAAGAATATCAGCACTGACAGAATCCAGCTCACAACAGAAGAAGAGTATTCCTTCAATGGATCGGAGACGTAATACTCTTCAAATACGCCCACGCAATTGATCAGTCCAAAAGTGCAAAAGAGAGCGCACCATCCACCAAGGACAACCAGCCAAGCCTCCAATCCGCCTTCAGGAAAATCGCCAGGAGGTGGAAGTTTGGGAGCGGCCTCGACGTCCACGTTGGCAAGGGCAATCTGCTCTCCGGTGCCAGAACCTTCGGTGTTAGAACCCTTGTGAGAGTGAGAGTCAAGGTCTTCTTTGAACTCCATTTTATTGTGTATTTCGGCCGCATCGGTTGGGGAAGAAGTAGACGCAAGCATCGTAGGTAGAGGTGCAATTGTAAGTTGAGTCAAGGAGAGTTTCTCTGTAGAAGAAGGAAACGGGGTATCTGGTCAATAAAGAAGAATACAGAATACAGATTAAAATATCAGCTGAAATAAGTCTCTGACAGACTAAATGGTAAGTTGAACGTTATATCAAGTAAAAGAAAGGTGATCCCACCGAATCGGGATTCTTTATAACGAGACCGGATTGATCTTAAACAAACGAGCGGCCTCTTGTGTCTTATACTATTCAACTACAAGAAATCCACAGGCATAACGCGATCGCCATTGTGTATTAGTGTGTACTCATATCAAAGATTGCCTCTTTCAGCATATTGTGTTGCCTTATTCGGGCATTTCGCGAATTCCCCGTGTTAGTCGGAGCTAGCCTCGGCGAGAAGCTTACACTGCAATTCGCAGATCATACGCACGCAGCAGTAAGCGGGACGTTATTGTTGGCCCTGTAACGGCGTCTGAGCTTGAAAATTAGGCACACTGATTGAGTAGATCAGATTCATGGGGCCTCGTGGGAAGCGAAAGAGGCGAGGGCCGAGCACGAAGGAATGCAGCAGGCCCTTGGTAGTACGTGGCATATGATGCCAGGGTCAAGCTAATCCTTCCAAACCTCTCCTATCAAATGCTTGGTGCCGATCATGAGAACGTATTAGGCCGTTTCAAAGCCAGTGCCAATCAGAGATTTTACTGCTTTCTCCTTCTTTGCAGTGGATCTGTTCAATATGCCGTTCGGCTTCGTGCTCGGAGGAAAGTGTTGGACATGCTCTTCCAACACCGCATTGATCACAACTAGGTCTACATTGTCAACGCACAGAGTTCCAACGAAAGATTCAAATCCTGCGTCGTCTCGCAGACAAGATTCTACTGCATTGGGTACGCCGATTGATAATCAGCGTAATGATCTCATGATAGTATACAACATACAGGCTTGCTCCGCAAGCAATTTTTTTAACCACCGGCCCTTTTTTGGCATCCTAATGTTCATCGAACAAATTCCTTCAAGTCCTTCTTATCCTCGAACGTTACTTTTCCATCCGTGTTTGTTGGCTCCACGCGAATCCCAGAAGCATTCTCGTCGACTGCCTTTGCAGCCAGCGTGCCTTGAGGCTTGCTGGCCAATGCCAAGGCAGATGTCAGTGTACCGGCTTGCGCATCAGCAATCTCATTGACCTGTTCGTTGGTGAGACTATCGACAACGCGAACGCCCCGGCTCGACATGAGAATAGTGCTCGGCCCCTTGAAATGCAGGAACAGTCGATCACCCCAGATTGTCCGGCGGGTCATTGTTCGCAGACTGTAGAAAGTACGGGCAAGGAATTTGTAGACTTGCGAATCCCGTGCCTTCTTCATAAACTCTGTCTCCGGAATCCAGGAAGTGAGGGATGGGATCTGGAATCGTAGACTAGCGCTCTTGAACCTGAACGGCAAAGGCTGGTGTTTTGTGACGGAATATGCAACCACGCTGCCAGGATGAGCGACGAATTCTTCGCCCTCGGAGAGATGCAGTTGGTAAATCTGTCCAGGCGCTGATAGCGCTGCCAATCCACGACCAGTCACAAATGTGCTGCCCCAATGCGCCACCGAGAGCCGTCTCTGGATCCGTGATGAGAGAGACAGAGTGTGGCCTGTCCAAGCCAGCAGAGCATTGCGCTGGATCACCATCCAATCGGTCGTTCCGTCCAGGTGCAAGATGGTAAACGTCGTGGTGGGGGATTTGGTCGAGATCAAAGCGGTAATCGGCGAAGTGGCAGAGATGCGCTGGTAGATGAATGGGACGCCAAACGGAGCCCGCGAAAGGGGATTTAGTAGTGACAAAGTCGATTGTGCCTGCGAAACCATTAAACATTAATATTTCGGGTCTATTGCCGCCGTCGCATCGTCAGCGCTCTCACATTGTCCGGGTTCCCCGCCACTGCGACCAGCGTCCCACGTCGTGTATAAAGTCTCTGTGAAGCCGAGAGCGATACCGAGAGCAGCGAATACGGAGAGCCAATGACTTCGAATCGAGCATCTAAGAGCCCGCAGATTGTCAGCACAAGCACCGTGACACCATCACAGCATCACAGCAGCGGCGAAGCCATACCAGCCGTATCCCTCAGGTTTTCAGTTGCGCCAAAAGCATCTCCCCCGGCTGTCGTGCTCGGAGTTGCACTGATCTGAATTCCGCGGCATTGCCAGCAGACGTACTGCGCCGGCTGGCTGCGCAATGCACGCGCTGTCCGTAGCAGCGGCGAAGGGCCCCTCATTGCGCCGTTTGTCGAGCTCTCGCGAGCATCTAGAAAAGCTGGTGGTTGAGCTTCTCAAGTCCGTTCGGACGCTAAAATCCCGGCAAATCTCGCAATCGCTGCGGTCTTTCCCGGCCTGTGGTGTGGTCCAGCAAAGTACTAACATGTATCGAGGTCCCTGCTGCACGTGTCTGTTGCCGTGGTAACACAGCGCCAAAATACCCCAGCACAGCACAACGGCGGTATGTGCCCCGTACCGAACCAGCCCCGTACCAGCCTGCTAGCCCTTGGCACTCCCAGCCCTCCAGCACCCCAAAAATCGGTCAATCTAATCTCTACTACTGCCAATTAATCTCCTCCGACGACCAGGACGACGGATGCTCACTAAGCAGGATTTAGGAGCCTCGATCCCATCGCCATCCTCCGGCAGCGGTTGCCTCTCTCCTCCTCGCCTATAGCCCCAATCGATCGCCAATGTCGGTTCGCGTCGTCGCCAGGCTGCGGCCTCTCCTGTCCCAGGAGCTGGAGAAGGACATCATTGTTCACACCGACAGCGTCGAGCCCGAGAAACCAGCGACAATCGTCAAGATCCCGAACCCGCGAAACGAGAGCGAGGAGTTTTCCTTTACCTTCAATGGCGTCTACGGCTCAGAGACGACGCAGGAGACGCTGTTTACCTCCGAAGGTGGGAACGATTTCTTTTTTCTTCTCCGCCTCTCTCCGCACCTAACGCGTCTTATGGACTAGCTGTGTTAACCTGAGCAGTGGCGCCGCATGTAAAGTCGCTGTTTCAGGGCCTCGATGTTACCATCTTTGCGTATGGTGTCACGGGCACGGGAAAGACGCACACGATGCGGGGAGGGATGAAACTGGCTGAACGAGGCGTGATCCCCCGGTTGCTTAGCAGCATCTTCCGCAGGGGGAAGAAGATTATGAAGGACACAGATGGAGAAACTACGGTAGACGTAGCACTGTCCTACTACGAAATCTACAACGACAAGGTCTACGACTTGATGGAACCCCCTGAAAAACGGACACCGACTGGACTGCCCCTCCGCGCAGAAGCCAACGGCAAGACGGTCGTGGTGGGCTTGACGGAACGAGCTTGCGAGGACCTCAAGGATTTTGAAACGTTGTATATCGAAGCCAACAACAACCGGGTAACGGCGGCCACAAAACTCAACGCTCACAGCAGTCGAAGCCACGCCATTCTACGGGTCAAGCTGACGCAGACAACCGGTAACATGGTTCGAGAAAGCACGGCATCTGCCATCGATCTGGCTGGTTCGGAAGACAATCGACGGACAGACAATGGCAAGGAGCGGATGGTGGAGTCGGCAGCCATCAACAAGAGTCTGTTTGTGCTCAGCCAGTGCATTGATGCCATTTCCCAAGGAGCCAAGAGGATACCATACCGAGAGTCCAAGATGACCCGAATTCTATCGCTCGGTCAGAACAACGGCATCACCGTCATGATCCTCAACCTATCACCGCTGCGAAACTACCATTTGGATACTCTCAGCAGTTTGAATGTCAGCTCTCGAGCAAAGCGGATTGAGGTCCGCGAGATTGAAAACGAGGTCGTGTTTAAGCAGGTTCCTAGGACGAACTCGGCTACAGCCACTCGGCAGCCATTAAAGCCTCTGGCTAATGCTATAAATACCCACATTGCTGCCAACGCAAACGCTGCGGCAAAGCCCGCCGAGGTGGCCAAACCCGTTAAAGCCTTTAGTGTATACACGGATAAGGCGAAGCCGTCAGCTATTGCGCGACCGTCCCTCGGCTCCGCTCCTCCTCGCTCCTCCTCAAAGTCCCGGTCCTCTTCGCTGAAGCGGTCGTCGGACCATCACGACACGACCTCTCGACCAAGCAAACTTGCTCGGCCAATCATTCACCAAACCCCACAGCAGCAAGTCGCCAAACCCTCACGGCCTTCAGTGCCTCCAGCACCCTCAAAGCCCCCGCTGGCATCGCAACAAACCCTTACTGTGACGGCAGCGGAGATTGAGGCCTTGGTGGAGAAGAAAGTGAGTGAGATACTAGCGGCAAGGGAAGCGGCCGAGGAATCTATTCGACGAACTCAGACTTCACCTGAAGTGAGCGATGCGGTCCAGAGACGTCTGGAAGCTTTGGAAAGACGGATTGAGAACGAAGAATGGAGGGAGGATGCCAAATCTGAAGGCCTGCGGTATCTGCTGTCGGCTAGGCATCACAAGGAGCGTGGCGATGATGCTGCCGCGCTCAAAGCCTACGAAATGGCTTTGCCATATTTCCCAAACCAACCAAAGCTCCTGGGCAAGATTGAGCGCCTAAAAGCACGTATAGAATCATCGGGGAGCTCAGGAGGCACATCTCCCGAGAGACGGGAGAGGAGAAGGGAACGCAAGCCGAGACGCAAGACTGTCAGCGACGAAGATGGCGACGACGCCGAGGCAGATGGGGAGGAGGAATGCCATGTTTCCACGCCAAAGATCAAGGCAGCCAAGCTCAAGGCTAGAAGAGAGCCAAATGTTCTTACGGAGGACGATGATGATAACACGCCGCGCACTCAACGACTACTCGATTTGGTCAACTCACGAGATGCGACACAGATCCGGGGACTCGTAGGATTCGGCGCGAAGAAGGCACAAGACCTGGTAGACTACTTGGAGTTGGCGAGCACCGAGGGCGGCGGCGGGATTGAGAAGCTATCTCAGCTACGAACGATTCCCGGCTTGGGTGGGCGAACCGTAGACCGCGCATATGAGGGATTGGCAGCGAGGGCATGAAGTCATGGGCGGCGTTTTCTTTTATATAAAGTGTGTGCATGTGTTACCATCGTGCACTTGGATACCAGAAAGGCGACCCCGGCGAGTGGTCGCACGAGCATTCTATGGCGTTGGGAGTTGTGATGACAGCTAAAAGAGGAACAATGCTGCCGTTTGTTGATTGGCTTGAAGACGCATTCTGCAACAAACATTGATGGAATTGATTTTCACCCCTTGCATGAAATGTCATGCAGCCTCGATCTGAACCCTGTCTTGGTCTCTCTTGTGTTTCAGCTTGTCTGTCTCATCGTCTGTTTGTGACGCCTTTCTTTGTTATGTGCGACTGGTGATTTGGTTGGCGTTGGTTTGTCTTTTACTGACTGGACGGTATTACTGTGTGAGACTCACATTTTGTTAGATATTAGAAGGGTGTTTCTGTTTTCGTTTATATATATACCTGATGATGAGGCATTGAGTGGTGCCGTGATTTTGCGTCAGCCATTTCTCACTATACTTGATTGAAGGCGTTAATTGTAATCAAACATGTTGTATATTATTTGTTTTAGTAAATGCCAAGTGATAATAATCGATAACATACGGTAGAGACGGTGATGTTCAAATGAGGCCATCACAAAGAGTGGATGCCGCCTTACACAGGCGCATAAAGAGAGGCTCACGATATCATACACAATCAAGATACCGACCAGCCACATCGACGTCATGAACAAAACTAAATCGCAAACAGCAATCCCACGATCCAATTCAATCTCGTACCCGTTGTACCTCTACCTCGTATGAGCAACAAGAACATTCGTTCCGACATCCGGCAACCAGAAACCTATCAAAGCTACGCCTCCCCCAAAACGCAAGACGCCTCCACACATGAGAAACCGCCCACCGCCACCCTATCGCAGCTCCAGGATAACCAAAATACAAAACAAGGGAAAAAAACAAGACACACGACAAGCCAGTCGTTTTTTTTTCACCTCATACAAATGAATTTAACCCCTCCATAATAAATCGGGTGAGACAAGTGGAAGCCCCATGTCTCACCTCACACACTTTTTTACAAGTGTCTTAGAAATCCAAAACTCAAGTCTCCGTAAATCCCGGAAGAGAAAGAACATGAACTTGATTCATGAACCCTACTCTACGTGGGTATATGCATACAGTATAACTTATTTCCCTCTTATACAAAGATCCATGACTCTTCCAAAAAGGCGAAACACATTCTACTATTAGTTCTCGCCCCCCTCACCAAAAAAAAAAAAAAAGAAAAAAGAAAAAGAAAAACCCCCCAATTGGTCCAAAAACCAAAAAAACCACCACCTCCGAACAAACCATGTGCGAGCTTCGCGCCAAGTTTCATCTACCGCACGGCGGCTACGTCGGATAGGCCCCCAGACAATGAAGA
The DNA here is from genome assembly GCF_033847375.1 of Trichoderma aggressivum f. europaeum. Lineage (NCBI taxonomy): Eukaryota > Fungi > Ascomycota > Sordariomycetes > Hypocreales > Hypocreaceae > Trichoderma > Trichoderma aggressivum. The sequence goes on from NW_026946398.1 coordinate 132,550, forward strand.
CAACCACACAGCAAAAAGAAGAAAGAAAAAAAACTTCACTTCTTTCCGGGAGGCGACTTGATTTTTGTGTTTTGGCTAGGTTAGTAGGTTGTTGTTATGGGATTGGATTGGGATTGGATGGGCGGTTGCGTCGTGTCATGCACGAGGTGGCAGCGGCACATACGTAATGCGCATGACGCGGACAGGAATAAACTCGTCCCAATTGTTAAAGCCGGCGGCGATTTTTGGTGATGATTACTACTGTACGGCTTTTTTGCCGTCTTTTTTTGTGTCGCTGATATTCCGCTGATAAATGAGGGGAAAACACACCCCGTTATAGATCTGACTTATACGGACATGCTGGCGGGCGGAACTGCCGGATTAAAATAGGAATACTCACAGAAATAGACCATCAGGTGAGCATACGAGTACACACTTAGACGCAGACCCGATGGAGCCGTATAAGCCTCAAAACAACTGGGTCTGGAGTAGCAAATAGCAGCAAAGGTAGGTCAAACGTCTTGGTGAGTAAATTCATCTCATAATTCTGGCATCTATGTACAAGAGACTGTATTGAGGAAAAAATATGTTCAACCCAAAAGTCATAGCAGGCATGTTCATATGCTGCGCCCAGCTCCGTAAACTAAAAATCAAATATAAAAGGAAAAAGTAGAAGATGCTTTAAACCTAGCAGTGAGGAGCGTCCAGTGAATCTTTTTTCAAGACCCCATGTCCAGACGAAAGAAACGTCGTGGTGAAGTCAAGGAGAAAGGGGCATCTAGAATCGAACGAGCGTGACAAGTATGGCCTTTGATGAGATACAAATGATAATCGTGAGAACGACTCGCGGTTTACTTCTGTACGTAGGGGTTGCCGTGGAAGGTCGTAACCAAAAGCTACCCAAAGTGGTATCTTCCGCTCTTCGTCGTCTTGTAATCCAAACCGTACACCATCCAAAATGAGAAATTGGCTTTTGCGGGGAGGGTTTTTTTTTTTTTTTGGTTTGTATAAATTCTTGTTTGCACTCTCGGGGGAGTTATTTTACCGAATCATGCTGGTTCGGCGCTGGACTGTCCTTTGCTGGTCCGTTCGGGATCCTCCAAAGCCGGGCATTGAGCTGAAGCGGTTCAGCTTCTTACGCTCAGGCAGTGCCTCCATGGTAGGAGAGGTGGGTTCGGGGGTCATGGAGTGCATGGGAGATCGGGGAGTGGGCGAGGCGCGGTCGCCGTGGAGTGCGTCCATGCGAGATGTGGTGGACTCTGCAGAAGAGCCGGTGCTGTTGGGAGTCTGGTAGACGTACTCGCCATCAACATAGACGGCGTTGGACACAAAGGTGGATCGACGGTTGCGGCGACGGGTGTAGCGTTGCTCAAGGCGAAAGAGCTCCAGCTTGGCCTGGATACGCTCAAAGAGACTTTGACCCATGTTTGCGGTGGGAGGGAAAGGTGGTGAAAATTGGTGGTAGATGTAGAGGTTTGCAAGTTTGCAGCCGAAGCGAAGATTGTTGTTATTCCGTGGTCTCTTGGAGCTCGTTTCACGTCGGCGTAAGGAAAAGGCGTTCCAGTTCGGATCGGATGCGGAGTCTCCCGTGTTTGTATGTTTGCAGAGACAAGATCCGAGGACGTATCAAGTGTAGAAACAGGTGATGAGAGGTGGAAGCGGTCTTGAGGTCTGAGTACAGTAAGGTGGAAGAAGAGGAAGTGGTACGTTTGGGAGTTCCCGTTGTATTAGTAGCGTTGAAGAGGTAAAGAGTGACAAGAGGTTGGGGACCTGCAGCTACAGGGGCGTTTTGCTTGATAAGGAATAGAAAGAAAAAAAAGGATGGGAAGAAAAAGAAGTTCAAGTCGGATGCAGAAGAGAGAAGAGTGGAAGGTCTTGAGCAAAGATCCTGGAATCGGCGGGCCGGGGCAAAGATATGGATCAGCAGGTACGAGGTATGAGGTACGAGCTCACTAGCGGGCATGACACCGCGGTGGAGGTAGCCCGTACCAGGACAGAGCTTGGAGGTACCGCTACTCCCGGAGCGTACTGGTACCTGGCAGACCCAGCAGCGCATGGCAACGCTGCAACGGCACGCCACCACAGGCCGGGGATCACCAGCGATAGGTATCGGGACCTCGCAGCGCTGGCAGCTGGCGGGCAAGCGAGAGCGCGGGCCTGGTCGAGGCCGGTACCGATACCTGCTGTTACTCGAGGCCAGCAGCGCTAAGGCGCATAGTCTCTAGGGCTTGAATGAGCCGCAGGGGTCCCCACGTCCTATGAGAAGGTGCCAATGGTGGTGGCCCGGCCAGGTAAGGCGCTGCTTCGGGGGAAAAGGGCGAATGAATGCATCCATGCCTTGTGCAGGACTAGAATGGATTCTATTGTGCGATGTGGGCATTTGAGGGGAACGATGGGAAAAGGAGGAGGCGAAAAACGAAGAGTGAGAGAATTATACGAGTAGTAGTGGTAAAGAGAGAGAGAGAGAGAGAGAGGCGAGTACATACTGTAGAGACGACGGCCTGTGTTGGGATCTAGCCCCAGCTCCAAGTACCTTGCCTGGTAGGATGAGGAGGACTGGACTTGGTCGTCAAATTGCTTCGACATTTCGGCTCTACCCTTCAACCCTATCCATCAAGGCCACATCCACGTGCCTGCTGCAACTGTAGCGGCCTAGGTAGCAGACAATCCCAGTCCAAGGCCCTCCATGCAATCATGCGAGACCCAGAAGGATACAGGCGCTGTGCTGGGGACTGTACGAGTGTGAAAGCCCTGAAACCCTCACTCAGTCTGGGGCCTCTGTCTCTCTCTCTCTCTCTCTCATGCTTCCCCTGTTGGCCTCGCCCTCAATGGATGAAACGCCTTGCTCCATATTGCGGGCTCTCTAGCGCAGGGGCTCCATCTTGGCCCAAGTGCCCGCGGCCACATCGCGCCTTTGTGGGTGGTTGGTCCGTCGACTGCTCGAGTTCACCTACTGTGGATGCGCTAATAAAGGTCGGCCCCGAAGCTATTCATCCCGGATTTCGCATTCCGTGCTTGGCCAGGATCGGGCAAATGTCCTGAGACCAGCAGCGTTGAATACGGGTAAGCGACATTGGCTGGCGAAATTGGCTGGGCATCCCATCCATCGTTATCTTTCTCCTCCGGCGCCGTTATCGATTGGAACTTGCGAATCGCTTGGCCTCCATCGGGTGCGATAACACGGCATCGTTTATTCGCCGCCATGTCTCTGCTCTCGGTCAAGACCTGCATGGCATCGACACCTCCAGTACCTGAAGAGAACAAGACCTAAATTTAGCTAGAGTTCACTTGTGCTCGTACAGAACCTGCACGACAGCCCAGCTGCAGCAGCCACGGCCGTACTCGTATTTGCGACAACCCTGTCTCGTCCAGTGGTTCATTTTCATCCTCCCGTACTTGTACCTGGTGGCTGTCGTGCTACTTGCGGTAGTGCTGGAAGCTGCATGGCGGGCGCCTCGTAGTGTTGGAATAGCGCAATCCATCTTCCCCCTGCGTCGACAGTAGTCCGAGTTTGTTCATGTCGATTTTAGCCGTTGCCAGTTCCTCTCTTCTACCCGCAGCTGCAAATCGACAAGACGCAGCGCCGCGGATTCGCTCTTTTCCTGGCGGGGTTTCGATTCGCCATGTACAGCCCAATCTCCCCTTTTTGTGTCGGGCAAGTCATGTCTCGGTGGTGACATGCATGGGTGTGTCCTAGCACCTGCTTCCACGTGGATTCCAGAAGCGAGGCGCGCGATCTTGACGATTTTGGGGAGGGCTAGGATGGAAACCTCACCCTGTCCCTGTAGCGGATTGAGTGAGATGGTAAAGCAGTCAGTGATGCTGTCGATATTGCTCGTACGAGTAGTATGTCGTCAAGCCATGCGGTATTCCGTCCACATTCAGAACAGCTTTTCGCAGGTAGGGGCTAGGATGGAACTGCTATTGTAGGCCCTTCGTGTTTGTCCACCCCAACAATGATACGAAAATGCCATCTAGCGAACCGTCCTCGGAAGCTCCCGAGCACACAGATGCCCCAACGATCCTCGCCTTCCATCCATTTGTGCGCTTGAGCACCACTTTTCCGTCGCACTGAACACTGTGGATGGCGCACGGGTGTGGAGTCGCCAAAACGATGGTCCGCAGGCTTAAATTTCGCCAAACGAAGCTGTCCGGGTAGCCTCATGTTTTACTCCCTAGGTTATTTCACATCATATACTAGCAGCTCTCGATGGGACCGCTAGCTGTCCTTGGCCGGTTTGTGGCACCGCCACTAATAAGACGATGGTTCCCGGGCTGTTGGAGCTGAAAGACCAGAGGACTGTTGGTGTTGTCTCATAAGACTTGGAGGTATCATTTTGAGTGTGCTGACCAAATGACCCATACATACCACACTATCAAGCACCAGACGTCTGTAATATTCGCAGGGGCAGCAAGTTCTCTCATCTCTCACAGGTCCCAGATATGTTGCAGATGGATCGTGTCATGTGTAGCAGCGCCTCGGTCTTGCGCGGTGCTTGTTGTATCGTGTTGGTCAAGTCTCTCGAGGGCAAACTCATCTTGCCGCTATCCGGCATCCGTTATCCGTTATCAGCTATCCGCTTTGGAGTTATACACGCGGGAAAGAGCGGACCAAGCTGTCAACGCCTTGTTAACGGGTATTGACGAATATGACATCAAGTGAATTGAAGGCGGGCAAGTGCAGCTGCCAAACGCTCTGCTCCCACGAGAGCACCTGCTCCGCGAGCTTCGCATGTCTCTCATGACGACTTCCAAGATTAAAATAAAACAAACCTGAAGTTAATTGCCGAAGACAAAATAACCTCATAAATGACGATTACAACGAGAATATGCCGATACCCGTGAGGAAGGAGTAGGCGAGAGCTTCCGTGCCGCCTCGACGGGAATCGAAAGACAAGTTTGCTCGTTCTTATACTCAAGATGCCAAGGTCAATGGACGTGATTGTGATGAGTCAAAAGCAGCTCTGGGGTGCTGTTCGTGTTCTATTTCCAACGCTCTTTTGCAACTTTTTGCCATTCTGCCTTATTTGATGCCAATCGCTCTCGCTAGACGCTCTCACATTACTTGAAACACAAGCAACGACTCATTGACTTATTGGAACAAGACATCGCGAGACACTTCATCCTGGGACTTTGGAGAGGCAATTCAGCGGCCAACAACTCTTTGAGCCCATCTTCTCCTCCAACGCGTCTTGCTGGCCCAAGTGCCACAAACCACCATGCGGGCTCTCAGTTTCCTGGGTCTCGTTATCCATGTCGCAGGCGTGGCTTCGCTGAAGAATGAACAGAAGGGAACAGCAGATAAGCCCACAAAGAACGTCAATGCTGCAACAAACAAGTACATCGTTGAAATCGAAAAGGTGTGTCGTTGCAACGCTTGGTTTGCCTTTTCTGCAGGCTTTGACTATTTTCATCATGCAGGGTAGCATTGCCTATATGACTCGCCAGTTTGCCTCGCCGTCATCTAGAAATAGCACCTACTTCAGGCAGTTTGACTGCGGCGACCTTTTCAATGGAATAGTAGTGGAAACTGAAATTGACAATGTCGATACTCTCAGCGCAGTCCACGGTGTGGCCAATGTTTGGCCAATGAAAACAATTCCAATGGCATCTGCCATACAGCAAGTAAAGGCCGCTCCAGACCCCAAGAATCACAATTATTCTGTGCACCAATGGACCGGCGTTGATCAGCTCCACGCTCGAGGTATTCGAGGTAAAGGTGTTACCGTTGCCATCATTGACACTGGCCTTGATTATACGCATGGAGCGGTAAGTCATCATTCTCTGTAGCAGACCGGTCCCTTGCACTAATATACTCTACAGCTTGGCGGATGCTTTGGACCTAGCTGCAAGGTTGCCGGAGGTTATGATCTCGTTGGTAAAGACTGTAAGCTCCCTCCTTGGCCTCTGACAAAATAAATGACATGATGACTGACATAAAGTTCGAGGGAACTCCCACAATGAGAAACGATACCCAAAAGACCCAGATCAAGACCCCATGGACCATCACGGCCATGGAACTCATGTGGCCGGAATTATTGCCGCCGAAAACGAATGGTAATGTGCAAATCTTAGCACACCATCGTGCTTAAACTAACTCCTTCCATCAAAGGCTGACTGGCGTGGCTCCTGATGCTCAACTTCTTTCGTTCAAGGTGTTTGCCGACGTATGTGCTATGATGCTCCCATCAACAAACTTCTGCCCACTGACATGCTATCTACAGGATCCCTGGGACACTGATGAAGATGTGCTCATTCAGGCATTTTGTGACGCATACGGCGCCGGGGTAAAACTATCGGGACGTGCCTAGGTATTCTACAGCTAACCACCCTATAGGCCGACGTCATTACGGCAAGCATCGGAAGACCTGATGGGTTTGCTGATGATCCCTGGGCTTTGGTAGCTAACAGAATTGCCGACAAAGGCGTCGTGGTTACAATTTCGGCAGGGAATGAAGGCAATACCGGACCGTTCTACTCAAGCAGTGGCGCAAACGGCTACAATGTCTTGTCTGTAGCCGCCATCAACGTTACCGGTAACCCAAACATCAGCACCTCTGATCCCAACGCAGCACCAATCCCCGCCTTATTCACATCATGGGGCCCGACTAATGAGTTGTTACTCAAACCTGATATCGGTGCCCCCGGCTTTGAAATACTCAGCACCGTACCAGGCAATGACTACATTTCGATGAGCGGGACATCTATGGCCGCACCATATATCGCAGGCATTGCAGCACTGTACATATCCAAGCACGGTGGCCGTGAGTTGCATGGCTCCGGATTCGCGAAAATGCTTGCCAACCGCATTGTTTCCAGTGGAGTGAGTATTGGGTGGGCAGTTGGTGATATCGATCTTGGATTCAGAGCCCCTCCCTTTCAAGTGGGCACTGGTCTTGTCAACGCGCTCAAGGTGATCGACTATGACACTCAGTTGGAATTTGAGCCTTTTTCGCTGTCGGATTCCATACAGTTCCGATCAACATGGACTGCTAATGTTACAAACTCAGGGAACCAAACTGTGGTTTACTCCTTTGAGCTTGAGCCCCAAGCTGGAGTGGAAATCCTGGATCCTCACTATGGTATAAAAACTGCCTACAAACTCGAGCCATTGCGAATTGTGCCCCCGGTTTCATTGCCCAGTGATGTTGTGGTAGCACCGGGAGGAACAGAACAAGTCGAGTATTGTTCTCTTACTATTTCACATTTGTGCTATATGTTGCTAATCAATTTCAGGTTCATCTTTGACCTTCCCGAACATGTAAATGATGATTACTTACCTTTATACGGCGGTAAAGTTTGGATAAGAGGGAGCAACGGCGATGATCTCTCTATTCCCTACGGAGGTGCGTTTGATCCCGAAATAGGCCTGACATGGACTCATCAACATACTGATATACTGATGCGCTTTATAGGGGCAGCATACGATACCGAGAAGGCTTTTGATAGCATGTTCTTGGGAGAACCCTTCATCACAGATCGGGGTGCTAACTGGACGTGAGTGGGTGCTGTTGGCAGTTTGAGAGGTCATCAGATTTGAGAGGTCATCAGATGTTAATGGTAAACAGTTGGTCATTCAATACCGACAAAAGTCGATTTGACTTTGTCGAGTTATCCGCCCGTCTCGACTACCCATGCTTCCATCTCCGCTGGGATGTCAGTATTTGCCCTCCAATCCTAGTTGGGCTATGAAACTGCTAATCGAGGTCATCTCTTCAGATATACACCCCGTTCTGGACTGAGATCCATTGGGAATATCCTCCCGTTGTTGGGGAATCTGGCTATGTTGGTGCGGCAGCCACCATGCGAGATGCCGACACCTTTTGGTATTACGACCCTAGCCGCATGGACAAAGAGCAAACCGTCTCGTTCCCTATGATGAGAGTTCCGCGCGGCTATGCTAAGCACTGGTGGTTTGGCAAGCTGGCAAATGGAAGCTATATCGCGCCCGGCAATTATACGTGAGACAATGATAGCCCGGTCGAGAGTCGTGGATAATGAGCTGATCGTTTTTAGCCTGCGATTCGCTGCCTTGCGCCCTTACGGAAACCCCAGCATCTCTGATCACTGGGACATAATGTACATGCCTGTGCGAAACATTCAAGTCTTGCCATACAACCAAACGAACTCTACCACACACGGAGGACAATAGAACACAGCATATCTTTGCCTGTTACTGATCAGATGATATGTGTAATTGGTCTTGGTCATCTTGGAACATGTATAGAGACTACACCCAATTTTGGAAGTTATGGACTGTAGTTGAAGTTGGACCATCTTACTACGCAAGGTAACTATGCTGAGAAGGAAAATGCCCTGATATGGAACTCCTATTAATTTTATGTCAACTAATCAATGTCTTTGAAATCCATTAGTCTCTTCATGGGCTGGGTTATGCCTCTGTCTTCTGCTTCTTTGACTTGGATTCTGTGCCGTTGCTTTCCGCACCACGCTTGTTGCTGGCAATTTCACCATCTAATCCATCCTTGTCATGCTCATCTTCGTTATTATCTGCATTCTCCCCGTAGTCGCTCTCGTACTCTCCCATAACCTCGGCCTCACCAGGGGATGGAAACAGCGTTCTCCAGCTTCCATCCAGAACCTTGTCGTCGTTGCCGTATAATCCCACCGCGTATGCGTTCTTCATGGCAGCCATGCAGATGCCTCGCCGCTCATTGAAATCAAACATGGGCTTCGGGTACGTCCCTTCTTGAGGCTCCGAGAGGCCATCACCAGTAACCCTGACGCCGGCCTCCTTCTGGTCAGGCAACGGCATCTTCCACGGCTCGTAAATGTACTTTTGTTTCACGCGGCTGAGCTCAGGCACCCATTGCCGAATCAAGTCGCCGTTCTTATCCCACTTCTGGCCGAAGGAGACGGGGCTGTAGCAGCGGAAGTACTGGGTGAAGAAGGCGGTGCAGGAGAGCCACTGCCAGTTGCCGATGTTGCAGGCGGGCTCGTGGTCGATGAGCCATTCCTCAAAGACCTCTGCGCCGCGCTCCCAGTCGACGTAGCAGCCGCCGCGGGTGAGGAAACAAGCGACGCTGTGGCGGCCGAGGTGATGGATCCAGCCGTCGTGGCGGAGCTGGCGCATGAGGGCGTCGATCCAGGGGAAGCCGGTGACGCCGGCCTTCCAGCGCTGGAACCAGGCTTCGGCTTGCTGGGAGTCGATGTGGTGGTCGCCTGTGATGAGGCCGGTTTCCGGGTCGCGCTTGGAGGGGAGATGCCAGGGGATGAAGCGGCAGTAAGGGTTCGTTGCTGTTTGGGCGAAGGATGTGCCGAGGGCTGCCTGGGCGGCGAAGTACATGTCGCGGAAGAGGACTTGGCCGATGAGGCTTTCGGGGGGAGATGAGGCTGCTTTGCCGTAGGACTCGACGATGTCGTGGACGCGCCAGTAGAAGAGACGTACGGAGAGGGCGCCGAAGTGGAAGAATGGCGAGAGCAGGGTTGTCGACTGGGGATTGAATTGTGCTGGGCTTGTCTTTGGTTTCTGGAAAGTCGCCGTGTACTTTTTGTCCTTGAGGAGGTCTTCGAGAATCTTGAGGGCGCGCGTCTCGCCGCCTCGATGGGGAGTTGTTGCTGGGGTGAAGCCGAGCTCATCCAGAGTCTCAATGGCAAAATCACCATTTGGACCGGCGATGTGTTTATATCCCGTATCTTCCTCCGATCTATAATCTGCGTTGAAATCCGGTTTCTCCTCAGGAACATGCCGCTCAAAATCCACAGGCATGTCTCCCGGATCAGGCAAACTCTCAGGCGCCGGAATGGGCTTTGCGACGGGTCCAATCTTTTTGCCTGCGGCCTGTAGCTGGGTTATCGACATTGTGGGTTTCCCGCCATGGCGCTGGACGATGTCGTCGCTGTCCCAGAGGGTTCGGCCTGGTTGGATGATGACTTGGATTCCTGCTGCTTTGGCTGCTTTGGCAACGGCCTCGTCGCGGGAACGGGCGTATGCATCTGTGTCCTTTTCGAAGACGAGGTGGGTTGGTTTCCAGGCTTTGAAGAGTTTTGGAAAGAGTGTTTGCGGGCCTTCTCGGAGGACGAACAACTTTGAGTTTTTGTTCAGCTTCGTGATGGATTGGGAGAGGTCATTCTGGCAGTCCAATCTGATATAAAATGTTAGTCGCTTGGTTATCTCATATTCCCATGAAATGATTCAAACAAGGAGCCATACAGAAACTGCCATCGATTCACTCCTCCTCTAGCCTTGTACACGTAGTGAGGTTCCCATGTGAAGATTGGCCAAAGAACCTCTGGCTCGAGATCGAGTGCTGCTTGTAGGGCGGGAGAATCGTGCAGACGGAGGTCTGTTCTGAACCAGTATATCACACGCGGTTTCGCCATTTTGCTGAATTTATTGGTCGTATGAACAATTCATTGTGTAGATTCTTTCATTCATGTTGATGTTTTTGTGTAAATGAAACATTCGAGAGGAGTGAGTTTGTTGAGGCGTCGGTCCATGATGTCATGATTGTGTCTGAAGGCGATGCTCGTGCACGGGTTAGAATGTCTCGATCGGACGAATGAAGCCATCTCAACGAAATCGAAATGATGTCTGAGACACCGAGGCGGAAGAATAGTCATAGAACAGACATCAACATGTCTCTCTTTTGTCATTATGCAGAGTTTAAAGCTGATGCCTCTAAGATCTAACGTAAGATCTCAGCTTCAATAGCATAATTACTCCGGGCTTGTAACACCTCTTCGGGTATTAGGTAGCTCGAAGACAAATTCGAGACGTTATCTCAGAACTCTAAATCACTAGGTAGCCAGTTATATGCTCGCTCGACTGCGTAGACGGAAATATTTTGTCTTGTTTAGCTGCGTGGATATACTTAGGGGGCTGCTTCAAAACCAGCCAGACCTCCACTGTAGCTCCATATACCACGGGGCGTCTGACTGGGAAAATCGCCATTGATACCTCTTTGACATATTAATACCATACATCACACGAGGATCACAAAGGTTAGGTAGCTTGGTACAAGCCCCATTTTATTGCATGAAGTGGGATATAGTGTATTGGGTTGTGGTACTTTAAACACTTTATAAATAAATAAAGCAAAAAAGTATATATCTATGGCTTATGCCTATTATATTATATACTAATTATTATATTCCTTTCTATATAGATTAGTATGTAGGGTAATATATATAATAAAGCAGAGCTTATACTAAGCTGACTTTTGTGATCCTTATTCAATGTGTATGTACTTGTAACCTTGCAAAACTCATTTATAGGTCTCCCTATAATTATACCCTGTTTTTATTAAAAGAAACAATAGGCTAACTTCTTTAAGTTAGTATATCCCCTTATTTAGAACGACCCACAAACAAGCTTTGCGAGGTTCTATGATATTAGTATCGGCATTGGCATTGGCATTAGCATCGGTATTAGTATTAGTATCGGGCATTGGCATTAGCATTAGCATCGGTATTAGTATTAGCATCAATATCAAAATTATAATTAATGAGTATTAAAGCTATTAAGAACTCATTCGCAGCTGCTTTTATATGCCTTCCAAATGAATTCTATAGTAACTGTAATAGAAGTATTTTAGTAACAGTTCTATGTTATATTTTACGAGGAAATTGGACTTGGTAAACATTTAGTTATGTTTGGCTAAAGCTGAGTTAAATAAAACGGAGAATTAATTATCCACAAGGTGTCCTATGGACAGGTTTGCCCCGCTGTTGCGAAAAGATAACCCGTCCTATGGACCGGTCTTCTTACAAAGGGGGGAGGGACAGCTTATCATAACACTGATCTGAGGTCCCTTGTGAACGCGAAAAAGTCGGTCTACAGTCAAGTCAGGTATAGGTATATCCACTTGAGTGCCGCGTTCCATGGAGTTTTGCATCGATGCCTGATTCCCAATTATTCCGACGCTTCGTCAGGTCAGCACTAATAGTCCACGCTATCTATATAAGACATGGAAAGGTTGAAACAAGAAGAACTGTAGGCTTTCAGTAGTCATTCTCCTGTAGAACACTCTTCACAAAAGCAAACAGCAACATGCAGGTAGTCTCCATCGACGACTTCATCCATCAATCCTTTGACTTCCTCGTCATCGGCGGTGGAACTGCCGGTCTAGTTGTTGCATCTCGTCTGGCTCAAGATGGAAACTTCACTGTTGGAGTCCTTGAAGCTGGAGGAATAGCCAACGGGCGTGACGATGTCGAGATCCCAGGCTACGCTGGGATATCGCTGGGCACTGAGATTGACTGGAAATTCAAAACAGCACCACAGGCTCGTCTTGGGGGAAAGGCGATCAGTTGGCCACGAGGGAAAGCCCTCGGTGGATCGGGTGCTATCAACTTTATGACATGGATGAGAGGTGCCAGAGAGGACTATGATGCGTGGGAGGCGCTAGGCAATCCCGGATGGGGATGGGATAACTTGCTGTAAGTTCTGTCGAGACTCAGTGGTGGTGATGGTGTGAAGTCTCCTCTGATCTCGTCCGATAGCCCCTATTTCAAAAAGTCGGAAACGTTTCATCCACCTAGCGATTCTATACGGGTTCAAGAGGACCTTCGATATGACATTGAAGCCTTCGGGAACTCGGGGCCGATTCATATCTCTTATGCCGAAGAATTTCAACCATCTAATCAGGTGTATTTCAAGACGCTCAACTCGGTGGGCGTGCCAACAAACTCGGCTCATTTTGCGGGATCGAATGTCGGGAGGTGGACAAACATCAACAACATCGACCCTCGCACCACGACTCGATCCTTTGCGACCAACTATTGTTCCTTGGCTGGTTCCAACCTTCACATCTTGACTGAAGCCATCGTTCAAGATGTTGTCCTTGACAAGGTTGACAACGCATATAGGGCCTCTGGAGTTCGATTCGTCTATAAAGGCCAAGAGCACGTTGTCTCAGCATCTCGCGAAGTCATCTTGTCCGCTGGAAGCCTCCAGTCACCGCAGATACTAGAGCTATCAGGCATAGGCAACCCCGAGGTATTGTCCCAAGCCGGCATTGATGTCAAAGTGGATAGTCCCATGGTAGGGGAAAACCTACAGGAGCACAAAGGTTTGTACCTGCTTCGGTAATATGAATCGCAGTGTAAGTCAGCCGTTGGCTAACGGGATAAAACAGACATCCATATGGTCGTGGAAGTTGACCCAGAGCTTGAGAGTCGTGATGATCTCTTCTTTGACGCCAATTACGCGGCAGCAGCTCGAGCACAGTACGATCGGGACCAAACTGGCCCTCTCACCCGCCTTCCCTCCGCTTACAGCTATGTGCCTCTTGCCACTTTCATGCCGCAAGATACCTTGGAGAGGTTATATTCTCAGGCCAAGGATCTAACCGGGTTTCCACCAGAAAAGAAAGCTATCATGCAACAGCGTCTGAAGGACACTGAGATTGGCCAGGTGGAATTTGTCTTTTTTCTTGGCGCTGCACCCATGGCAGAGGCTGGAAAGAAGTTTGGCAGTTTGTATCAATATCTCCAATATCCTTTCTCTGTTGGCTCAGTCCACATTCAGCCAGCACCCTCTGAGAAAGATGATCCTGTGCTTGATCCCAGGCATTATGAAGGCCCCCACGGTGAGATAGATCTCGACATCATGCTGGAATCGGCCCGCTTTGCTCGCAAAATATTGCTTGCGCCCTCTTTCAACAAGATTGTGAGACAATGGGCATACCCCCCCGCCAGTTTATTCACAGACGACGAGGATGTCAAGGCGTGGATCCTTGACAGCACCGCTATGACATACCATCCTATTGGCACATGCGCCATGGGCGGCCAGGCAGGCATCGGAGGAGGAGTCGTGGACGAGAGGCTCAAGGTATATGGAGTCAAGGGTCTGCGAGTTGTGGATGCGAGCGTCATGCCGCTTCATATCAGTGCACACATACAGGCGACTGTGTATGCCATTGCGGAAAAGGGAGCATCTATGATCCTTGAAGATGCGGCAAAATACTAGTCAGGTAGAAGCACAGGGAATTGCGACGCCGAGGTAGATCGAGGTATTATAGCGGAATGGATTTGCCGATGCTGACAAGACCCGATTCATCTCTGTGATATTGCGCCACTCTCATCATCGGTATCGTGGAATCCGGCTCTAGCTCTCGCAACAGTAACTTCGCTTGAGGGCGTTCTAAAGACGGATGTGGATGACGGCATGTTTCGAAGAGAGATGTCGTGAGATGGTTGAGTAGTAGGGTCTGCAGACATCTCAGAGGCACTGGGAGATGCATCATGCTCTGAGCGCATCTTCAAATTCTGTTTTGCCCAGGGCAGCAAGTTGAAGTATCCGCCACAAGCGAACACGCCAATCCAAAGGACCAGCTCAGTCCCATATATCACCATACCAAGAATGTCCAGGGTTGGTTGGAAGAAGACCGAGATGAGCGAGAAGAGATCGCCGGCGGCGTCGATGCCCACAAAGATGAATGAGATCCCACGCACCGATCGATGGACGTATATATCCCAGTAGTGTCTGAGGACGCCAGCAGCGAGGAATGCCGCAGAGAGACTTGCCATCAAAGTATCCGGCCATGCGAGATGCGAAGAGTGAGCGGCTCGCAGGGCGAAGATGAGGCCAATCTGTATACCAGCCATCAGGAGAGCGATGGGAATGGTTACGAGAAGACAGCGAGAAATGGGCCATTTCTAGTATCGAGATTAAGATTAGTGACTGGTGATGCCGGTTGGACAGCAACAGCGAAGTAATCATGTGTGTATTCACCTTGTCGTAGTATCGGCATTGAGCCCAAGTGGTGAGACTTAAGAGCGTCAAGATCTGGGGCTGGATGCGCAGAGCTACATTAAACTCCTTGGTGATGTTGTACACTCCCAGAGGGACGCCAGCACATGCCCATAGCATCATCATTGAGGGCTGTAGGCCTGTGGTGTTGTGGCGACGATAGTTGATGATGATTTGGGGGATAAGCTGCGTCTTCATCAGTGATGCTATCCACATGCAGTGCAAAGAATTGGAAATTGTACCTGTACAGACCAGCACACCTAATATGTATTACCATTAGCGAATTGTTTCCAAGATTTCTATCATCTTGATCATGTCTATTTCGTTCTATGTGAGTTGGAGAATGACGTACAGCTCCAGCGGTGCCGAGCACATTTGCCGCCACGGGATTATCCATGCTTGCACTTGGCGATTAATGAATTGGTGAGATCATATCTTTTTGCCTTGTAGTTACACAGAGGCGTCCAGGTGCAACATTTAAATATTCATGTATTTCTGCATCATAGTGGCGATAAAGAGGCTCATCTCCAATGTTCAAAAGCAACAGCTAGAATCACCCACTCTTTTACTACAGCTGGTGCGATTACCTAATCCCACCTTTCGCGTCACCACTTTTCTAATTGATTGCAGTACAAACGCGTCTCCCCTCCAAGACACGCGCCGGTGGCTCTACAGGGGATTCTGGATTCTGCAGGCCACGTCTTTTCGACCAGCTGCATCTCCATGCTTCATTCTCTTCGTCTCAGCTAGGGAGAGAGATTTGGAAGTTTTTTGAGGAATCGTTTGGGAATATTCATCACGACCTTGACAGTCCCCAATCATGGCTTCAAGACCCGAATTGAAGGTACTATAACGCCTTAGACCCCTCCAGCAACTTGACGGCCAAGTGCTGAAGAATCTGACATTGGAAACCCCAGGTCGACGACGAGGGCGGCTTCATCCGCTTCTTCAAGTCTCTGCCAGATCTCGGTGAAGATGCCGTGCGGATATTCGACCGAGGCGACTGGTACACCGCCCATGGCAACGATGCCCTGTTCATTGCTAAAACTGTACGACACCAATCCCGTCGCCTTTCCTAACCGATTCACCTCTCTAACGTACCCAATTCAGGTCTACAAGACGACGTCCGTTGTCCGACAACTCGGCAAAAACGACCACACCGGTCTCCCCTCCGTCACATTAACCACGACCGTCTTCCGGCAGTTCCTCCGCGAGGCGCTCTTCAAGCTGGGCAAGAGAATCGAGATCTGGCAGAACTCCAGCGGTCGGATGAACTGGAAGTGCATCAAGCAGGCGTCCCCCGGAAACCTTCAAGATGTCGAAGACGAGCTAGGTGGCCAGATTGATTCGGCGCCCATGATTATGGCAGTCAAGATATCCGCAAAGGCTTCCGAGGCGCGTGGCGTCGGTGTCTGCTTCGCTGACGCCAGTGTGCGAGAGCTCGGTGTCAGCGAGTTCCTCGACAATGACCTCTACTCCAACTTTGAGGCTCTTCTTATTCAGCTTGGTGTCCGAGAGTGCCTCATCCAATACGAGAAGGGCGACAGAGAGAAGGAGAAAGACCCTGAATTGGCAAAGATACGGCAAATCATCAATAACTGCGGTGTCGCTCTAGCGGAGCGGCCAGCTGGTGACTTTGCCATCAAAGACATCGAACAGGATCTGGCCCGCCTCTTGAAAGACGAAAAATCAGTTGCCATGCTACCACAGACAGACCTTAAGTTGGCCATGGGTTCTGCGGCATGTCTGATCAAGTACATTGGCGCCCTACAAGATGTCTCCAACTTTGGCCAGTATCAGCTCTACCAGCACGACTTGGCACAGTATATGAAGCTTGATGCAGCTGCCCTCAAGGCGCTCAATCTCATGCCCGGTCCACGAGACGGATCGAAGACGATGAGCATCTACGGTGTGCTCAACCACTGCAAGACCCCCGTAGGCAGCCGCCTTTTGGCGCAGTGGCTGAAGCAGCCGTTGATGAGCAAGGATGAAATTGAAAGGCGACAGCAGCTCGTAGAGGCGTTCTATACCGATACAGAGCTTCGCCAAACCATGCAGGAAGAGCACCTGCGCTCCGTCCCCGATCTGTACCGCCTATCGAAGAAATTCCAGCGCGGCAAGGCCAATCTAGAGGACGTTGTCCGCGCTTATCAAGTTGTCATCCGTCTCCCAGGCTTCATCGGCACCCTGGAGGGAATCATGGACGAGGCTTACAAGGATCCTCTTGACGACGCATACACCAACAAGCTCCGAGAGTTGTCCGATAGTCTCGGCAAGCTTCAGGACATGGTTGAGCAAACTGTCGACCTCGATGCCCTGGATCGACACGAGTACATCATCAAGCCAGAGTATGACCAGAGCCTGCGTATTATCCGCAAGAAGCTCGACCAGCTCGACCGTGATATCAGACAGGAATTCCACAGCGCCGCTCGTGACCTGGACCAAGAGGCCGACAAGAAGATTTTCCTCGAGGCAAACCACAAGGTCCACGGCGTGTGCATGCGCCTGACGAGACAAGAGGCTGGCTGCATCCGCGGCAAGTCAAAGTATCAGGAGTGCTCCACCCAGAAGAATGGCGTCTACTTTACAACAAAGCAGCTGCAGGCCTATCGTCGTGAGCACGACCAGCTGTCGGCAAACTACAACCGCACTCAGAGCAGCTTGGTGAACGAGGTCGTCCAGGTAGCATCCTCGTATTGCCCCGTCTTGGAGCGTCTTGCTGGCGTGCTGGCTCATCTAGATGTCATCGTCTCGCTCTCTCACGCCGCCGTGCACGCTCCTGAGGCTTACGTCCGACCCAAGATGCATACCAGGGGCGAGGGTCAGACAAAGCTCATCGGTGCTCGTCACCCTTGCATGGAACTCCAGGACGACGTCCAATTCATCACCAACGACGTGGATCTTACCCGTGACAAGTCGTCGTTCCTCATCATCACCGGACCCAACATGGGTGGTAAATCGACTTACATCCGCCAAGCCGGTGTCATTGCCCTCATGGCTCAAGTTGGCTCTTTTGTCCCCTGTTCAGAGGCCGAGCTCACCATTTTCGACTCCATCCTTGCCCGTGTGGGTGCCTCTGACTCTCAACTCAAGGGTGTCTCAACTTTCATGGCCGAAATGCTTGAGACGGCCAATATCCTCAAGTCGGCCACAGCTGAGTCCCTCATCATCATTGACGAGCTCGGTCGCGGTACTTCGACATACGATGGCTTCGGCCTCGCCTGGGCCATCTCCGAGCATATTGTCAAGGAGATTGGTTGCTTTGCCATGTTTGCAACTCACTTCCACGAACTGACGGCGCTGGCCGACCAGTATCCCCAGGTCAAGAACATGCACGTCACAGCGCACATTAGCGGCACCAATGGCGATATCAACGCCAAACGCGAGGTTACGTTGCTGTACAAGGTTGAGCCTGGCATCTGCGATCAGAGTTTCGGTATCCACGTCGCCGAACTTGTGCGCTTCCCTGACAAGGTCGTCCGCATGGCCAAGCGCAAGGCGGACGAGCTCGAGGACTTTACTACCAAACACGAGGATCTCGGCATGAGCTACAGTACTGAGGATGTGGAACAGGGCAGCGCAATGCTCAAGAAGGTGCTGGTTGAATGGAAAGAGGCTGTGCAGAACGGAGAGCTCAGCAAGGAGGAGCAGGTGGCCAAGCTAAAGGAATTGGTGGCAGCAGACGAGAAGTTGCTTGCCAACCCCTTCTTTCAATCCGTCAAGGCGCTATGAACAAATTCCACGGATGGGGGAGAAAATCAACGTCAATTTTACTCAGACTTTTAGTGTAATGGCCTCGCATTTGATAGCGCCAGGAGTTGGGATTGACTGCATTTATTTGGGAAACAGATCCTATATCATTTGGGACGGATATGCATATAATAGCACTAAAGAGCGCCGTTATTTAAGGGGCATGATGAGAGCCGCGATTTTACAAGATGAAAAGCTTTCACACCCTGTGTATTCCATATGTCAGCAGATTGTTCGTGACATGCAACCAGTAGGAGTTGATAAAGGATAAAGAAAAGATTCCATCAGACAATACAATGTAGATATGGTGATAATTAATCAGTGATATCATAAACAGCCTCTGAAGAGATTTCATCATGGAAAAGAAGACGACAGGACGCAAAATAAAGAGTATTTGGAAAAGAAAAGAAAGAAAAAACGTACCTTTCTAAGTTTAGTCGTCATGACACCGGCAGCCCAAATCCAAAAACATGCAGTAATGGCAATGGCAATGACGACGTGGAAAACAAAAAAAAATCCGATTATCTAGCATCGCATCTCTTCCGCACTGGAATGCGACGGATATATGTACAAGCTGCCGCAGAACTCACCTCGAAAATCTCTGGCAGCTGGCTTTAAATTCTTTCATTTTTGATATCATTTTTATTGGCTACCCTCAGCGGTGGCGCTTACGGGGTTAACTTCGAAGCCATACTTTTCCTTGATCCGCTCTCGTCTCCGCTCCTCATATCCAGGAGGACGGATGCCTGTGTTTAGACGTCAGTTTACCAAGAACCAGCTACAGAGATCTAGTAATGTCAAGACTTACCTCGTCCCTCGCCCAGCTCGGCAACAGTCTGCTCAACGGGCAGACGGGTTGTCCGTCGAATAGTCTCATTGCGCTCAAACTCATCCTCCTCCTTGTATAAGCTGTCCAGCCGTCCTCCGGAGACGTGGAAAAGGCCCTGGGCAGTGCCGACGAAAGCACCAAGAGCCAGCACAATGGGTGTGCGTCGGACTGTGTTAGAGCAAAGAGGCGAGAGTCAGCATGCGCGCTATAACCGGAAACCATGTAAAAATACTGAAGGGGGGTCCTTACAAGGAAGTCCGAGAACACTGCCGCACATGAAACCTCCAAAGGCGGCGGCCCAAGCATCATCCTTCTCCCGCAGGTTCATCATCGTCCGGGAGAAGAAGGCGTAGGCACCGGGACCGGCAGCTAGAAAACACAAACAGCACACCCGTCAGCCAAAAAAAAAAAAAAAAAAAATCCTCTCTGGTGATTGTGTTTTGCGCAAAGATCCGGCCCAATTGGAGCCATATCGTCGCAGGGACTCAGTCCATACCGCAAATGCCAATGATGGGAGCTCCCCGCGTAAAGACGCTCATAGCGCCCACGTTGCGCTTCGACAGGGCATTCTGGATGGCGGCAATGAAGAAGCCGCTGCCCAGGCCGACCAATGAAGTCTTGGCCGTCTCGTCAAGGACGTCATGCGGCACATACGGCTTCGCCATGGCGTTGTGGAATTGGGAATCTCGCCCGTTGATGGGAGTTTGAAAAGAGAGGAGGAGCTGTTTTGCCATGGCCTTTGAGGCCCTTGGGATGCCGAGAACTGCGCATCACGTGAGGGCCATTGTCATCAATTGGGGTGCTGTGATTGGACGAGAAAGAATTTTGGACTGGTTTCGGATTTTGGGCGGCGGTACAAAGATACTTGCTTCGGGCCCCACCAGCCCACCAAGAGATTTGGGGTGCAAAAGATTGCTGCTTAGGTAGGTAGAAAAAAAAGAGAGGATATAAGACTTGTGAAAACTCCATGATATTGGCGATTGAGGGCATTCTGGAGGCATCGCGGTGATCAATTGTGAATGTCGATAGCTTCATTCAACTGGGAAGCTTCTAGGAGGCACAGAACTCTCAACAATAAGCTGGTACAGCTCCGGTGTGACTCACCATCACATGAATAGTATCCAGCAGATGTGATCTCAACTACACAACAAGCAGTTCAATCTCGGAGTCAACCCAGCTCCAGTTGAGCTTCTCATTACGGATCGAATCTTCATTGCCTCATAAACTCATACACAACATATTACCCAAGCCTTACAGCACATAAAATCATCGCAGAAATGAGTTCACCAGAGCCGATCGAGGCCTCAGCCTCAGCACAACCACCCTCACCACCAACAGACACATCACAAGAACAAGAACAAGCTCAATCAAACCCTCCCATGTCCAAAAGCGCCCTCAAGCGCCTCCGCAAGCAAGAAGAATGGGAAGCCGGCAAAGACGACCGCCGCAAGCGCCGCAAGGAAAAGCGCCACGAGCGCAAATCTCGCGTCCGCTCCGAGCGCGCCGCCCTCATCGCCCAGGGCGTCGACCCTCTAGACCTGCAAAAGAAGAAGACGCCGTCCACCCTGGCCCCCGTGGGCATCATCGTCGACTGCGACTTTGAGCAGTACATGATGGACAAGGAGCGCGTGTCGCTGTCCAGCCAGGTCACCCGGGCCTACTCCGACAACCGCCAGGCAAGGTACCGCTCGCATCTCTGGGTCGCGGGCTTCAACAAGGGCATCGCGAAGCGTTTCCACGAGGTGCTCGGCGGCGTGCACAAGAACTGGAAGGGCGTGTGGTTCCACGACGGCGACTTCACCAGCTGCGCGGCAAAAGTTCGCGAGCGCATGAACGCCCCCGACGGCAGCGGAGGTGAAATGATTGAGTCGCTGCAGCGCAGCCTCGACGAGCCCTCGACGTGGACTCGTGATGAAACCGATCCTTTTCCTATTCCTGGCCCGGAACCGCCCCTGGACGCGGCGAACAAGGACATTGTGTACTTGTCATCGGATTCCCCTTACACGCTCGAGCGCTTGGAGCCAAACACATGCTATGTCGTAGGCGGGCTGGTCGACAAGAACCGCGAAAAGGGCCTTTGCTATAGACGTGCGCGGGAATTGGGCATTCGGACGGCAAGACTGCCGATTGGCCAGTTCATGGTGATGCAGAGCCGGCAAGTCCTGGCGACGAACCATGTGGTTGAGATTATGCTCAAGTGGTTAGAGTGTGGTGACTGGGGGCAGGCATTTTTGAGCGTGATCCCAAAGAGAAAGGGTGGGAGATTAAGGAGTGAAGATGTTGGTGATGGTGAAGAGGCTGAAGAGGGGGGTGAAGACGAGGATGAGGAGGAGGATGAAGATGAGGAAAAGGGGGCGGAGGCGTCAGAAACCAAGGTACAAGATGCTTCGACAGCCGAGGCATCGACTGCTGCTGCAGATGAAGGACACGCTGAACAACTAAAAGAGACATCGTCATAGACATAATCGCTGTATATAGCTCCTTGACCAATACTAAACCGAGATTTATACCCAAAACACGCGGCACAAAATCATATATCCCACCGCTATATGCAACCTAGTGACAATACATTGATGCTCCGTTTCATTACGATTCTAAAAATCCATTGAATCATCTTCTCGCTCACGCTTTACTTTTGCAACCCCTTCATCCTTGATGAGAGCCGACACAAATGATCTAAACTGCTCAACATACGGCTTGAGGCTAGTCTTTTCCCAGTCCGCAATAGTAGCTTTCGACTTGTCATCTTCATCGCCGTCCTCTCCACCCTTCCAAGAATCAATTTCCGCAAGCAAGCTTTGTACTGTAGGTACGCCAAGAGGATCAAAGTCCTCTAGAGCTTTGGTATCAATGGGCACACAGACCCGTCCCGTGCCTGGATGCACAACAAAGGGGCTTTTGAGCAAATGGTTAAGCTTCTTGCTGACTTCGATATCGAGGCGAGGATAGGTATACTCGAGTACAATATCCTGCTTAGCTTCTAGTAATGCTTTAGCATCCAAGTGCTTGCTTGCGCCAGTCTTGGCCACGGCATCAATGTCAGCCCATTTTGAAATTGATGATCGTCCTGGAGCGGCTTCCCATTTGCGGCGTAGTGAATCGTTTAGGGTTCTGTCGGGGAGGAGTTGCAATAGCTTCTGAGCCTGTTCATCCGTTGCCCAAGGATCCTGCTCAGCCAGTACATCTTCTTGGAAGTGCGTCTTGAGAATGTCGAGACTCCGACTGAAGAGCATGTTAGCACCATTGCAGCCATTGGTTTCATCTACCAAAAGCACAAACTCGTCGCTCACCTGAGATGTGGGTGCAACGGCCTCTTGACATTGACCTTTTTGCCACTCTGCGAACCACCCTTGATTACTTCCAGGTAGTTTGCTATGGCCCTGCGCTTCTGGTCATCCATCGACCTAGCCTTCTTGTCGCACACCCAAGCGTGGGCACCTCTTCGTCCAGAGTACACCCACATGATGTGGCTGAAGCCAAAGTCGTCTCTCAGAGCCACATCGACAACCTTGATGGCCATGGTCATGAATTGCCAGCACTTGTTGCAAATGGTGGCCTTGTCGCAGCATGTTCGGATGTCGTCGTAATCAGTCAAATCGATATCGAAGCAGAGCTCCTTTGACAAGGGCTTGAAGGCCGACGAGTTGCGCAGAGTCTTTCGATCTCGAGGGTTTGTTGAATAGACGGGGCCGATTTCGAAACGGGAGGGCATGAGGCGGAGGACGTCCTTCCGTAATCTAGATTCATCGTGAGCACAACTGGCTGGGTTATGCGGTTGGTCGGCATTGGCTTACAGGTCTGCCGTTGCAAAAGACTGGTACCGCAGATATGCGTCATTTTGCAGAGTAAAAGCAAACTCGCGATTGCCAAAGTCATTCGTGGGCATTGGGCTGTGGTTCAACCACTGGAAAAGCTGTCGCCAGGGGAAGAGTCGCTGGTAGAAACTGCGCATGACCTCTGGATCCGAGGCCGGGATATTTCTATGTATTGAGTAGTCAGTGACCTGCTACTTCTCCATGGGCAAGGGCTGATTCATCAGATGCGAGCACATACGAGGGTGAAGCTGCCCGAACGGGTGAGCTGACGCCTTCACGCTTAACGGGCGCCGAGCTCGGAAACTCGTCGTCGGAGTCGTCATCTGCGAATAGTTCGTCCAATTTGACCTCCTTTTTTGCTACCTCTGCTTGGCCTGCGGGCGGTGCCTCTGCCTCGTTCATATCAATGTCGATGTCGCCATCTGCCATTGTTGCGGCTGTCTCTGCTGGAGCAGCGCTGGCGGGAATTCCTGGTTCGCCGTCTGGTTGTTCGTCCTTGACAGCAGAAGCGTCGCTTGAATTGGGAGAGAGCGAGTGTGGCATTGCTTCTCTTTTTTGGTGCAAGAAAAGACAGTTGAATTCGAGTTGATTGGCTGACGGCTTGATCCTGCGACGGAAAATTACAATTAGGTCGGAATGCTTGATCTGGCGAACAAGGCCCAAACCCTTGCGCGGGGAGATGCTCAATTGGATTGATTGGGGAAAACGCGTCTGGACGCGTAAATTGAAACTGACTGGGCAGCTAAAGTGTATGGTGTGAATAATGGGGATATACTGTGTTGGATACGGTACGTGTAAAGTGAGGTGCCCGTCAGCTTATAGGGCTCTTTAGAGGCATACACCTTCTGAAGCTAACTGACTATTCCGCAACCCAGGTTCTCGAGTACATGTAGTGATAACATTCCATGACCAGATAGTAGAGGAATATAGCTGTAGCAGCAGTTGATAGAAGAACATAGTGACAGTATGAGAATCAAGGAATAAGTAAGCTCCCTCAAAGCTCCCATACCAGCTATGAATTTACCACAAAGCTTCAATGATTGATCAACCACAACATCCAATAACTTGTATTTACAACAAACTAACATACATATATTAACTCTTAATCTCTACATATCTAAACTGCTCTAAGAGCTCAAGCTTCTTTCCCCTCACATGAACAAGGATAGAGTTTGGACCAACCCTCCGGATCGTCTCCGAACCAGAACACCCAAAATTACCCCATCTAGTAAAGATCATCCGCTCAGCTTCATGCCCTCCCCCCAAAGCAATAGTCTCGCAAGTTCCCCAAACTAGAAGGGCAAAAAGCAGTCATCTTTATCTTCTCTCCACCGTAATCCTTCTCTTATTCCCCCTTCCCTCATCAGTCAGCTACTAGATAATGCCGTGCAAGGACAATATTGGCTTGCCGCATTTACAATCAGATACACAATCTTCAAAACCAACTACCTGGAAAGACAAAACAAATCAAAACAAACCCCCTCGTATCGCTCTCGTGTAAGTGCTACAAGCATCCAAAACGCCCTCCCGCCGTACTGTACCGTATCACACAAAGACACAAAAACCGCCGCCCGCCCACTCGCCGCATCGATCTTCCTCCCAGGCGAGGCGAGGTAGCATCAAACCAACCCAAAAAAAAAAGGCTACCGGCATCAACGCACAACAGCCGCATAAACAACTCGCTCCCCAGAGCTTACGCGAGGGACAGACACACACTCTGACCTTGCTTTTTTTTTTTTTTTTTGCCACATGATAATCCCAAGGTAGTAATAATAGGCACCCGGATAGACTTGATTAGTGCCCTGGCAAGGCATTGATGTGTGTAGCAAACAAAATTCCCGGGCTGACAATGCCCCCCAGTCTCTTCGGTATAAGTGGCTCAAAGTCCGCCCTCCTCGCATTAACCGATGGGCATTGATCTTCTTCTCTTCCCCCTCCAATACTCCCTCCATACAGAAGAAGATTATATATAAAACCTGAGCCTTCACGAATCCCTTCCCCTAAACCCCCACGCTTACACTCTATCCATCACCAAAAATCTCCCGTTATCCAAAACACATTCGCCGTCCGTCATCCCCCCCGCTTCCCGCTCCCAAAGAAAATGCCCGTCTCCATCATTCCACGGGTCCAGACCCCTATGGAACCTGCCTGCCCCCCCAAATGCCGTCGGATCTAACGGCTACAGGCATCCCAAGGTGTGATTTTTTCTTTCTTTTTTCTGCATCCTTGGCCTGCTCGTATTTTTCTTTCTTTCTTTGTTGTGACGTCGTACGTTTTCCCTGGGGCGATCCATGTTACATGTATAGTGGTGGCCGGAGTTGGTGCTCCGCTAAACCGCTAACATGCCCATCCCCCGGACCTCGTCTATGTATAACAAATGTGACGTCGTCCTGGAGATGCGCAATCGGATCTCGCCGGCCCATTTCTTTCCTCCGCTCAGCAGGGGAGTGAAAGAGAAGAGAAAAAAAATATAAAGTGTTGATGCCGCGACGGCCTCCCATCTGTCATCTCGACTTCTGGGGGTTCCGGACCCCGTAATTCCGTACCTGGGGGCGCATTGAGTCATCTCACCTTCACTCACACTTCGACTTTGTTTCTTACACATTCAAGGGCGGGCCATCCATTCACTCTATTTACAAAAATGGTGAGTTTGTCAAGTTTGTTTCCTCGTGCAAACAGATTGTATGATTAACCACTCTCTGTCATGAATAGTCACCAATCCAGGCTCCCTAGTGCTTTTTGGGTCTTTCAGCACCCAGCACGGCTTCATCACAGAATAGGCGGGCCTTTCCCAACCCAATTCTCCTCATAAATCCATGACTTAGTCAAGCATACATCATCGCAACTCCGATTTTCGTTCATTTCAAAAAGGAGACAGAGAACAAAATAGAGCGTTTCCTTCTCCTTTGGGAAACATTGCCACAGAATGCCCCGACAAAATATCCAACCGGTACGCAAAATCATCATCCCAACCGAATATCCCAAGACAACAGGTGGAATCCACCTCTGAGGATGGAGAAAAGGAGAAAAGGAAGAAAAGGGGCTCCTCCTTGGGTTTAAAAACAAGTCACAACGCCGATAACAAAGTGTCTCCATGCAATGAGTCGACAAGAGGGGGGGTGGGTGAAGTTGGAAAGCGGAAAGCGGAAGGGGGTTCAGGAGACAGAAAAGACAAAACGGTCCATCCAACAGAGCATCTTGATGCACAACATTAATCATCAGCCCTGGCGTTAAGCATAGCTTCGTTGCGAGTTATTCAGACGCTGCCGCTTCTCCGGTGGGCTATCATGATCGGATATACGGCCAGAGGAAGCATCCATCGTCGAGTACGCGCCTCTACTTTGCGACATGTTATACTGGCTGCTTCCGTCCATGAGCCCAAAGTTCTGGTCGACCCCGTTCTGGGACATGTGGCCGGATGACCAGTTCGACCCGCTGGCACCCGCAGGCGGAGTAGGCGACTCGAATTTGATCGGGTTGACCGTCGTGTTCAGATACGGAACGTTCATGATGAACGCAGACCCGTGCCCGTTGTCCGACTGGCTGGGTGGGTTCTTCAACAGGTGTTGCATGTTTGTCTTGACAGATTTGAGCATGCCTTCCTTTGTGAATGGCTTGGCCAACACGCCGTTCATCCCTGTGCAACGGTCAGCTTGACGTCCGACAATCGGATTCTTCTCCAGTTCCTTCAAAACTTACCATGCTCGAAATATCCATTCACCTCGTCCGGACGAATGTTTGACGTCATCGCGATGATGGGCGTGGCCGGGCAGTGTTGGCGGATATACATGGTTGCCGATACACCATCCAACCGGGGCATGATGATGTCCATGAAGATCAGGTCGAAGTGGTCACGGCCAACGGTACTGATCCTGCTGTATGCTTCCGCGCCGTTATTCTGCAGTTGTTAGCCGCTAAACATCACCGACGTGCAACGCGGGATCGTGCGCCGCGCAGCGTCCTCTTCTTGTTTCCGGTCTGGGGGAAGGACGAGTTCTACTTACGGCATGTTCAACATCGCAGCCCATAGATTTGAGAAACTTGATGCCAATCTTGGCACACGTGGGATCGTCTTCCACCAGGAACACAACAGGCTTCTTTGGTCCCCACAGCGACACGGGCTTCTCCGCCGGGCCGGGCACGTTGTTCATCTGATTGGATGACCCGGGCTGCGGCGTGTGTTGCTGCTGGTGGTGTTGGTCCATGGGGCCGGCACTGCCCTCGTTGGGTATAGCATATGGAATCTTGTTGATGTGATCCGAATGGAAAGGATCAATGCCAACAGTCTGTCCTACAGGATAAACGGGGTACCGGCTAATGTCATTCATAGGGTCATGCATCATCGGCATCGATACGGGGGTCACCATGGTTGCCGAGTCTGCGGGGGATTCGTAAATGTCATGCAGACGCTCAAGCTCACGATCAGCTACGGCGTCGGCCGCGACGCTGGAAAGCAGCTCTCGCGCCCTTCTGAGCTCCGGCACAGCTTCGTCTCCATCCCCCGTCGGCATGTTGCCGTTCGAGTTCAACGAGTGGCTCATCATCGCATTATTCCGGTTGTGGTTGTAAGGAGAGAGGTAGTTGAGCATCTCGTGCTGCGCCTGCTTCTGTGCATTGAGCATCTTCTGCAGGGTGAGAACCTCGTTGACGAGGAGCCTGTTGGTCTGCGAAACGTCGGCAAACAGCTCCTGGAGCTGCTGCACCTGCTGCTGCGTAGCCGTCAGCTGCTCGGATATGACGCTGACATGCTGGCTCGTGGTGAAGTCCTCTGCGACCTGAGGTTTCCGCGTGGCCGGCGCTTTTCGGCGGATGTTATCCAAATCGTCTTTGCTGTCGACGCGGAAGTAGGGATGCTTGAACTCCAAGATCTGCACATCGAGTCCCAATTCTTAGTCATGCGCCCCCCAACGTAGTGTAACTTGGGGTATTCCATTGGCCAAGAGACTTACATTGCCGTTCGGGGAGGTTGTGTCGCCATCGCCGGATGGCTTGACCTTGTGAAAGTCGTATTTGTTGAGCTGTCTAATAAAACTAGACATGTTGCTGTGCTTGAAATGCTTCGGTAGGATGGATCTCGTAAACTTTTCGCCCTGTTTTATGAACAAAAAGTCAATAAGAGCGCACGCAGGCAGATATCAAGCCGCAACCAGATGATTCCCACCTCGACAACCACAAATGAATCGCCATCTTTCCCCCAGCGAGCTACATCTTGGTGTGACGGGTCTTCGAGCATGCTAAGGCGACGTCAGTCGAGTGCGGAGAGACTTGTGGTTTGTTGGCGAGCAATTACCGAAACAGCTTGCGGACCTTGACATCATCAATCGGATTAGCACTCATGTAGTTGCACGGCAAAGCAAGGCAAAGCAAAGCAGAAGAGCCCTACTCACAAATTCACTGGCATTGTTTCCCCCGCCGCCTGGGGCAGCGGCAGCCTCTGTCCCGGACATTCTGGGCCGAGTCGGGGCGGTCTTGAGCGGGATCAAAAGAGGCAATATGCGAGGAAGCGACGCGCCTCCAATTGAGGCTCAGCGACGGGCCAAGAATCGACAAGCTGCAGTCGCAGAGGCGGCCAGGACTCGCTCGGATTCTGCGTCAAAGGTCCCCTTTCCCTTTCCTGCTCCGCTCTCAATCTCTCTCTCTTTCTCTCCGCCGGGTCGGACGGGCGTTGATGGCTGGACCTGGGGGACCTCTTGGGCTTGGCCTTTTTTCGCTGGCTGGCGGACGGAGCGACGGCACAAGGACGTAAAAGCGCCCGGACACGGAAGCGGTGCGCCGGGCTGGCAGAAGGACGGAGCCAATGTTCTGCACCGTCAAACGTCAAGCTGGCAGATGACGTCGCAAGTCGGCGAGCGAGATTCGTCTCAACTGGCGAGCGAAGCAATTGACCTCGAAGCCTGGCTGCGTCGAGGCTGGATCGAGGTTGGACGATTTAGCCCAGCTCCGTTGAATGGGCGAATGGATGGCCCGAGATGGAGGGTGGGCCGGGCCTAGGCTAACGAGGAAGATCAGGTGGGTGGTTCAGTTCAGAGGGCAACAGCGCTGCAAGCGTGCTGGAGCGGTGCCAGATATAGCGATTGACGGCTGCTGAGGCTCCGTGCAGTGCTGTGCAGTGCTGCTACTAGGTATGCATGCAGGTATTGATACTTGACATCAATGTACCCGTACGGGCAGGCAGGCAGGCACATGCAGTCAATCCCTCATGCGGCTAAGGGGACTGGAGGTACGGAGTAGAGAACATGGAAATCATGCAATCCAATGCAAGCAAGGAAATGAAAAGAACCAACAAGAACAAGACACACACAGCACTTCTAGTACGACCCCGTCTTTTCCACTTTCACTAATACCAGAGGAATCATTCCAAAAAAAAAATCAACGTGTACCCACAGGGGGGATAATAGTACTAAGAGAGAGAGAGAGAGAGAAAAAAACCTGGAAAGAAGGGGGGTCTCAAATCCAAAGCCCAGGAGCCATCGTGTGTTCCGTGTTGTATTTAGCCAGATCCGTGTGGCGGTCCCTAATGCACGGTACATGCAAGCCCTCGTTTCCTGGGACATCTCCAGGCGCTAGAGCCGTGTGGCGCATTGTCCCTCACACGGAGCGCCCAGCAGAGCATCGAGGCTATTACGGAGTACAGGGGAGCAATAAGCGTTTTTCTCCATGTAGCCAACCTATTTAAACGGCCAGTTTTCAGCCAGCCGCGTGCCTGTTTCTTTCTTTTGCTGCGCCAAGGCCCGGCAGATGATGGACTAGGGATATGTGATTTTTTTTTTCTTTTCTTTTTTCTCGTCTGGTCCGTTCTCGACGTTGTTTATTGCTCGGCGCAGTGTCAGCCACATGTACCTGCACCTGTACCTGTCGAGATGGAGTCAAAGTGGCAAGCATCCATCCCAACATGCCAGACCAGCGAGTGCTTATAATACCACTCCGTCTAGTACCTATACGAGCCCCCCCGCCATGTGCTCGTAACTCTTCCAATGTTCGTAAAGACTCGTACACGGGCATGTACGAGTACTCGTACTCTCTGCGCGCTTGATGCTTGCTTGGATTGAGTCTTATGCAGCCTCCACCACGCCGGGGGTGCTTTGGCATCTGAATCAGGCTGGCGGAAGTATTTTTGCGCAAGCATGGAGTCTCTGTTAGCTCTTCACTTCCATCTTAGTGGTAGAGCTAGTTCCTCGCTAAGTTGGCAAGCTTTTTAGCCTCAATTTATAACTCAACCCCTATACCTGAAGAAGCGCAGTGGTGTCTCCAGAGCATTATCAGTCTCGATGTCTGGTCAATATAAATATGAAATGAGCGGTGCTAGTGAGCACCTTAGCTGGGAGGGCAGACAAAGGAGGTCCGAGTACGAGGTAGCCATTCAAAAGACAAGCCGCGCCTGGGACGGGATACACCGTGTGTGCCGTCCAATCTTAACGATGCTCATACCCTCCGTATACTTGTATGTGTGCACTTATCAGCTCTGCCCCCATTAACAGCCACCTGGACAAATCATGCAGGGAAGCAGGTGATGAAAGGGAGGTCATTTATTACTATCTGGGAGGGGGCCAAAAGCGCCTGTATGCATGTACAAGGGGGGGGGGGGGGGGGGGGGCTTCCTGTCTTTCTTTTCGGGCGCCTACCGCTTCAAGCAAGAATATTCATTCGCCGTTCAACCCTTTTCAAGCCGTGATACATCACGATGGGCGCTTTGCGGGGCTGAAAAGAAGCCCGGCACGGCGACTACACCTCATCACCTCGATCGGCTCGCACACCCAGCCGTTTTGATCCTTAGCCGGCGACGAATAGAAGGTCCGGGACGCTCGCTTGTTAGCACATAGCAACAAGTAATCGCAACATGCCCTGTTTTTGTTCTTGTTTTCGTTCTTGTTCTAATCAGTTGAGATCAATCACGTCAAGTCAGTCTCCCTTGCAGCACCTCTCCAGCATCAAAATCGCCGGCTTTTGGTGCGTGCATGATGCACCTGCAAGTCTGGCCACGGCTCCGCTGTCGGCGATCCCCGTACGCTTGTAATTGGACTCCGTCGCTTCGGTACAAGCTGGGAGTGCTTAGCAGAGTCAGCTAGGCGCACATTGGCCGATGCAATGGATAGATGGCATGAGACCGGCAGCAAGATGCTGTCCATCATCTGCAAAGATACGGAGAGGTGAAGATATGTGCATGTATGGACGAGCGTGTGTCAAGTACAAGTACCAGTACATGCGCGTGGCAGGCCATCTTTGCCGCTGGGGTCTTCCAAAGCTGCTCAGGTTCCTCGGGCCAACTCCCGTCAAGGTGGTATGAATGGATTAAGGTTCCATTCCAGTTAGGCTCAGCGGACCGGTCTTCCGCAAAATTGCCACTCTCAGGGATCATTCGCTGCCTGTATGTACGAGTACCTACTTCGCAGGCAGGGTCCATTTCAACGGATCAAATATTGACTGCAACAACTGCGCATATGTAGCACCAGCTGTATGCCTGTCATACGCGTTTAGATGAAAAATGTCTTAGAATATACATGTACACATGCTCTTGCAGACCTCTAAAAATAAACCAACTCTGAGACCAGCGGAGCAAACACGGTCCGGAGGCACGCACGCCGCGCTGCCGTAAATAGAACAAGACATGCAGGGCAAGGAGCGCGGCTCAGGTCTCAACCTAAAAAGCTTCTGTGTTCCATGTTCAATCTGAAGCATAACAAGGATGAGATATTCAACCCGTGGAGCTAGCAGGCCGGAACCAGCTCCGATGATTCTCAGAGTTGGTGCTCAACATATAACAATTACTACTGGCCTTGAGTGTTGTTAGAAAGAAAATTACCCCTGGTACTCCCCTTGGACGGACGGGGGCATGGTATGATATACTTGCAGAGATTCATCAAGCCTCTCCTTTCTTCATTTATAATTAGCTGAGACCTGGTCGGAATCTGACTTTCTCGGGCTCTCCTTTACCGAATCCCTCCCCCCGCACAATGCCGATCAGTACTGTATCCAGCAATGCTCGAATCTTGGCAAGCGTTCTGTGGATTTGCCAATCATCTGAGATAAACATCTGTCGATGCTCATATGCAAAGCACTTGTACTATAAATGGACGACGGCGAGACATGGACAAGAGATGGATGGTACCTCAGTATATTGATATGCCTTGGAATGCTACATGCACGTCCATCCGATAACCGCCTTCAGTCTTTGGAGCCAAAATACTTCATATATCGAAAGACGTAATGACCCCATTTGGCATCCGGGCCCTCGTCCGGAGGGGGACACGGAGCGTACTCGTCCAGATCCACGTCGAGCGTGCGAATCACCTGGAATCCTGCCTTTTCGTAAATCTTCCACGCCGGCTCCGACGAGTGAACCCAGGCAAAGACGCCTGCTTCGTCGCATATCTTGGTTCCCCAGCGAAGCAGCGCTGACCCAATGCCCCGTCGCTGGAATTTGGGTGAGACGGAAAGCCCGATCACCACGAGACACTTGGTGCCTTTGGGCATCACTTCCTTCTGCCATGCATCCAAATCGGCGCCTGTAAGTGCCTGGAGTCGCTCGATGGGATCGTCTGGGTCTGCATCGGGACTGGGCTTTGGTTCTACCGCTGACGATTCATCTTTTTTCTTTTCCCTGTCATTTTCATTTTCCTTGTCATTTTCATCTTCATTTTCAGACCGCTCTGCCGGAGCTGCGGCCGGCCTCTCGGGAGGTTGAATCCTGCCCTCCACTACGGGCATCTCTTCGGGCGAAAATCCGATGAGTCCCCAGTTGCAGAAGCCGGCAAATTCCCCCGTTTCCTTGTCAACGGCCTTTAATATCACGCACCGGGGTGATTTCAGCATTTCTGGAAGGCTCTCCGTGTGATATTTCTTCATATCGAACGGGTTTCGACCCAGAGCTTTCATCTGGGTTTGGCGATCCGTCAGGAAGGCATCGCTGCTGAGCTGAGCTGCCCCGGGCACGTCTTGCAGCTGGAGAGCTTGAATGGTAAAGGTCGGCTCAGACATGATGAATTTCATTTAGATGAAGCTTATTCTACAACATGTTTCCGTGTCGCAAAACAATCGGCTCGAAAGCTCATTAAATAGCAACGCCATGCGTGTTGGAGTGCATGCCGCAGTGCATACAGGTATGCGAAGCAGCCAACTTGGAAGATTGATGAATGGCGGGGGTGAGCGGCGTTGAGTCACCGGCGAAGATGAAGGAACAAAACCATGTGGATTTTGTCCGGCGACGAACCTCTCATCATATAGAAAAGCGGGCTATCCATCATCATGAGGCCTCGGAGCTAGCCTTATGAAGCAGCTCGAGGATCGCATTGGCGTACGTAGTTCCATCGCCCTTGATATCCTGCACAACCACCGTCTTATCTCTCGATCTCGCGCCTTGAGCCAGAACCAACCTCGACTTGGGGATGTCCAGGGCCTCGCTGAGAACCTCAATCACCGCCTGGTTGGCCTCGCCCTCTTTAGCCTGGGCCGCAACGCAAAGTTCAATCACGTCGTCAGTGACCGCCTGAATGCCCTCTCTATTCTTACTCGCTCCAGGCTTGACGTGCAGTCGCAATTGCACGATGCCCTTAGGCGCCTTCTTGGAACCAGCCAGGAAGCGCACGGCTGTGCTGGCCGGAGATGCCATGGAAAGTATAAAAAGAAGGGGAGCCCGTGGCTATTTGAGCCCGTGATGGTACCCGATAGGTACTCGAAGAAGATCGGCTCAGTAGCAGAAAGTCAAGGCACGCTGATTATGTGGAGGAGTAGATACATGCACTCGATGGTAGCTCTCGAGGAAATGGGCATCCAAGTAGGAGGTGGGTACTCCGAGCTTAAGCAGCAGTAGGTGCATTTTCCTCCGCATTCTGCTATGATACTTTAATTCCTCGGAGTCGCGGGGTGCCGAGTTAGCAGAATAAGAATCAGGGCTAGAACTTGCATCGATGGGATGAGATCACATGCACTCGCTCTGAACGGCAAAGTCGAGCCCCGACTCTGCCGTTTTCATAGATGGAAACAAAGCACAAAGCGGGTGAGAGCGCCAACCCAATCGCCACCCTCATCATTCCCCAGCGGTAAGTTCATTCAATCAGCTTACAATTGGCTTGGCCAGCTAAGAACAGCAGAGTTGATGAGATAATCTCACATCAGACCCAAGGACGCAGCAGCAAAACTCAAAAGTCCCAAAACGCTGCCCCAATCGCTCTCCAAAAGATCATGAACTGGCAGAGATGAGATGAATGCAGGGTAGGGCCATCATCATCAATATCCTATGACGGGAGAGGAGCAGCCACTGCCGTATTGCTGCTGACCTCCAGTGCACAGCCCACTAAAGCAGGTCCCCTTCAGAAGGGCCAGGCGCTGCACACCACCTACAGCCGCCTCCAGCTATATACAGCGAACAAATTCCAACCTGACCCTCGACATCTGCTCGGCCCAAAAACTTCGGCCCAGCGCCTGCATCACGACTTCAGGCTGCCAACAGACGCACCGCGCTCACCAATCCCTTAGCATTACCGTCGCCGCTCGTCTTCGCCGTCTCTCCTCCTCTCTATCGAGCGCCATGGCATCGGCGTACAGCGCATACCATGGCGCCAAGAGCTCGCAGTTCACAGTCACGGCACTCGGCCGGTGGTCCATCTTGACGAAGCAGCTCCCAGGTTCGTTCATGCTGCATGTTGCTCTTCCTGCGGGTTTCCGGGCTAATTGATCGTCCCAGCTGTTGACAAGGTCCGAGTTCTTCATGTCTACGACTTCGACAACACACGTACGTTTGCCCCTTGCTCCCCCACCACCACTTAAGCTCCATATCCAAGACTGACCTGGAGACACCTGTAGTATTCCGAACCCCCATGCCGAACCCGACTCTATGGACTGGCCCGACGATAGGATTGCTCGCGACCCAAGAAGCATTTTCCAATGGCGGGTGGTGGCATGACAACCGCATACTCGCAGCCACTGGCGAAGGCGCCGAGAAGGAAGAAGAACGAGCTTGGGAGGGCTGGTGGAACGAAAAAGTGGCTGATCTTGTCAAGCTAAGCACGAAGCAACCTGATGCTCTGTGCGTGCTGTTGACGGGTCGCTCTGAGCATGGCTTTGGCGAGTTGATCAAAAGGATGGTGACAAGCAAAGGGCTCGAGTTCGACATGGTCAGCTTGAAACCCAGAGTCAGCCCTGCAAATCAGAGCTTTCAGAACACAATGCACTTCAAGCAGCTGTTTTTCGAGGCCCTCATGGAGACGTATCAGCAGGCGACCGAGATCAAGGTGTACGAAGACCGCCCGAGGCATACAAAGGGATTCCGAGACTTCTTCGCCGAATACAACAGGCGTCAGACCGAAGCGCCCACACGAGGCCCCATCACAGCCGACGTTGTCCAGGTAGTCGACTCTTCGACCCTTCTTGACCCCGTCGTTGAAGTCGCCGAAGTCCAGCACATGATCAACCAACACAACACTACCTTGACCAAAGAGCCCTCCTCCAAGAGCAAGCTCATGATCAAGAAGACAGTCTTCTTCACTAGCTATATGATAGGCGGCGACGACATTAAGAATCTTCTGAAGCTCGCCAAGATTCCTGCTAGCGTATCGAATAATGACCTCAAGTTCCATGCCAACAATATCCTCATCTGCCCCAGGCCATGTCCCGCAAGCATACTTGAAAAGGTTGGCGGCATGGGCAGCAAGATGCTGTGGGAAGTCACCGGCACAGCCTGTTTTGACAACTCCATCTGGGCTGCGTGTGTACGCCCGGTGCCTCATACTGCAAAGTTTCACACCGACAACCCCATACCGCTTGTCGTGCTTGCCCTTAGAAAAGGCGCTCGCCCTGTGGATGCTGGGAAGATTACTGCTTGGCAGCCCGTGCCGGTAGAAGAGCGCTTTTCGTTTGAGACGACTGTCGGCGAAAAGGTGATTCTCCGCATTGAAGCAGAGGACCCCAAGGAAGATGAATACCAGAGTCTCTTTGCCAACAAGTCTCACAAGCGCAAGCACAATGCAGACGAAGAGTGGACGCCTCGGACGGCTCAGTATGCCGGCCGGAACGAGACCAGAGGCTTTCACTCCGGCAGGGGCCGCAATAAGGGCGGAAACCCTAGCCGAAGTCATCGTGCCTCCAGGGGCGGACGAGGCGGCCGCGGCCGCGGTGGCCATGGCTACCGATCTCTCGATGACGTTGATCCCAAGGGTCGGTCGGGCGGCTACCAAGCTGCCAATGATGCCGCCCCCGGCTCCTTTGGCCGGGGTCGACCAATGGGCGGACAGCCATCCAACGGTTCAGATTTACAGAGTTACTATTAGAAGAAGTAGGATGGCTGCTGCTTATATCGATATCTTAACATGGATATGAACATGGCTAGCGTTCTGAAGTCTGGACGAGCTGGAGGAGAAGAATGTCCACAGCAAGGCATCATATTTCTTTTTTTTTTTTTTTTTATTTTCTTTTTGGTACGGTACTGGTAACAACGGAGGATATGGGTCTTTGCTTCATCCACAGAGAGAGATTGCGTCCAAGGAGGGCATTTCAGGCAATTTAGGGCGAAAGGGCGCTTTAAGGGAACGTGCATATTGAGAGGTAGGGACGGCATGCGTCTTCGGTTTTGTTTTTCTTTTTTCAAGACATGGCTCGGATTAAGCTTATCAACGAGGCAATATATGAATGATACCCAGCTTGGGCAATCTCTGCTACCTGTTCTAAATCCCCCCCCTTTTCTTCTTTCTACTCTTCGAGTCTTTTCTTTCGTGCTGGTTTTGGTTCATTTGCCTTGTATCATTGTGCCTATCCTTTTTTTCACTTTTTAACTTTTTAATTCGTCTAATCACTGTCATCGTCGTCGTCGTCGTCGTCGTCTTCCTCCTCTGCGTTTTCAAGCCACTCGACGAGCACTCTGCACTTCTCCTTCAACGCAGCCATATACTCGCCCTCCACGGCACGGGCATCCGCCCACCATCCCAGAATGCCTTCCTCCTCCAAAATGTCCAGCGCGTAGAGCTGCTGCAGCATGGCCGGGAGGAGCGTGGCCGTCTTGCTCTGCTCCTGGCCCTTGGAGTAGTGCTGCAGGGCGCGCTGCAGGGCGAGGATGAACTCGACCTGGGCGGGCTCGCCGCCGCCGACGCCGACCTCGTTGACGAACTTGGAGGCGCCCTTGCACGCGGTGAAGGCCCTGTCCGCCGCCTTACTGGCGTCGAGGCCGCCGTGTTCCGGGGTGACGAGTTCGACTGCGCGGCGGGTAAACGCCGTTGCGACGGCCTTTCGCATCATGGCGTCGGATGCGTTGTTGGCCAGACGCAGGCCCATGAATTCCAGCTTGGCAGAGTCAAAGTCGCCGGAATCGGCGCGCAGGGCGTCGAGCAGGCCGTGGACGGCGTCGGTGTGGAAGGACATCTTGCCGGCTGAGTCGTCTGACGCAAAGGACGAGAGACGTGATCTGCTGGAGTGAGCGGCGTCGGCGGAAAGAAGGTTGCTGTCGTTGTCATCGTCGGAGTCGACATCGGAGGCAAACGTTGAGATGGAGGAGGTCGATAGGTTGTAGTTTGCGAGGGAGTAGATGAGAGACTTTTGGAGCCTGGAGGGGTCTTCGTCGTCGAGCTCGTCGTCTTCGGGGTCGAAGAAGGGGGCTGCGTTGCCGTCGGGACCGAGCAGTTTAGTGTCCTTGGTGACCTGCTTGCCTGTGGAAGTCACGGTTGAGAGCACCGCGGCGGTAGAAAGGGAGATGGAGTCGCTGATGTGAACGCCGTAGGAGATGAGTGATCCGGTAGGTATTGTGCAGCCTTTGCCGATGACTACGTTACCAGCCAAGATGGACTGTGATATGACGGTGCCGTCTCCCACGGTGGTGCCGTTCCAGATGAATGAGTTCTCAAGCGTGACATTGGCGCCAATCTTGCAACCAGTGCCAATGATGGAGTTGACGATCCTGCTTCCTGGTCCGATGCTGGAATCGGTTCCGATGACGGAGTTTTGGAGTTTGGCGTCGGCTGCGTGAGAAGCGCCAGTCTCGATAACAACATTGTTGCTGTGCTTCTTGTATGACTGCTTAGGCATGATGTTGTTTTCAGGGATAAAGGGGAACGTCCATCGGCCTAGGACGTCTCTGCTGATGGCATCGTACATCTGCAGGTTGCTTGCTCGAGCAGCATAGCCGTCCTCGAAAATCTCAGCGTAGATCATCTTGCCGTTGAGTTCCCAGTCCTTCAGTACACCATGCAGGAAATTCCTCCTTGGAAGCTCATAGTCGAAGCTTTCTGACCATAGAGCCAAGACCTCGGGAGTGCAAATGTCGATCTGGGCATCTATCAGGTCGGCTCGCACCTCAAACTCGGTTGACAGCTCGTCAGCAATGGCAGGGTCCATGGAGAGGTAGTGGTCGCTCTGCAAGGGGTTCATCTCATCGTAGTGAAGGCAGCGCTGAGTCTTGGTGTCCACCACAAACACGGGCGTGATTCCGTTCGTCTTGGTCCTGTGATCCGCAGGTCCTCCGCTGTGCAGGACCATGGTCATGATATTCGCGGCACTCGTCTCTCTTCGTTTTCGGTGCGCCGCCAGAGCGCCATCTAGAATCAGGTTCGATACCAGGTCACCGTGCACCAGGAGGAAATCACCATCCACCAACGATCGCTTGTCCATGTCGCGGAGGACGTCGCCAACGGATCTCGCATCGGCAACTCGAACAAACTGCAGCACCGAGAACGGACACGATTTTGACGATGATGCCCATCTAGAGTGACTGATGTAATCTTCGACCTGGTCCGTGTGTGCGCCGCAGTAAATGTAGACTTCCTGAACGCCGTTCATGACCAGGAACTCGAGCGTATACTCGATAAGAGGGGTGTTTGCCAGCGGCAGAAGACACTGTAGTGGACGGGAGTCAGCTGGCGGCCACATTCTCAATGAAGGTCCTCAAGCTTTGCAAATTCCACATACTCTTGGCTTCTCTACTGTAAAGGGCCTGAATCTGTCCTGGAACGAGTCTGCGAGAACCTGTGCGCAAGTCAGCCATCAGCCATCGCCTCGAGAGAACCCCGCGATGACTGGACGCACCACAGCCTGCAGAACATCTTCGCCTTTGCTCTCTGCGCCCGACT
The DNA here is from genome assembly GCF_033847375.1 of Trichoderma aggressivum f. europaeum. NCBI lineage: Eukaryota > Fungi > Ascomycota > Sordariomycetes > Hypocreales > Hypocreaceae > Trichoderma > Trichoderma aggressivum. The sequence continues at coordinate 171,685 of NW_026946398.1, forward strand.
TGGCAGGCTTTTTGCCCTTTGCCGAGCTGGCGCTGTTCTTTCCCTTGTGCGACATGGCGAGAGTCTCGGCGCAAAAGGGCGAAGCTTGGAGGGGCGCTTGGAATCGAGGGTTTGTTGGTGGAAGAAGTTGGATTTGCGACAAGCATGGGTGACTCAACTAGCAAGGGCTGTGGTGGAAATTTCTCACCGCGGTGAAGCTTTCGGTGTGGCGTTTCAAGGTGGGGTGACGGACGGCATATGCTGGCTGGAGCTTATCTTGAGTCGCAAGTGCCGTCTTCATCAGATCAAGTACAAACATGGGAGAAACTGTATGCTAGACGCAAAAAAAAAAAAAAAAAAAGGAAAAAAAAATATATATATTCATATATAGAGAGGGAAAAACCTCGGTGGGGGGTGAGTTAATTGTACTTTGTAGGTCCTGATATCGTGACTCATTAGTAGGCAAATTATGCCGGAGGACTGTTTTCCCAATTTTTGGTAATACATTGACAAAATCTTAAAGCTCGTATTAAGCAGGTACTGCTTCAGAAATAGCTGTTGGTTGATTATTACTATACGAAGAGGATACTTCATTAAAAGGTGTCTATATATCAAAGTATAATGCATTATACGAAGCAAGACCGACGAGCAACTCTATTCACAGCTATTAATAGGTAGCTGAAAATGACCGCCATCTCATAAAGTTTGAGAGCATTCAAATTCTTAATGGCATCATAAATTCATTACTTCATCTTGTACGCTCCAACTGGACCCTCAAGAAACCCCCCAGACACCAAGCACATCTTTCTGAACCAGGCGACCTTGCTTCTCAACGCCCTGCTCCAGCTGCTTGACTCGTCTCACTGTAACCCCCAGCGATAAAGGTCCCAGAATTGTGCAAAGCATTATGGCCCACGTAACAATGAGGAATATTTCCGAACTCTTGCCATTATCAGTCGGCGACGAAGAGAATATCTTGTTACTTTCCGCAATGGAAGAAATCAAGAAGCCAATCTCGCCGCGAGCAGTCATTGCACAGCCCAATATAGAAGCAGGGTAGATTGATCGCGGATTAGCCCCAGCAGGATCAGAATGAGAGGGCGTCGTTTGCGTGTTTGCCTCTCGGCTTGATTGAGATGCTGACGAGAGCTCTTGGGTTTGAGCTGCTTGTGAAGAAGCCAAGTTCTGAGACGTCTTGGGCTTTTCGTGAACTCGTCCCCAGAAATGAACCATTTGTAGTTTAGGATGCTTGACAAAGGCTAATAAATTGGTGGGCAGAAGAGAGGCAGTGGAGATGCGAAGGAACCAAGCGCCGCATAGTAACTTGCCCACCATCATCAGAGCGGTATACACGAGCCCTTTCCATACAATAGGGCCCTTGAACATCTCGGTGATTGGGACAGAGAAACCAATGGATGCCTTGGATAATTAGATAAGTTCTTAGTCATTAGGGGAATCACTTACAAAGAAGAACGGCTTCAAGATCCTTTCGAGGGGCTGCAGATAATACCTTTCGAAAGTAGCCATTCCAGATGTATCTGGTCTCTTGGGTTCCGAAACAGTTTGTTCACATATCATAGCATTATCTGTTTCTGGTTGTCCAGAAGCTTGGTTTTGTACTGGAGGTGATGTTTCCGATGCCGTCTTCTCATTAGCAGGATGAGATATTTCAGAGTCCCACCAACTGATGGCTGCGCCCGCAATATAGGCAGCGAAGAGATTAGAAGTGCCTGCGTATGTTGACCCAGTGATACAGCCAACCAAGATGGAGGTGTGAATAACCCATGGTGTTCCCCTCCTGTTGAAAAGCTGATTGACACGCCCCAGGGGATGTTTCATCCTCCAAGAGTTCAACCGGAGAGTGAACGGCTTGGCCATGAAGACACAGACAAGAGGAGCGCATACTGCAAATGCGACGGATACCAGAAGCGGCCTGACAATAGTGACGGCACTGATTTCAGTTTTAGATGACCCCAAATCGGAGATGATCTGGACCATGACAAGGCCGACAACGTCATCCATCATGGCGGCACTGGTGAGCACGACGCCGAGCCGGGACGTGACCAGACCAGTTGATCGAAGCACAGTGAATGTCGTACCAAGGCTCGTGGAACATAACGCTGCACCGGCAGCAAACGCCTGGAGAGGCGTTGCATCGCTGAGCTTCTGGAGGACGAAGGAGAGGCCCATGGGCACGCTGATGCCAGTAATGGCAACGCACGAAGACAGCCAAATATTGGCCCTGAGGGCGCCCAGAGAGGTTGACAGGCCGCCTGTTCGGATATAGTAAGCTTATGTGGATCAAGAAACGATTGAATAGCTCAATGAATTTTTACCTTCATATACCAAAAGCAGCAATCCGAGATAGCCCAATTGGACAACAACCTGCTCAGCTTCTGTGCTCAGCCATTTGGCTCCGGGCGTTCCCCAGGCTACTCCTACGAATATCTGCCCGAGAAGGCCACAGTAGACACTATGATCAAGCACAAAATTGGCGACATTGAGGACGAGAAGAAAGGACGTCTGGATAAGGATTGTGACGATTCCTGGCTCGTGGTACGGGAGCGAAGCCGCCATTGTGATGACGGTTCCAAAAGGCGATAATTTACGGATCCATATGCAAGACTTTACAGCGAATCATCAAGGCGGATGTAGCGGGATAGTAGAAAAGAGTATCAGAGAATGGCGGATTCTTAGATTTTTCTTCTTCTTTCAATTGATGATGAAGAGGGAGAGACATTGGCGCGAAGTCGATGGTTTGTTCCATGCATGAATCCCAGTTGTTGGATCCTCTTTAGTAGAAAATAGTAGTCCGGGGTTGGTTTGGCCCCGGCCCAAGGCTAGGCACTTGCAGATCTGTTCTAGATGCTTTGATGGCCGACATACGGAGAATCTACCTTGAAAACAAACAACCGAAAGAAATAAAGCGGCTGTAACAAAGTGCTGTGGACTGAGAACACATGAATGAGCCGCAACACCTTGTAGGGATGGGTTAGTATCGGCTTTGCATTGGGCATCTCTGCAAATGCCAAGTCCTGCGTCAGATGCCCATTGAGAAGGTGAAGCTTAATGTGCACGTGTATGCATGTCTCGGAGATTTCACGCACGCCATTATAGTTGCAATAACTGCTAATTTGTGTATGTTGTGAAAGATGAAAGATGAAAGACGAAAGGCACTGTCAGGTAGGTAAGTAGATGGATGTAGTGTAGGGCTACACTTGATGCATCACAATGACTCCCTCCATATATTAAGAACACCACGTCTAGATTACATACATCCGTTATGTCTCCATTCTAGATGCTGTCAAGCAGTACGAAAACTGATATATAAGAAATCTGCATCCATGTGAAGTTTACATCCTACCATAAACCCTGCGATGCTTAATGAATTGCATAAACCCCTTCGCTGCCCCAATGCTACACCCACCAACTAGCATCAACGCGGCAGTGAGGTTTTGATGCCTGATACGCCACAGTTTGCCACCCCGGGGACCTATGAGAGCCCTTGGGTTTCTTGCGAACCTAGCTGCCACTCCCGGATCATACGACTCGACAATCCATCCCGGACTGCCGCGCAAAGTTTACAGCTCCCACATGGCTAGAGGCTCAGTTGTGCTGTAGGCAGGCTCAAACAGATCAAATGACCCCCACTGAACGAGTTGATGAGGCTCACAGGGTGCCCCGTAAGCTCTTTTCTTTCTTTCTTTCTTTCTTTCTTTCTTTCTTTCTGTCCTTCCTTTTTTCTTTGTTCAGATTCTGAAGAGAAACAGAAGGGATGGACCAGAGCCGGCGTGTATAATGTTTGATAGTAAGACGGCCCCCCTAGAAGCCTGGATGTAGCCTGGATGTAGCCGATGTCGAGCAGCAGCCAAGAGATTGAGACCCAATGCATTTTTACCCAATTGATGCGTTTCTACCTGGACATCTGAAAAATCAAAAGCACGCAAGGGTCACGGTCTAAGCAATGGCAGGGCCGAATTGCTCGTAGATGGCGCGGCGGCCGAGTAAGCGGACCGCAAAATTGCCACCTTCTTAGATGCCAAATGCCATGCCATACCGCGGCTAGCCCCCTTGCGAATTTTTTTTTCTTTTTCCCTTTGTTCGAGATTTTCCCCTTTGTTCGAGAGAAATCATCAGCGAGTGAGCGCGCGTGTATATGTATACAACACGTAGCCGATTGGTAAAGGCCTTGGTCACACCGTGTCTCTGTACTCCGTTTGGAATGCTTCGGTTTAATGCAAGCAAGGGCATACAAGTACAGTAGAGCACACATCGCCCTTGTACAAGCAACTGGCAGCGGCAGTGGCATTTCTGTGCTCCTTGCATATAAGCACATGTAGCTGTAGTTGCGCGGGCACAGCCACACGGCCTGCAACGGGTCTGGCCGCTAGGCAATGAAGAAACGCCCTTCCATAGGTTTCTTTCTTTTCTCATCCTGGGGCCACACCCTGCCTCGGAGATTCGACAAGGCTTCACTGCACCCGGCGGCCGAGGGTGGCAGCGTGGGACGGCGGATAGCGACCTCCGGAGGCTGTTGTCGCCTTATCAGAGGCCGGCATGAAGAGCGAGTACCTGCTACTACATACCTCCCTACCTGTAATGTCAGCACGAGCGGGCAAGTATAGATGCCGGAGTATCGTCTGATGAGCTTGGTGTTTTGTAGGTGCTAACTGTGGTACCTAATAGTGATACGCAGTTGTGATGGTGGCATTGATTCTGACATGCCGGGTTCCTGCTAACCCCCGGGAACACGGAACTCGCTTGTAGAGTTTTTGGTCGCCGGCCGGAGGAGATGCTGCTTTATCCACCCAGGCAATCGCATGGAGCATGGAGTATTGAGTATGGAGGGAGTATCCCTTCCAGCTTTGGGCAGAGATGAGATATCCAATGTCTGCCGGTACAGCCCTGCCTCCATCCCGTCCTGGTCCGAGTACGGCGTCGATTATTGAACAGGCTCCCATGCCAGCCGTTGGAACAGAGGGAAGAGAAGCGAAACGAACCAGAGGGGCGTTGACATAGCGGAAAGCGAGGCTAGCGAGGCCAGTGTCGGCGCTAGCAAATTGATTTCGATGCAGAAAAGACGAGACAGGGAGCCTCGTGGCTGGTGGCGCCGAGGAATGAGGCCAAGTAGCGATGCTAGAAGTGCTACGGCCGTGTTAGCAGAGCGCTGGCGTTCTGGCGAACGGCAAATGGCAACGGCCAAGTGCTTTGCTCGACGGAGGATTGTCCGGATACAGGCCTCAGATGCTGCCTGCAGCGGGTTGGCGGCGGCTTTGGCGCACTGTGACGCGCACGGTGCGACCCTGGGGGAAGTACCAGCTACAGGGTTCTCGTACGGCGCAGGCTGCAGCTCCGGCTCTCGTGGCCAGAAACGACTCGGTGTGCATGCATGCAGACGATGCGGTCTACCAAAGGTAGCACCCGTGCTGTCTGTTACTGGACGCTGCTTGCATTTTAGAGATGGATGCCACCTATTAGTAGTAGTGAGTAGTAGGTAGTACCTGAACGGCGCATGATGGCATCTACGGAGTTGGTAGCATGGAAGACAGGCGGACGATGCAAGTGGTCAAGTGCCCTGGGACTGCACTGTGGAGAAAACACTGTACAGTCTGGTATCAAACAACCTACCTAATCATCTGCCAAGCTGGCTGAGGCAACTCGCATCCCGTCTGGACTTGCCATGTGCGCTTTTTCAATCAATCCAGGCAGGTACGAGTAGGTGCCTCGCCTTTAGGTAATACCTACCTAGGTAGGTACAGGTAGTAATAGGTAGGTACCTTGGGTGAGAGTCCCTTCCCTCTTCTTATTCTGCCACTCGCCTTCGCAAATCTTCTTCCGTCCTCTTCCATCTACCAAGCATGAGTATCAATCTGACTCTCTTCTCCCACTCTCCCACGCACTCACAAACTGGCGGCCTCCTCCTACTTTGATTGGGCCAGGCAAAAAAATAATTCAACCGCGCGCGCATCCACATGCCGAACGAGTGCCTGAGTCCTCCGTCAGCCACCACTGTACGAGGAGCTACCGAAACTAAGCTGCTACGGCCCCAGCGAAAATTCTCCATCGACAGCGCTACTACCTGGGACTAGCACTGCATAAAGCTACTGCCCATGAACCTAAGAACGCTCCTCGGGGTGTGCCGATTCACCACTGACTTTTCGATCCGCTGTCGCATCTGCCCCATGCAGCCCTCAATGGCGGCACCACCCCCCTCCCCCCAGCACACCAGAAATCCTCGAGCACCGCTGCGAGAAAAAAAAAACAAAGATCCCCCCCAAGGCCAACCACGGCACCCCCAAAGCACGGAGCCACAGCAGGGGACAAGGGCGAGCCACAGCGTTGCGAGACAAGCACAGCACAGGGGCTCCACGCCTAAGACGGTCCAGAACATCAGGCCAGCTCTTACTAGGGGAAAAAGCGACCAGATCGAAAGCTTGGCCCCGCCGCCAGTTGCGTCTCTAATTAATATACACCCGACCCAGCGCCTCCATCACCAGCCGACGGGGCCTTCGAGGCAACATCTCTTTTGCTCGCCCGTTTGATCATACTTTTTCTTCTCTTCACTTCGTACCATCGTTTCTCCCGTTTTAACGTCCCCGTCGCTCCATCCCCTCGTTCCGTCCCGCGCGCTGCAAATCCGACAAGGAGACGACTTACAAGCCTTGCCAGATTGGCGGCCCGGGCTTTTGAGAGCTGCCAACGGTTTCAAGGGCGCCTTCGTGTCACCGGCATTGCGCTTACAGCGGCGGACAACTCTCCGAGGTGGTGAATGAGCATCGCGGTCACGCCCAGCTTCAGCTCCCCGGTTTTGCTGCCCTTTGAGAGCCATAGCCTACCCTCTCGCCTCTAACAAGTGTCTTATGCGGCTTATCGCACTACTCTCTCCATCAGTAGCTCGACCGCCTGTACGCTGCGACGACACGTAAGAGGCAAACAGGAGTATCATCTTTGCGTGAAAAGACAGGACCAACAGAACCAGGCTGGATTGAATTTCGCACACTTCTCTTGGGCTCTTTTTGAATCTCGATAAGCGTCTCGGGGGCACACAGGCGCTTCGGATCGCCGCAAACATGTTTCGTTCAAGGTGAGGCGCCTTTTATCTGTTCCGTATTGCTCATCGAGAGTACACTGTCCCCGTCTCTCCGCGGCCTGTGCTATCCTCGCATCTCCGAATCAGCTTGATACGGCTCCAGCGGCTTTGCAGAGGTGGATCTTGCCTGATAAAGAAAAACTGCGCAGCCTCGACCCCATACCTCCCTAGCTTTTGCCTTGCCAACTTTGATATACTAACGTAGTTTGATACTTGTAGAACGAGCGCGCGGAAGCCTGATGATGAGTTATTGGCAGACTTCAGACAGCAGTTCCCCGAGGTCTCTGCCGGAGTCACAGAGTCTGCCGCCCCTGCCATCTCTCAGGCAACCACTGCCGTCTTTCAACCCATCATCAATGCACCAGTCAATGAGAGGTAGGTTGAGCTTCCTCCTGATCAAAAGCCAGCGCATCAGGGTCAAGCTATGCTTGGCTACTCCGACCTTCTGTCTATAACGACCCAGTTCTCTTGAGTGCTAACTAGGAACACGATAGAGCACATATCGAAACTGCAGCCTTTCGAGACATGGACCCTACGCCGCGAGCTGTTAATGATCCTTGGCGATTTACACCCTCACTCCTCGATGCCAATGCCTTTACCTTCAATTCTCTCACACCAGGCGTTGCCAACGTTACAAGTGTTGCTGGCGTTCCAGGCATTCCAGGCGTGACAGGAGTCCCAGGTCATCAAGCATACTATCCTCCTACACCTGGAGGATCAGGCACCTTGCTTCCTCCTCATGCAGTTGAGATAGTGCCCTCTTCCGCAATGGCTATAACCACTGGCTTAGAAACCCCCCTATCGATACCGACGACACTCGACATCATCCAGCCAAGCATTGAAGTTCCCAACTTGGCAGGATTCCCTACAATAGATACACTTCCGATCGCCCCCTATGAGGCCTTCGTCCAGGCACCACACCCGCAGCAAGCTTTCGTACAAACCGGCGTACCGACCGAGTTCGTACATCACGATACGGGTTACGAGACGATGGACCATGATGGATCTCCAATGGACTCGGATCCGTCAGAGGAACGAATCCCGACGATTGCCTCTGCGCTGCACCCGCAGCAGCTAATAGGAATTCCAATCTCCCATCCTCTCCCCGCATCTGCTGAGAAATTTCGATTTCACTCAACGCTGAATGCCCCTACAGCTATGGTAAAGCATTCCACTGAGATCCCAGTGACTTACTTGAACAAGGGGCAAGCCTATACGTTATCCATCGTCGACACAGGCACAGCAGTCCCTATCAGCCCTGGTACTAGATACAGGACATACGTGCGCATATCCTTTGAAGACGAGCAGCAGCGACAGAAACCAGGCATTTGCTGGAGCTTGTGGAAAGAGGGCAGGGGAACAAACGAGGCTCATCAAAGAGGTGGTCGTTTACAAGCTGTCGAGTACGTCGAAGCTGGCCAACCCGCCGAAGGCGATGACAAGAGAACGCGGGTTGAGCTGGAATCTTCGTCGTTTGACGGCTTCTCCGTCGTATGGACGCCCGGTTTGAATGGTGCCGCCGAAGTCAACATCCCTGTCCGCTTCAACTTTCTCTCGACCGACTTCAGCCACTCGAAAGGTGTCAAGGGCATTCCTGTACGCCTCTGTGCCAAGACCAGCATTTTCTGTTCGGATCAGTTACCGTCGCCTCCAGATGCAGCCCCTGAGACATGCTATTGCAAAGTCAAGCTGTTTAGGGACCACGGCGCTGAACGAAAGCTCTCCAACGATGTTGCCCATGTGAAGAAGTCGATTGACAAGCTCAAACAGCAGATTGCGCAAGCTGAGAGTGGGATGAAGGAATTCAAACGGAAGAGATCGGGAGCTGTGGCAAAGGGAGGAATACCCGCCAAGCACAAGCACAAGAGAACTTGGTCCATGTCCTCGGCCAGCTCTGCTGGTGGTACAGCCCCCCGCTTGACATTGGAGGATGATTTGCATTTCAAGTTGCAGACACTTCAAGATATGTTCACGAGCACGCGGCCCGTGAGTGTTTTGTATCTACGGGGCGATGAACTCGACGACCCCGACCTGCATCCTGTATCGCTACAGGGCGAATCATTGCCGGGCAAGGCAGACTTTTTGCGTGAAGGGAGCAATTGGCAGGCTCGTAGCACACACAGCTCCGTTGCCGGCTCGTTGGTGTCCCCCTCCCCAAGCTCACTCTCTCTAGCATCTCAAGCATCTGCCATTGGCCCCGGATTGCAGTGGCAGAATTTTGATTCTACTGGAGTCAAGAGGGTTGAAAACCCCACTACGATCAGCAAAACGGAGGAAGACGGAACTTTAAGTGGATGGATCGAGGCTCTAGGTGTCGACCCGACTTATCGACCTCCGCCTGAGCGGCCAGCCAAACCGGTGGCTTGCTTCTACATTGCTTATTCGGGAAGGGCAGAGGCAGGAAAGAAGGAGTACCACAGGGCCATCTATCTTTCATCGCGCACGCTCCGGGAACTCAACGGCCGGATCGCCGCCAAGTGGGGACTCGACGCATCTCTCATAGTTCGCACCATTCATGTGACGAAGCCGGCCGGTATCGAGATCGAAATAGACGACGACTTCGTCCAGGAGTTGAGGGAAGGCCAGGACATGCAGCTAGAGATTGAGGATGTGGTTGAACAGCCAAGCATCAAACGAGATTGGGAGATGTCCATTGACGACGGACCCGAAGGTCCTGCTGCCATCCCGACAGGCCTGGCTCTCCGGCTCCTTTTCTAGAGATACTGCGGCTACGATGGCGCATATCCTTGTTGTTCTAATTTTGTTTTCCATCTCTTTCAGGAACCCCAGTAATTCGAGCGAGGCGGGCATGAAAGAGGGACATTCTTTGCTGGAGTTGGAAGGTGTTGATGATAATTTCAAAGATACCAAGGCGCCTTGGATTTACCACGTTGCGATTACATACCCATCTTTACCTGGAGCTGTGGGTCGGTTGCGGCGTCGTCTACATACCCCCATTCTGCTGGACGGGATTGGGCTCACAATATCTGGTTGCTTCTGTTACATTCGAATACCCCCAACCGGATCATTACCATTTGACAACCGATCTCCTTCTTCTTCTTCTCTCTCTCTCTCTCTCACTTTTTCTTTCCCGTCTTTTTCTTATTCTTCTTTCTTCGATTTCATAGGGTGGTTTGGATCCGGCCGTACACGCATTTAGCTAGGATATAGCACACGAGTAATTTCGTTTTCTTTCTTTTTTTTTTTTTTTTTTACGGGAGGGTCTCACCTCTTGGTCTGGGTATTACAATGGGTGAGAGGACATGGGATGTCGACATATGATATACACGCTACGGGAAGAAGGCTCTAGGCCAGGACATGCATCGCCTAATGGGAATATGACTACATATGCATCACGCAGACAATGGCATTGAATTTGTTTTTACTTGAATGAATCCCAAGTTGGTTGTTTACTTATTTTCCTTGTTGGGAAGCTCCGCCCCTGGATGTCCACAAGGAGCGTGGTGGAATATGCAGTTTGACACACGTGTAGTACCCGTACCCGTACCTGTACAGTACAGATATTGCTTCGTCCACGCGAGAAAAAGCAAAGCCCAATGAGCCCCGGAACGTTGGGCATATATGGAGAACAGCCTACCTCGTACAGGCACTAGCTCAACGTCACTAGTATGGATGTTGAGCGCCGCCAGGATCCTCTCCCCAGTTCAGCAAAAAAGGAGACTGTCGAAAAAGCTTTGCACGTACGAGTGCTCGTACGGGGTACAGAGTACCTGCTTTTGGAGCAATGCGGCGTGGAGCAGCAATATATGCGTGTCATATTCCTGTATCGCCCAGTGCTTCTCCTGCTTGGTGGAAAGGCTCGAAGTGACTGGGCCGCTTCTCAACGTCGTAACACCACTAGCTTGTGCGCCGTGGCAATCTTTGGCATGGGTCACATCGTCCTTTGCAAGGGCCTCGAGCCGTTCAATGGAGTGCCGTGCTCCGCCAAGGGGGCAGGAGTATGCGACACAATAAAGCTGTATACCGACGATGCCATCTCCCTTATCCTCGAGGGCTTCTGCAATAAAGAAGCAAGAGCGTTTAAAATTGCAAAAGGATGGTTGTGGTCTTGAACCTGGTGTTTCTACACGTGTACCCACCGAAGATCAGTTACGGCATTGAGAACCATGTGGATTGCCACGATGCTAAATTTGGACATTTGCATGGAGGCTGTTGCATCCACCAAATGCTTGGTACTCCATACCGAAGAGGACGGACCAATATATGATATTCGTACCTGGTGCGGATCGAGATGAGGGCCGCTGTCTATCAAGTCCAGAATTCCACACTGGAAGCGGGAAGCTAGAGCGCGGTCGAGAACCGGGTGGGCGCCCTATCGTCGAGCAAGAGGCTACAAAGTACTCGCCACCTTGTGGCTTTGCTCAAAGACAAAGAGCGAGCGGCGGTTAATTTGTGGTGTGCTGCGTGTATGCGAGGCATCACGCACGAGTTTTATTACCCAGTCGACGAGTTAGCGAACCGGCGAATCAGCTGTGCGTGTCCGTCTTCGCTCACCGTTGGGTCAAGCCAGACCCGAGAGGAGAAAATAGCGCACGACAAGTCGCCTAGCAGCCGACACAGTAAATGGATCAATGGATGTGGACTCCCGACTGTTTTCGCAAGCTCTGTCTCGGCCCCCCTTCTTGGCTCATGTGGGCGCACACCGTGTCGCTGGTGGGAGACATGCTCGATGCCATGCATTAGTCGCGGCGAGGGGGCGATCGTTTCGCTGCTCTTTGCTGACAGCCATCGGCAAAAGACATCTGTGATCTGTTTTTTTGTCTGGTGATCGGGTCTCTGTTGGGGCCTTGCGGCGCGGACGGCTAGGGGGCCAAAAGAACCACATCCAATGTTTTTCTTTCTTCCTTCTGTTTTGTGGCACTCAATGCCTGACCACGTTCCGTCTGCCCAACGCTCCAGCCCAGTGCTGATCAGCAGAGAAAGCTGATTTCCTTTGACTGTGGCGAGTGAAGCTGCGCGTCTGGATTGCATGCTGGGGTTTGGACGCTATTGAGAAAGCACTGCAGCGTGGCTGGTGTGCGGAGCCTCTGTATGGGGGTGTCTATAACACTGCACGCGAAAGAGAAAACTCACGCTTTCAGTGGGTGTGGCTCACCGGATATTGAGCCCGAAGTAAGACAGAAATCGACAGGGGGGAGACGGAATGCACTTTGACAAGACGACAAAGCAAAGCTCCGGCCAAGCTTCTCAGTGGCAACAGTGCCGCGTCCTTTATCCCATATGTCGTTCTACCTTCTTCTCTGTCCTTGCGGTTTTTTTTCACATGCTACTGTATAGCAGCGGGAATTGCTGAATTTTGCTCTTAATTCTGCAAGGGTGCCGGGAACGGGCAGAGGAACGGGATCAATCCCCCATGTGGCTGCATGATATCTTATTTTGAGGCTGGCTAGTGTTGCTGCATGCCAAAGGAGAGGCTGGTCGATTCTGACACTAGATTTGGCGGTAAGACTCAGCGATATGTATTCCCATAATCAGTCAATCTGTCGCTCTGGTGTATTGTGACAGAATTGGACCATAAGCAGCCAGTAGAAAGGATGTAGGCTTGGTCCTTCTATTTCATAACAGGAGTTATTTGCATATCATCACTGTCATGACACGCAATGCTCTGCCTGTAACCATATACGAGATGTTTGGCTTTGTACGCGCGGCTTGCTCGCTGCACATTCGCGCAGTATTTTGCTCAAATGGATGCTAGAGAGTGATACCAAAGATTGTGAGATATGATGGTTATGCCCAGCTAGTAGGGTTGAAGAATTCGGTGTATGTGTCACTGCGTGTTCGTACTTTGCCAACCGCGGGCATATTTTGACGAATGTACTCGTACTCTGTAGATCAAGGGTCCCTTGTGGCAGCCTTGAAAAATCTTCCTGCATGTACTTTGCAGCTGATGTACCTGGTCATAAAACTCCGAAAATAGCTTGCCGCAGATGGTAGTACTGCTCCTTACTCCTTACTTTTCACTGTGCGGATGCACAGCAACAGTGTGGTAATCATCAACTCCCCCCTTTTCGGCCGAGCAGCCAAGGGGTCCGTATCAAGATGGACAGTAGACTACTTTTCTGGAAGAGTTGTCCGAAATATTCTCTTTGGCAATTATTGTGTGTCAACACAGTTATATCTCAAGGAAGTGTTCGATCTCCCTCGTAGCGGACTCAATACCGACCAGGTCAAGAAGGTGCCTCGTTGGATGCTCAATGGAGGCTTGAAGGCTGCTGGTTGATTGTAGGCGACAGATGAACAGTAGTTAGAGAAATTATCAACGTCTTTTCCGAATTGTCCTTGTATCGCAGTTGAGAGCGTCATGAGTGATAGTCTAATCAACCGATCTTTTCATGAGGGGGTCACACGGGTCACTGGCATGTCGAACTCCGACTTAGAGCTGTGTATGACTTCCTGTAGATGCCGGTCACAAAGCTAATGCGACACATGATCTTTGTGAGGGTTGTCTGTGGCTGATGTGCCATCTCATCTGATGAATCCTCCCGAGAGTGGATGCCCCGGAATGTCGATCTCTCCCAGATCCACGACGGAGACTAGGCCGGCGACACCGGCCGGTTGGAAGGCCATCAAAAAGGCACGGATTTATTGGCAGCTTGCATTGTCTAGCTCAGGAAAGGTGGCTGAGGGGTATCAACGAATGCAATAGATGGCACGCATTTCTGAATTGGCCAGCACAAATCTCTGGCGCCAGGGGCGCCTGTTGTGGCCCAAGTCGCCATGACCCCAGGCTTACTCCATGAGATCGTTCGAAGGTCAAGAAGCTTCAAGGTATATACTCGAGCTGGAAATAGAGGGAAAAGGACTGCCGACCTCCAATGTCGCGCCACACAACTGGTGGCTGCCACATTCATCCAGCCAGCCAATTTCCAGGCTCAAACTTTGTTCTCGGGGTCAATGTCGATCTTGTCGATTTCTGCATTAGCCTGCCACAGCCACGGTCCAATCAGTTCCCAGGTCATTGTGCGAGATTTTCTGATGCCCAGTCTCTTGTCTTGCTTTAATGAACCAATGAAAACAGGCACGGCTGACGGTTTAGGGAAGAGTGTGCAGTTGTGACGCTGATCTGTGGGCAATGATCTACTCGATCGAAGAAAGAAGCCTGAAGAGATTGTGTCAGGCTCGAAGCTCGGGTTCGGAAGTGCATATGCCCTTCTGAGAGTGACTGGAAAACTTTGTTAGACGGTACACTGAAGCAAACTTATTCGGATTTTCTCCTAAGCACTACCAAAGGCAACCTACGTGAGTCCAATGTTATGAGATGTCGGAGAAATCGGACACTGAATATTTCTCGGTGTCATGTATTGATGGATTAGGACGCGCAAACGGCCACGAGGAGGGTTGTCTCCAAGCATTTGAAGCACTTCGATCAACTTCCCAGATTAGTTGCACAAGCCAGCTATGTGAATTATTTGGAGAAAAGAAACGCAACGGATGTGTAAATGAAACATCTTGCTCATCAGCAGAAATAGAATGTGTGAATCAAAGTGGCTGGATTGACATCTAAAGTCAAAGGAAGAATGAAGACGAGTGTTGCGTAAAACAAAGTAAATGAAAGGGAGGCACACGTGATTATCGGAGGTAGAAGTGGCAGGAAGCCCTGGACACTCATCTCCCCATCTTGCCGATTGAATGTGTCAGAAGCAATTCGGCATTGGCACAGGTAGGCACTTGCCCAGTGTTGTCCTGGAGCGGTGCAAACTGGAAGGAACCAATGAATTAGTACTGAAGTACATGTACCCAAGGCAATGCCGTTTCTTTGCTACAGCCCACATAGGTAGCTTTATGGGATTCCCCTGACGCTGCCCTTATCATAATAGCAGTCCGTATAGTATTCAGGTAGATTACATCCAGAATATACCTAGTAGGTACCAAGATGTATCAGTAAGAACAAGAAAAAAAGAACAAGCTCCATAATATATATAAAATTTACACCATCTACAACGTCAAACACTAATAAATACCATTTACATTCAAGCTTATAAACATGTCTCTCTTCTCTCCCCTTCTCTTCCCGAGCTCGTCGTTTTCACCGCCGGCATCGCAAGCGGACTTCTCTCTCCTAAACGCTCCTCATCCGTGACACCACTCGCACCATAATAGCCCGTCCCTTCCTCCATGCCAGAGATCCCCATGAGCTCGTGGCTATTCTCTCCATCAATCCGCTCTCTTCTAGTTGTCTTGGGCAAGGCACCTCGTTTCTGCAGGTCACGCTCGAAGAAGTAAAACTCGAAACCCTTGTCCAAGAGCTCTCGCAAGGCCATGGCAAACAACACGACGGCGGTGGTCTGGCCGAAATCCCAGTAATTCTCATAGGCATCTCCCTCGAGCTTCCCCTGGTTGGCGGATCGCAGGGCTAGCGTCATGTAGAGATGTACGGGGAACTGCAAGAAGGCGAGAATGAGGATGGAGTGGCGCCAGCGGGCACCAGAAAAGGCGGCAGCGAGCATGACGAGGATCATCCACGAGGCAGTCATGGCAACGTAGATTTTGTCGGCGGACGGATGGCCCGCAGTGGGAGTTGTGACGAGGTGGGCAAAGTAGCAGCGGCCGGGCTCGCGGTCAGGGGCCCAGTTGTCGAGGCTGACGCAGAGGAGGATGGTGAGAGCGAGGTACAACGTGGCGAAGAGATAGGCGCCGCGATGGCGAGGGGTGAAGTGAGCGGAGCGGAGGATGGTGAAGTGACGGGAGAGAAGGTGGACGGACAAGTCCTTGGGGGCGGCTGAGCGATGGAGTCGAACGTTGCAGTAGGTCCAGCATACGAGGGCGGCGGCGCCGGAGACTCTTTGTGACGGGATGTTAGAATGATGGCCAAGATGGAGATGAAAGATGAAAGATGGGGGTGCCTTTACCCGACGAAGCTGACAATGTCAAACACAAGGTGTAAGTGGTACGTGTCGATGCTGGTGCCCTGTGCAAACACGGAAATCATGTACGACGTTCCGATAACCATCTGAATGTCGTTGCCAACCATGAGTATGTCAGACACGCACTCGAGCCGCTTCTGCTCTATCGCAGACTCGATGCTACCTCGGGGATGGTTGCCGTCCAACCAGCCGCTGTTAGAGAAGAAGAAGGCCCAGAGGGCAAGACACAGCGATATCGTGGCTTGACCAACGAAACCGACGATGATCTGTATCAAGGCTTTAGTTTCACGTCATCCCATCCTTGTTGTTGGATTCTGGCGATGACAAGTGTCGTTGTTGACTTACACCGATGCCGGCGAGGTCTGCTCTGCCTTCGCCGACGAGGACGCATTCTGCCGTTGCTTCCTCTTGGAAATTGGACATGATTATTTCCCCCCTTCTTGATGGGACGATGGAACTTTCAATGACGACAGCTGGCAGGGCTGAGGGGTTGCTGCATTGCTTCGATGTTATGATGGTGCAGCGCAGCTCAAGCCATCGAGCTCAAAGTCTATAAGCAGCTTCGAACCTGTCCAGCAACCACCGCCAGTCTTTTATACATCTATGAACACCAGCCAGAGCTTCGATGATGCGGAGGTTAGAATCCCAGAATCCCACAAGGATTCTATTCTTCTCCTCGCTAGCCATCCTCCCAGTCAACGTCGAGGGGGGCCGCAGATCTTGCATCATCATTGGACACCAATCCGTTAAAGGCGCAATAAGGCTGAAAAGCGAAACTCAATTCGATTCACATCTTTCGCCCCTTTTAACGCTTAGCCTTAAATGATGTTTATTCTTTTTTAAAAGGAATTTCTTGGTTTTCTTAATGATTTGTTACCGCTTTCGTAGAGGCAAGAAATTAAGCATATGAAATGTAAGCCAATATCAAGAATCCTTCGGCCGACTTGGTTGATCCTCCAGGAGTAAGAAAGTGTGGCGGGTGTGGCAAAGGGTTTAAGCTTGATTGGCCGCATGCAGCGAGATGAAGCGGGTGACAGATAAGCAGAATCTTATTACGGTTTAAGCTCGTTGGGAGAATTTGCTGGAGTGAGACGCCGTCATGGTTTTGATGGGAAAGCTGAAGGGGGGAAATAGAAGGGATCGTCGCCCCGAGTCCCGGCTGGCATTCGCATGGCCTTCCGAATGGGCATTTAATGAGTCCGATGGCCGACTTCAAAGGTGGTATTTGACTGGTTGATAAGTTGTGACTGTATCAATTGATATTTTGTTGTATTATATGGCGGATTTATACATGTATACACGTCTGCTAGCATTTACAACGACGCATTGAGCACATCATAGGTACCCAAGCAAAATCATTTCAAACCACCACACTCAACATCACCACACAGACACAGGCACAAACCCAAATCTTAATCTCAACATGTAGTTTTTTGTATTATGCATCACGACATTTGCCAACAATCATTTCTGCCCCCCTTCTCCCATCCCCATTCCAGCAGGCAGGCAACTATGTCGACGTACGTACTAACCCACGGATCTTGACAAAGAAAACTCCAGGGCAGCACGTTTTTTTTTCCTTCAGAAGAACACCACCACCAGGCGTAAAGTGCTCGATTCCCATCACTATTTTAAAACCGACCATTAATAATCGTTTCTTATCTCGGGGCAAACAGCGGTCCGAGAGCTCGGATGCAAAGCGCAAATCTCCCTTTTCCTTGTCCAAGAAAAAAACGTTGCGTTGCAAGTGGTGTACAAAACCAACCAAATCCTTATGTCCCTCAGTCACTATCCCTTTTTTTCTTTTTGTAAGAAAAAAAAAACCTGGCCCGCTCAGTAATAGCCCTCGTCCGAAGTATTCATACCGTGAAAACCATCGCCTTTAGAATGCCGGCCCATGGGACGCCCAATTCCACAAAGCAAAAAAAGAAAATAACACATCCACTTCTGCAACTCTCTCGCTCTTCTCGGATGCACACAGTGTAGTCCAGTCTAAACCAGGCTACGATTCACCACCAAGAGACTCCAGCTCCTTCAGAACAGATGTCTTAGTGTGAATCTTCTTTAGCTGGGTATCCTCCAGTTTCTCACCACCGGCGTGGCGCATCTCCAGGTCTTCAATGGCTCTGACCTTCTTCTGAAGACTGCGAATCTTCTTAGCGTTGGGGTTCTGCGATGCCGGCTCGGTGGGAGCGTTGGGAGGAGGGCCAGACTGGTGATGTTGCTGCTGTTGCTGCTGCTGCTGTCCGTTCTGGCCTCCGTTCTGGCCACGGGCGCCTTGCTGAGTGTTGCTTCGGCTGCGGTTTCCCATATTGTTTCGAGAGCGGCTTCTGAAGCCGCGGCCGTTCTGGTTGCCGCCGGCCGGGCCGCGCCTCTCTGGGCTGCGGCCCTCGTGGCCTCCGTACTCCTGCGGCGGCGGGGCCAGGCTGGCCCCTCCGTTAGGTTCGGGCTCCAGCTTGCCGTCGGGCTGGTTGTTCTTCTTGCTGCGCTTCTTCTTGTTCTTCTTGGCGGAGCCGTCGTCATTGACAGGCTCCGCTCCAGGCACGGTCCGTACAGTCGGGACATTGCCCTCGGCCAGCTCAGCGCCAGGGACGGCACGTCGAGCCCGGCCGAATCCGTTGGCGCTCACGTTCTGGGTGCCGTTGCTGACGACGTGAGCGGCACCGCCCTCGTCCTCGCGCTTGAAGTGAAGCGGCGTGGCCAGTCCACGAGCACCAGGTGGTCGGTAGGCTCCGGCAGGCTTGCTGGGAGCCTTGACATTGCTGAGGAAGGTCGCTGCGGACGCGTGAGCGGCCGGGACAGAGCTGAGGGGGTCTCCACCCTCGATGCTGGCTTCATCGGCGGGTCGCCATAGGACGCTGTACAGCTCGACCATATCTTCGCTGTACATGAGTCCTCCGGTGACGTGCCACAGCTTGACGCCGTTGTCGACTCGCAGTCGCGGAGAGGTCGTGGCCGTCATGATGTAACGGCTATCGGGGCTCCATTCGCACACGCTCGGGTTGCCGCTCTCGATGGTGCAGACCTTTCGGTTGTCCTTTTCGAGGTCATACACGTCAATCTGGCCGGCAAGGTTGCCGAAGCCGGCAACGAGGACGAAGCGGCCGGTGGGCGAGAAGGTGATGGTGTTGCGGGGCCCGAGGGGGAATGAGTGCACGGCGACGCCGCGGTCGTTGAAAATGGTCGTCTTGGCTGGCATGTAACCATATACCACGCCAAACTGTCGCGACGAAGGCGACCACGAGACGTCGTGAATCGGGCCCTCCTTGTCCAGGGTCACGCGAGCATCCAGAGTGCCGTTGGTGCTCAGCAGATATAGAGTCGTCTCTCCGTAGTAGCTCTTGCCGGATCGGTCCACGTCGGTCTGGGCCAGGACCAAGAGGCTGGATCCCTGCTTGTTCCACTTCAGCTGCACTTTGTCTCCCTTGAAAAAGGTCTTTTGCGAGATGGGGCTCTGGAATGCGGGCACTTTGTAGACTTTGACGGCCGCAGGTGCTCCCTAAGTTCTCAATTGTTAGCAGACAACGACAGCAAAAGCGACAGAAAAACATTGGTGAAGCTTACCTTGCGCTCAGGGATAAAGACAGCCACTGCATGTTCCTGGCCCGGGGCCAAGGCGAAGTTGGTGGCGCCCTCGACGCGCAACTTGTTCCAAACCGTGACGAAATCATGGCTCTGGAAGAACTGCACTTCGTTGGTGACGAGGCGGGCGCAGTAGGCCTCGTCGGCGGTGTACTGCAGGTTCCAGCCGCCCTGCTGCTTCTGGACGAACTGGCCTACCGGCACCTTGGCGGCAGCGTCGACGCCTTCCTCCACGGTGCGCCAGACCTTGAGGTTCTTGGTCGCGTCTCCGGCCTCGTCCTTGGCGGGCCGCTCCCAGGTGATGACAAAGGTGCCCAGGGGCGAGAAGCCGAGCTCGTAGACGTTGACAATGGGCAGGTTGAGGATGAGCTGGCCGCTGGTGGTGTTGACCACGTGGAGAGCCTCGGGAGTGGCCCAGCCAAAGAAGCGGCCACAAGGCGAGTAGGCACAGCACCGCAGGTTTCCCTCGGGCTTGGTGAACCCAGAAAGGGGCTCGTAGACCGGAGCGGCGTCAAAGACGCCAATGGTCTTCTGGGTCCGGTAGGCGAACTGCAAAGGGGATGCCATGGCTAGTCAAAGTCACAGAAAATAATTGGCCTTGCAGTTGGTCTGGGTGATGCCGGTCTTTGCAAAAATCAATGTTCTTGTCTTGGCTTCTTTTTGTCTTTTTCTTTTTATCGATCAATTGAACCGTTCTTCTTTTTATCTGCGGGTAAAATTGCGCAGATGAGCCAAAAAAGAAAAGAAAAGGGGGTTGTTTTGATGGACGATGGGAACTCTCCGCACTGCAGAAGATCCTGACAGGCTGTGCAGAAGAAAAAAAAGCGGAAGCTGATGGAATTCGCCCGGTTCAACAATTATGTTCTATCGTCGTTGCCGAGACCGCAGCAGAAATTCCAAGTGTAGAATCTCTTTCTTTTCTTATTGTTTTCTTTTCTTTTTTATGTCTTTGTCGGCGAACCAGGGGCTTCTTCCTTTGGTCGCTGGTCGTGATGCGTCACTGCCGTGTGTCGATCGACGAGGTTCGGCGGGCACGGGACGGGGTTTCTCGACGAAGAAAAAGAAAAAGAATCGACGACGCAACGCGCTGCAAATCAGAGTCCGAAGCACAGGAGCGAGAAGAGAGAAGAGAAGATGATTGCAAGGCACCCAAGGCGGGGGGGGAAGTTGGCTGGCGACGGCGGTGCCGTGTTGCTTGTGGGCTGGAGAGGAAGAAGAAAGAGGCGGCAAAAGTGTGGGCGATGTATTTTTTCTTTTTCTTTTTTTCTTTCCATTTTTTTTTTTTTTCACTCCCTCCCCCCACCGCCACGGCAAGGCTTCAGGCCAAAAGTTGCCAGTGCAAAAGCCAAGTCCCCCAGAGGCACGCTAAAGGCCTGGCGAATCCCTGGGCTTGGGACGGAATGGCCACTGGTGCCCGGGGCAAGCCTGGCCAATCACTGGCTGTCACTGTCGAAGCCCTGAAACTCAGCACGGGCGTTGCTGGATTATCAGATGCGTCCGCCTGAATCCTGCCCGTATTACTGCTGCTTGGTGCTGGATGCTGAACGAATTGATGCTATTTGATGGATATCATTGGTCCTTTAAGCAACTGGCTCATTAACTGAATTATTCCCAATCACGCCCATTTCATTCGAGTCTTCATATTTCCCACTTTCTCGTCAAGTCGCTGAGCTGGTCAAAACAAAAGACCTCAACACTGATAAGATCACGTACGAGTACATCCTCATTGGACGCCGCCCGACGCACAAAGCCCGATGCAGTAAATCAACTTCATGAGCTGGCAGCATCGACTCCCAATGCGCAATGCGCGAAATCCATCGGGTTCCTCGCATGAGGGCTGGATCTCGAACAACTCAGTATACACCTGTTCATTAGTGTTGGCCTAAGCGGCCCAAGTAGATTAAATCTGTGTACACGTCATGAGACTAGTCGAAGTTGATGGGTGCCAAACGGTGCCAGAATCCACGTCAGCGTGGCTTGTTTGCCGTACGGTGCCTTTAACACGGCCCATATCTGGTAAGTACATATAGGTAGCATTCAAACCTCTCAATGGCTTGCATATAAGTCGTCCAAGGCACAATTGTCACGTTGTCCGTAGTCTACGTCTCTCCTGTCTTGTTGGCAGCATGTAGCAATTCAGCACCTTGGGTGCCAGCTCATGTTCAAGATGCATGGGTATGCTAGAAACAAATTGTGGCTAAAAAGAAACAGCACATTGGCGGTATCGACGGTAACAAGCGGGCTTCCTTTTTTTCACTGCTCAAGATGCCTTTGCCTTACCTCACTTGCAGCTTCTCGCGCCATCCACCCTTCTCGAACAGCCAGAGGGCTTCCACGGCATACGCCCTGCTGCCCCTGTGCCCGCCCTCGCCCATGCTTGCCTCAGCCAGACTCTCTAGTACGCGCCCCTCCTTGACAGCATTCCAAATTCCCATTGCAATTGGATGATTCAGAGTCGTTCCCCATTCGCCGCGCCCTAGACGATACAAGATGCGGCCTAGAGTTTGAAACGCTATGCAGCGCTGCGCCGGGACAGCGCTTCTGGCCAGCCTAGCGAGCTCCGTGATTGTGTAGCCTGCAGCCTCGGGGGCTTCTCCGTGGTGATGCAGTCCTTTGGACGAGGGAATCGACCGGCTCACTCGCGGTGACAGGAAACGACCCCGGAAATCGAAGCGCAATGCTGAAACACTGATCTCGGGATGGGGATAGTATGGCGAGTCTCTGTCAGCGGGACTATCTTGGGTGGGAACGGGCGCCATCCAAGCCAGCTTGCTCGGATCGGCAGGGAGATTGGGGAAGTATTTTTCGTGCAGCGTGGCAAGGAAATTGGGATCCGAAGGGTCCAGGTCCGGGAGGCTCGGGGGAACAGGGAAGTGTGTTGATTTCGGAAGGTCGGTAATTGGGAAGAGGTCTGGCGGGATTTGAGACGGCTCTCGATCTTCATCGTAGTTATCAGCGACTTTCTTAGTTGACTTCGTCTGGGCGGTAGTAGTAGTAGGGGGAGAAGGAGATTTTAATTTAGGCTCTGGTTTTGGTTCGGCGACGTCTGCAGTGTCGTCCTCAACGGTGGCCGCTTTTGGCACGTCGTGAAGGCGGACCTCAGGAATTATAGTCGATGGAGACGAAGTGTCTTGCGGTTCAGGTATGTTAAATGGCGAGTTTGGATCGGGCTCGTCAATGTTGGCTCTTTGAAGAAGGCGTTGGATGAGCGCCGGGTTCAGTCCCTTCATTATGTCTTCCTGCGCCTGAGATATCTCTTGGGGCGTCATGTCGTTGATCTTTTGCTGGTTTTCTCTATCTATTCGCCTTCTCTCGACCTCTTCAAAGCTCTGTGACTGGTTGGGCTCTTGCGGCTGCCCAGGCCGCGACGCACCGCCACTGCGTTGCTGCTTGAACGCTGAGGGTTTCCATCGTCGCTTGTGCTGAGGAAACCCGGTCGACGAGATGGGGCCCGAAGGGAACTCGACCGGTTTCGACCCCTTTTCGCTTCGTTCGACAATGTCACCAATGAGCAGCGTGGGATCCATGTTGTTGATGGGCGTAGCTGTACAGATGTCTCCTACTTTGATCTGCTGCTTGGTAAGAGTTGGAATTCAAGAAAATGATGGTGGGGCGAAGATGGAAGCTTAGCCTGCCCCATCCATATCGATAAGCACATGTCCGCAAACCAACGAAGCTTGGTAGAAGGTCATTAATAAGAAAGAAAGTACTGACCTTGGCAGGACGCTTCGCACGGAGCGCTCTGCACAGCGCACGCATTCTGTTACAATCTGCAAGGTGACATGGAATGCGTGGATCCGCGCGTGGTTAGTTGCGGGTTTCATTTTAATCTAAGTTGCGCTGTATCCCTCTGCAGATCAGCGTTGCCAAACAAGATACCGGTGCTGCTGTTTAGGCGGGCGATGACATTGACGCAAGCCGCCGTGAAGGAGCAAGTTTCCCTCGCGCTGCGTGTGGCTGTTCCCAAGTCACATGCAAAAAAAAAAAAAAAAAGTCCACCAATTTGATGAACATAAACCGTGGCGCATCGCTGGATATTCAAGCAATTCTCTGGTGACGGCCCGCTACTCCATCACCTAGGCAGCCATGCGGCATTTGGTGAAGCTGCACTGTTCAGAACAGGCATCGAAATACCTCCAAGGCTTACTCGCACGGCAGTTCGCGCCTGTAAAATAAGACCCGAGGTACCTCGTATACTTTTGCGGCTGGCCGTGGAACAAGGACCCCCACGATTGGCCGAAGCGTTAGCAATTCTAGATCAAATCTAGAGTTTCGGAGCCCAGCCAGCCAGCACCGCCACACCTGCATTAGTGCCACGCGGGTTCCCAGCAAGCAGCGCATGACAGGGGCCCTAATTGGCAAGACGGGCGAGAAGAAAAAGCAAAAGGTTCAGGCGTGCATTTTGGGTGAGACAGCGTCGTGGCAACGCGTGTGCGCCGGTCACATATCACCCAATGCGTACTGTATCATACTGTGATGTTCATACTGAGCGGCTGAACGGATGCGCAGGTTTGACTTTCTGGCGAAATCCGAAAAGTACATACTTGTACATGAGACGGAGTGATCGGCGACAGCGACAGCCAGGGTGACTTTTGGTAGGAGCCTAAAAGGCTGCTAGGGGCTGCAATGCTTACTTGACCTGTGCAGAGTTCTGAATTATTCATTTAGTTACAATACATAGATAAGACGGCTGAGAAAAAATAAAAGAAGAAAAATAAAAATAAACCGGTGCTGGCAGCATAGATGTTACATATACAGGGACGTTGAAAGGTGACGTTGATGCGCAGAGGAATCAACATTGCAGAACAAGAAAAAGAGCTCGCCGTTTGCAAGGGCAGCGTAGGGGATGGATGGCTGCAGCGGTTTTAGCGAGGCGAGACCCCAAAGTGTCTCTGTAGGTAGGTAGGTTCCATCAAGTTTTTAGGAGGCAGCCAGAGACAAGAAAAAAAATTACAGCATGTATTGATACTATTACAAGACATGCATGACAAGGCACAACTGAGAATGTTTCACTTATTTTTTGTTTCATCCTGTTATTTATTTTTGACTAATTTTTTGTTTCCTTTTTCTTATCCATGTCTTTTCTTTTCTTTTTTTTTTCTCTTCTTCTTTATATGGGAGTTTTTCCTTTTTCCAATCAATTCGTGTCCATCTGCGACCGACACGGCGCACCTGATGCCACCGTCAACCGGCGGCCCGCGCCTGCCCTGTCCCATCCTATCTGATGCCACCAGCCAGAAATCCAAAAGACGGCAGCGGGTGGGGCTCGGCTTCAGGCCTGGTCTTTTTCCGGAATCTGGTGCATGCAGCCATGAGCACGGAAAAAGCAACAGCCCCGCTCTTTGGCTGCTGCAGCGCGCTTCTCGGGTCACTAGAAGCCTCTGGTCGCTAAGAGCGTGCCGCGTCTAATCTGCGCCCTGATTGGCCCGCCGGCCGATCCCCCCCTACGTGCACTGTATTTGCGCATCTCGAAAGTGCCCTAGCGTCGCCTTCCTGTCCCCCCCACACACAGGCAACTTTGTTAGGGGACTCTGGGGTGCCGCAAGGCACGGCCAGTACATGGATCAGGCCACGCTACTGTGCCTGTTTCTCAACCTTGCATCCTGAATTCTCCGGCACCGCCCAGGCCTGATTCACCGTCCGATCGGCGAGTCGAGCAGCTGTGCTTGCGGCTGCCGCGATTCACTGCAAGTGGCTGCCCGTGGGATTCTCATGTGGCCATGCGCATCTGCGGTGGCTTGGCAATCAATCAGCCTTGGGGTCTTCTCTGCGCATCTGCACTATCGGGACTGCAGAACTGGAGCTGGAGTCTAAATGCCACTAACTGCTAGCGGACGTGGTACTAGCAGTGGCTACTGAGGTAAGGGAGCAGATTTGGTAGGCTGATACTTGGCTAGCAGTCCCGTGATCCGACGCTAAACCCTGGATATGTGTCCTTGGGCCCTGGGCTAGTCTGTCAAATAGAGGACTGGAGCGCCAACTTCGGCTCGCATCTGTCGACTTGGGTGCGCTATTGCCGGGTCTTTGTTAGCACATACATGCCTCCTAACATCCTAACATGGCTCGTACATGTGGCCAGCTGGACCGTACTGTACTGTACCTACTGTACATAGTAGGCGGTAGACACTCCATGCTAACCCAGCAGTACATAGCCTAACTGACCCCCGTTCCACCACCACAACGTCCATCGATTCAATTCGTTCTTGGTTCGATATTTTGCTCCGTGCCCCCCGTACTGTGCCGCCGCCGCCGCATAAAAAATCCAAGACAGGCAAGTCCAAGTTTGAATTGCTGTTTTTGTTCATACCGGTACCCCCCCTTGGCGCTGCGACCCACGCCCAGCCCGTCTTTTTTTGCTTAATTCAACCCGACTCGACTTGCCTTGCCTTGCCTCCAGTCCCCAGCATTGGCATTCATAGCACAGGTCAGGTACTGTACTTTGACCGTCGTCAAATAGTGACCGAAGACAACCGATGCAGTTTTTCCCAGGCCAAAAACACGCGCTGGCCGCCCCGTTTTTCTCGCCTTTTGTTAGAAAATCAGAATTGCTATCCCATATTGTCGCCATCCCCAAATCGTGCCGAGCTGGCAAATCCCCCATCATTTCCCCCTCCCTCCTCTTTTTTTTTCCCTTTTCCCTTTCGCTCTTCTTGTTCCTCCATCCGCCTCTCCCCTTTTCTTTTGCCTCACCTTTTTTCACCTCCTCGCTCCCCAACCACAACCACGCAACTTTTTTTTTCCTCCCATCAAATCTCGCCCCCGTGCAGCGCCCGCGCCATCGCCAAAACCGCATCCCTCAGGCCTGGCCCTGCTGCACGCCATTCCAGCTGTTGCAACCGCTGCAGCCCCGCATCCTCGGTGCATCCGTCAGGCCGCCGCGCATCGCATCACCCGCCAGCCCGTCGCCCAGCTCAAACTGGCCGTTTGTGAGGCTATTCGCAAGTCCAAGTCCAGGCCAGGCGGGCTCCACTCGTCACGTTTCCACTCCGGCTTCCGGCCACTCACGTAACGTCACACTTTCTGCACCCGCAGCCTCGTTTGAATTGACGCGCTTTGCCGTTTGATTGCATTTGCATTTGCCTGCATTTGCACTTCCTTTGCAAGGCTGTTCTGTTCTGCCATTTCAAACACACTCGTTGCCTTTTTTGATTGGGGGTTCTTGATCTTGGTTGATTCTCATCGGGTTCTTTTCTTTTTTCCTTGTCCTCCTTTTTCCATTCTAATCTTCACCTCTTCTTCTCTTTTTTTATGTTGTAATACATAATCTTCCATCCACCCTCTGCGAAATTCCCGAGCCTTGTCGCCCGGAATTCCCTCTCCATACATATCTCGCCCACTAGGGGGAAAAAACGACAGATTGCCCTTCGCATCCATCTCCGTCCACCTTTCCCGACCCGTGTCTGAGAGACAGTTGCGCTGCCGCCAGGTCACATCTTGACGGCAGCCCCCCCTCATCGCTTCCAGCTTCGCGTCAGCCCTACTATGGCTGCTGTCGGCGACGCATCGACGCGATTCGACTCCTCCGCAGGCGAACTCTCTTCTCCTCCCTCAGGCTCCCTCTCAGAACCCGGGTCGCCCTCTCACGGGGCTGGCCGCCGTCCCAACGTCGCGAAAGACACCGCAAAGCTCGACATGGAGGAAATCGTCGTCAGCGGCGACCAGAACCCGCAGTACTCGCAGCAGTATCCGCAGCCACCTTCTGGCGGCTCTCCGGGAACCGCCTCGGGCTCTCGAAGCCAGGCGCAGAAGAAATACTCGTACATCGACGGCGAATGGGTGCAACTAACAGCAGCCGGCGTACCCCGCAAAAAGCCGGGACGCAAACCCGGCTCCGTGGTCAAGCCAAAGGCTCCAACTGACGGATCCGAAGCGCCCAAGGTTCGCAAGCCCCGAAAGTCTCGAGATGCGGAAGCACCAGCCGTGCAGCGCAAGAGAAAGCTGGCGCCTGCCTCTGATGTCGATACCGATGCGCCCAGTCCGAGGCCGCTCGCCCCCGCCGCGGCTCCGGGGCTGTCGTCCTCTTCTCCCTCTCTTCACCCACAGCTTGGGGAGCCTTTGTCTTCCACGCCCCAGCATCATTTACAGCAGCTCCCCGACAGGCGGTATTCACCCAAGATGCAGAAGCGAGAAGGCTATCCTAGCTCCATGCAAAGCATTCTAAATGCCGACCCGCCGCCAGTTACTCGATCACCGTCAAACAGCATCGCCAGCCCTACATCCATACCCGTGCGCACCAGCGGCCAGAGCTACGATCCCATCCGAGGCAATTATGACCCCGTGCGAGAAACGATAACTTCGCATTACTCTTCAGCGGCCGGGTCTCCGCGAGCCACCCTAGCGGTTCAGCCATCGCACCGCTCGCCGTCTATTGCCAGCATGATTGAGCCACAGCCGTCCACCAAGGCATCGCCCAGCCAATCCCACCAGCCATACCCGCCTCCTGTGTCTCAGTCTCGCTTGCACACTCAAGAGGCTACCCCGTTGCCACCTTCCCCGTCCTATGTGCCCAAGACAACAGCTTCCACGCCAGCTCAAACTCCCGCTTTGAAGCCTGCGGTGCCAGAGATAAAACGTGACGCCCCCACACCTACGCCACCGGCCCCTCGACCAGTCATCGACCACGCAAACTTTACCACGATTGCAAATGGGCCTGTGAAGAAGGTGTCGCCCAAGCAAAAGCCCATCACCGGCGTCTCGACACCAAAGACAGACTATTTGGATGAGACAATCATGGAGATGGACGAGAGATCGATTCTTGATTTCGGCAGAGCCCGCCCTGGCGAAGAAAAGGAGACGCCCACTATTGTCCTCACCATCCCCATCACGGCGGGGGAAACTAACAAGTACGTAAATTTCATGCGTATGGCGGAGGATCAGTACGGCTGGGATGCCTTGCATCCCCGTCTTGCCGCCGACCGAGACCGCAAAGCTCGAATTGCCGCGGCGGCCGCGTCCTTGGAAAAGGTCGAATCCGGTCGTGAGTCTGGCGATGAGATGTCAGTCGACTTGTCCGATGCCGAAGGCAGCAATCCCGAAAATGGCGGAGTCAGTGGCGCCGATGCCCAGGCCAAGCCCAAGAAGAAACGAAACTTCAAGGAGGACCAATACGATGTGGATGACGACTTTGTGGACGACTCTGAACTGCTCTGGGAGGCTCAAGCGGCCGCCAGCCGAGATGGCTTCTTCGTTTATTCGGGCCCCTTGGTTCCCGAGGTTGAGAAACCAGCTGCGGGGTATGTATCGATTTCATCCGAGTTTACCATTTTCACTTGCTAACTCAGACACTGTAGACACGAGGAACGTCCTAAGCGCGGACGCGGTGGACGGGGCAGTCGAGGCGGCGGCCGAGGAGGCGCGACAAGAGGAGGAGCCACCACCGGACGCGGCGGCGGTCCAGGTTCCCGAGGCGGTGCCGTCACACGGAAACCTCGCATCACGAAATCCGAAAAGGCGCAACGAGAGCGAGAAAAGGCAGAAAGAGAGAGCATGGCCAAAGCATCGTCTAACGGATACCCGCTCCAGCCCACCACGCCGTCATTATCTGTTCGCGAGCTTGGCTCTTAGAAGAAGAGACGAATGGCGGAGGGTAATTGTCGACGCGCTCCCAGAGTGAAGTTGCCAAAGTTGTTCACGATGTGGTGAACGTTTCAAGAAGCTATTCAGCAGCTTTTCTAATTCCCAGCTGGCCTGTGCGATTAATATTAGCGACCGACGCATCATTCTATCTCGTTTGCGCTTTGCAGCCATGGGCTGGCTGATGGATGCTCTTTTTGTTTTCTTGCTCCTCTCTCTGGACGGCCTCCTGGGCGCCCTGCGAACAACTAAACGATAAGGGGGTTCGACCATACGGATCCTGATTACACTCGTCACGAACCGAGCATCTCTGTGTTAAAAGAACTCTTTTCCTTCATCATTTGCGGCACGATAATATTCTGCCTTGGCACAGACACTGTTTGATTTTCTTTTTAAAGCTTTGTTTTTTCTTATCTTTTTTTCCCGCTGGCTTGTGTTTTTTTCTTTCTGTCTGGGAATTGTATCAAGGAGGGACATCTGGGCTGACGGCGGCGTTTACACGGATGATGGAAATATGCGGGAGGAGAACGATGAAGGGAGAAAGAGTATTCAACTGGGTTCAGACCTGACAGGATGGAATGCCGTTCACTTTTGGGTCATGTGCATAATGGGGCGTGAAAATAGATGGCCGTTTCTTTGTTTTTCTTGACCGGCTTTGTTGATTTTTTTTCTCTTCTTCTTCTCTACTCTTCTACTACTGTTTTCCTTTTTCTTTTTTCACTTCTATTGTCTTTTCTTACTAGGTATTTGTGTTGTTTCATTTTCAACTTTTTCTTTTTTTTTTCCTTTAATTATTATTGATGAAGAGACATGTTATGGAAAAAAACAAGACTTTCAAGCGCTATGCCTCCGCCCAACGAATCTTCTCCCTCTAGTAGCGTCCCAGGCAAAAACAATACTCTTCTGTATACAGAACAGACGAAAAATAGACCATTCTCTTCTTCATTTTCCCCCTCCATCCTCCTTATACATGTCAAAAATGTGTGAATATTTGTGAAGAAACACAAAAGAAGTTGGAAAAAAAAAGATGGTAATGGGTTTACAAAAAAAGAAATAGTTTTTACGCAAGGCTAAATTCCGCAATCTCGCCCATCTCATTCTTCACCTCCTCGCCGACCTTGTACGACGCTCGCCAGCGGAGCTTGACGGAGTCGACGCGCTGGTTCCTGTTGCCGGTGTGCCAGACGTCGACTTCTTGGGTGACGCCACGGCTCTGCTTGGGGGAGAGGGAGCGGCCTGTTTGGGGTTTGAGTTGGAGTTCATAGCCCTATGTGAGAGTGGGTGACTTTGAGTTAGCAGGGTAGAGTCAGGGGTGTAAAGGAGGGGGGGAGTGTGGACAATACCTTTGTGACGGCTAGTTGAAAGTGTAGCTCGTTGATAGGTTGCGCGGTGTTGTTTGAAAAGGCAAACACAATGTTGATGGAGTTGCTAACGGCCGTGCTGCGCTTCGCCAGGAAGTCGGTTCTCAAGCCAGAGTTGCTGGCGGTCCCCCTGTGCTCCCTGGGCTTGGCGGGCACCGGCTGTTCGGTAGGCAGCGCGGACGAAAAGTTCCATTCGTCGTCGTCGTTGGACACGGCCGCGGGTTGAGGGGCGGGAGGGCCGGTGGAAAAGGAGGCAAAGGCGTTGGAGACGGCTGGAGGGGGTGCTTGGTGCTGCTGCTGCTGCTGTTGTTGCTGCTGAAAGTTGGGCTGGGGCGTGGCGGACTGTGAGGCGGGAGGGGATGTGAACGAGGCAAACTGGGAGAACGGAGGTGGCGTGTCGTTCTGTCCAGCTCCTCTGGCGGTGCTCCCTTGAGTGAGAGAGGATAGTAGCGCGGGTCCAGGAATATCTAATACATCAAGTTAGTTGTCAGGGGTTCCTTTATACACACATGAGTGTCGAATCCTGCGCGAGCTTACTTTGATTCGCGCCAAATCCCAAGGCAATGCCGCCGCCCTGTCCATACGTGCTCGACTGGCCGCTAATGTCCAAGCCGAGGAGATCGTTCTCCAATCCGCCAGCCTGCGATGAACCTGCACCGTTGCTGCCGTTGTTTTGCGAAGCATCGCCATCAAAGTCTATAAGTGACAACTCGTTTGCCGCCGAGTTCGATCCCGATGGCTGCGACGGCAGAGGAACTCCGGCCGCGACTTTGGCAGCACCTTCGAGGTCGCCCTTCTTCATGAGCTTGTAACGCTCGACTGTGCGATGTATGCTGTCATTAATCTCCAGCAGCCTGGCCACGGCCTCGTGATCGTCCGACTCCTCCTCGCACATCTTTTGGATCTTGGGATGGGCGCTCTGCAGGGCGGCGGCGAGCTCGCTGAAGACGTCGCCATCCTGCATCTTGTCTCCAGGTTGGAACGCCGCGAGGCGCTCTTCCAGCAGTCTCGCCTTGGCCTGGATCTTGCTGACGTCTTCGGCAGCCTTGGCCCGGTAGTCTGTCTTGGATCTGGTATCGTAGCCGGCCATGACCTTCATCAGGCGGTTGGCTTCCTGGAGGTCCTCGGGCGTGCCACGGCGAATGAGCTCCTGCAGCTTGGCTGATTGCGCTTCTCGCTCTTCCTCCTCCATTTCCTCGGCCGATTTCAGATTCTGTCAACCAGAAGACTTATTAGCATCATGTCCATGCATCATACCAGCGCAATTGAACTAAAGGCGCATCTTGCCGAAGAGAGACCAAAACTTACATCGCTGGGGTTCAAAACAGCAGCATCTTCCCTCCGCACCTCGGGAAACATGTAGCCCTTGTAGCTGAGCAGGCGGTGCATGTCCCGGATGAAGCCCAAGTCATCCTTGTAGCGGCTCGTCTCGCATATCGTCATGCGCCACTCCTCCACCAGCTCAAGAATCTTGGCCTGGACGCGGGTCGGGCGGATTGGGGGGCGTTCCGGGAATCTCCGCACCAGCTCGTTGAGGAACTCCTTGGTGCTGATCTGCAGGTGGAAAGGGTAGCCGCAGTTCTTGACGCAGATGTCGAGCAGGCTGAGGGCCAGCAGGGCGACATTGGGGTTGCGGTGGTTGACGAAGCCGACAATGGCAGTGGCAGCCTCGCGAGGGGCGGTGCCCTTTTTGCTGTTGATCAGGTCCGAGATCTCGAGATTGAGCGCCAGGTTGGGCTCGTAGTTTTCGGGGCTGCAAGCTCCCTGGATGAAGCGCAAGAGCTGAGATGGCGCGCGGCCGACATCTCCCCAGCGGTCGCGGGCCGCCGCGCGAGCAGAGGCAGCTTCCATCTGGGATGGTTAGTCGTGTATGTTCGAGATGCTCGCTTGTTCGTCACTCCGTCTGTCTGTCTGTCTGTCTGCTCGCCAGTGTATTGCGCCGGTCTGAAGCTCGAGCTCGCAGTTGTATGTGAGAGAGCTAAGCAGTCTTCTCCTCTTGCTAGACACACGCTGCGAGCGCCGACTAGATTCGGTTCGGTCTCGATTCAACAGGCTCACAGGCTAGATCTCGGTCAGAAGTGGCCAAAGCCAAAGGACGACGTGGCCGGAGCTGCACAATGGCCGTACCTCGTTTGCTGCCTAATCGCAGCTCCTTCAACGCCGCAGTGGTAACGCTGGTTCGTCGACTTGTAGCGCCATTCGCCTCCGCTCTGGCGATGTGGTCACTGTGCTGGAACTGAGTGCGAGCTGTCTAGGTATTCTGGGTTGGCTGGCGATTGGCTGCCTCTGCTGTGTCGATGGAGTTGGGCCATGGTTTATGCACTTATCGGGGGCCCGCTGGATATTCGCCCGCGGGGGCTCTTAAGCACCGGCAGCCCGGCGAGAACGGCGAGTACTTGCGAGGGGCGTCTTACAGGGCGTCAATTCAAGTATAATATGAGTGGATTTATTATATATAAGTCTCTATTTTGCTGTAATTGCTCACAAAGAACTCTCGGTATTGATTGTATTCTCTCGTAGGCATTATTCAGCATCATCCTTGCTCTATGCAGCCCATGTAGAAGCTTCAAAAGAGGTACCTCATCTAGATATGCCTCTTCCGGCAATGGAGGGGTACCTGGAGCTGTTAAAGAGATCCCCTGGAACTTAATCACCCCGATAAGAAAAAAAAATCCTCCTTACATCATCAACCCACCAATAATCTGTGTTCCAACCGACGTCTTCAAGTTGAGACTCTCGCTGTTTCTTTTCAAACAAAAAACAAGTCCCAGATCTACAGCAAATCAGAGCAAAACAAATCATGGTACGGCACAAGAAAGACTTTGCCGGCAGAGGCAAGAAATTCGGCGGCGGTCGTGGCGGCGGTCCTCCTCGCCAACCCCGCCATCGAGACGACGACGATGCCGAGTCCTCAGCTGGCCGCCCTGCCTTCAAGGCTGCCTGCTGGGATCTGGGCCACTGCGATCCCAAGCGATGCTCCGGAAAGAAGCTCATGAAGCTGGGCATGATGCGCGAGCTGCACCTCGGCCAGCGCCACGGCGGCGTCATCATCACTCCCAACGGCAAAAAGGTCATTTCGCCCGCCGACAGAGAGCTCATGGACCAGTTTGGAGCCGCCGTCGTCGAGTGCTCGTGGGCCCGAACCAAGGAGGTGCAGTGGAATAAGGTGGGCGGCAAGTGCGAGAGGCTGCTGCCGTATCTCGTTGCCGCCAACACGGTCAACTACGGCAAGCCTTGGAGGTTGAATTGCGTCGAGGCATTGGCCGCTGCGTTTGCGATTTGCGGTCACTTGGATTGGGCAGAGCAGATTTTAGCACCTTTTTCATACGGACCGTCGTTTCTGGAGATCAACTCGAGTTTGTTAAGGAAGTATGCGGCTTGTGCGGACGAGGCCGAAGTCAAGAAGACGGAGGAAGAATGGATGGAGAGGCTGGAGCAGGAATATGCCGAGAGTAGAGAGGAGGGCAATAACGACATCTGGGCCAGCGGAAACACCAACAGAAGGGCGCCAATAGATTCGGACGATGATCAAGGAGAAGAGGATGATGATGAAGACAACTCAGACGACGACGACAACTCTGAAAAGGAGGGAAGCATAGACGGCATATACTTAGGCAAAAGGCCGCCCAAACAAAAAGATGAGAATAAAGGGGACGAAGATCAAGAAGACGAAGATAAAGATCCATACGCCCTGTCGGACGACAGCGACGACGACGCTGCAATGGAGGAGATCCGCCGCAAAGTGCTCGCTTCAAAAACATTCACCAACCCCAATCCCGACACCGAGGAGAAGCAAAAGCCCTCGACAATACCCCGTCCACAGCAGCGCTTCAAGGCCGACCTGGACATTGAGCCAGATTCCGACAACGACAATGGCGGTGATAGTAGTGAGGACGGGGAGGGTAGTGGCGACGACGACGACGAGTTTGACAACATTATTGCTGCGACGCCGGTCACGGATAGGATAGGGCTGGAGAAGCTGAAGAAGGAGAGGGCGAGGGCGGCGATTACGACGAGGACGTTTTCGTCGAATGTCGTTTCTGCGCCGGGTAGATGGTAGTGATTTGTACATGACATGGATTGAATGACACGATTGATGCAATATGCGAGTGCCCTCTATAGTGAAATCTCGGCATTCTATATATGTTTCTCTTCCGTTGCTAACTGCCAATTCATGAGAAGAATGGAATGCCTTTTCCCGTGCGTTGCAGTTATACTCGTACACGTCCATCCATATCGTACATATTCTACATGTCTATATGTCAATGCCGCCTCTTTTTTGTGTCAATGCATGTACATATTACAAGGTCCGCCTCTCTTTAATCTCCTCATACGTTTGAATCTGGTCATCTGGCTGGAACTCCTCAAAGTCTTCCAAGCCAATGCCGCATTCTGCCCCCTTGCCCATTTCCTGGACATCCTTCTTCACATGCTTCAGGGTGTCTATCTTGCCTGTTTCAAAGTTAGCACTCAAACGCCCATCTACATCTCGCAATTAGAAGAGCCATATTTGTACATACCGTCGTAGACTACCTCGCCTCGGCGGAGGACCTTTACGCGAGACGACTTCTTGATGGAGCCGTTTCGGACTCTGCACCCGGCAATGTTTCTAAACACACGCTTCTTGACGTTGATCGGGAAGACCTGCAGGACATCGGCCTCGCCGTTGACACGGAACGAGACATTCATGGGCAAGATGTCGGACAGCGCCGCTTTGACGTCGTCAACGACGTGGTAGATGACCTTGTGGTCGAGAATCTTGACCTTGGCCTCTTCGGCTCGCTGCTTAATATGCGGGGGGATGTTGATGTTGAAGTTGACAATGATGCTGTTGGACGTCGCCGCGTGGTCAATGTCGTACTCGGTGATCTGCCCAGCAGAGGATCGCAGGATCCTGGGCTGCACCTCGTGGCTGCCCAGCTCCAGGATGGTTCCGCAAACTGCCTCCACGGATCCAACAACATCCGCCTTGACTGTGAAGTTTTGCGTCAGGATTCCAGTCTCAGCCGATTCAGCAGCGGTGCTTGGCGCGCCCTCGGCATCTGCTGCAGCGTCTGCCGCGGCCTTTTCACGTTGGCGCTGTTCTTGCTCGGCGAGTTGGATGGAGCTTTGCTCACGCTCAGCCATTTCCAAGCGATATTCAACTGCCGTCTTCGCCTTTCCTTCGTCGGGAGATTGGATAACCTGCTCTCCGGCAGTGGGTAGCTCTCGCCAGCCCAGAATCTCGACAGGCGTTCCGGGAGGAGCAGAGTCCAGCTCAAGACCAGCTTCGTTACGCAGCACACGAATCTTTGCCCAGGTCTTGCCGGCAACAATCAGGTCGCCAGGGCGGAGTGTTCCTCTCTTGACCAAGATGGTCGCGGCTTTGCCCTGAGGCTTGATGCTAGACTCCAAAACCCATCCTTCAGCCATACCGTCATCTTCGGCTCGGACATCCAGGATTTCGGAAAGCGTGACGATATTCTCCTCCAAGTCTTCCATGCCCAGACCTGTTTTCCCGCTGACGCAGACAACTTGTACATCGCCGCCGTAGTCTTCGATTTCAACTCCATGGCGAGAAAGATCTGCTTTGACTTGGTCAATCCGAGCATCTTCCTTGTCAACCTTTGTAATGGCGACGATAATGGGCACCTTGGCACTCGTAGCATGCTTCAAGGCTTCGAGCGTCTGGGGCATGACACTGTCATCGGCAGCAACAACGAGCACCACAATGTCTGTCACATTTGCTCCGCGCTGGCGCATCGATAAGAAGGCA
Source organism: Trichoderma aggressivum f. europaeum (assembly GCF_033847375.1). Lineage (NCBI taxonomy): Eukaryota > Fungi > Ascomycota > Sordariomycetes > Hypocreales > Hypocreaceae > Trichoderma > Trichoderma aggressivum. Next base: position 207,910 of record NW_026946398.1, read on the forward strand.
GCATGGCCGGGAGTGTCGAGGAACGTGATGGACTTGCCAGACGACATTTTCACAACAAACGCACCAATGTGCTGAGTAATGCCGCCGTGCTCTTGTGCGGCGACGGAGGACTTGCGAAGCCAGTCCAGAAGAGTAGTTTTGCCGTGATCGACATGGCCCATTATCGTGACCACGGGAGGACGAGACGGCAAGACTGAGACATCCGTTGGCGGAGGACGAGGACGGAGATCTCGAAGGGATCCGGTATCAACAGTAGGCTCGAAGCCATATTCCATTGCAATGAGAGCCGCAGTTTCACCAGTGAAGATTGTGTCGCTAGTGATATTTTCGAAGCCCATTTCTTCCATGTCCTGCAGAAAAGGGGTAACATTTTGCTTGAGAGCTCTGGACAAGTTTGATGCGCTGATATACTCTGGGAGGAATATCGGGACGGCCTGTGGCTCTTCCTCTACGGCTTTCTGCTTCTTTGCCTCTTTTTCCGCTTTGCGACGCTGCTTCTGCTCCCAGCGGTGTACGGCTTCGTCATCCCAGTCTTCGTCTTCATAAGCTTGTGACACTCTTTGCGACTTCTTTCCCTTTTTAGACCGCGGTTTCTCGGGCTCTTGCTGCTCCTCTACTTCAAATCTAGACTTTCGTCTTTGTTTCTGCAGTTGAGTATCGTCCTCAGTTTTGGGTGTGGATGTAAACGTCTCCCCTAGGGAGTCTCGTTTGTCCTGAGCATCTTGTGTTTTCTTCCTCCTATCCACAGGTTGATTTTCATTCTTACTTTTAGCCTTGTCCCTAAATCCCGTGGCTCTAGTTTCCAGTTCTCCCCAGAAGTCTTGAGTGGCCGGTTCCTGGGCTGCGGACGGCTGGGTAGTTGAAGCCTTGGCTTCGTGGCCATGCGCATGCGGTCTCGCTCCAAGCTTCACCTTCGTCTTAGGCTTCCGAGACTTGGTAATTTCGTTCCACACACCGGATTGGTTTCCACGAGGGTCTACTCCATGTGTGTGGGGGGGCACGTCGGCCTTGCGGTTGCTGAAAGAACCCCATCCAGTTGTTTTGAGACTACCTCCTGTTGATCGTGTTGTCTGTTCCCCGGCGGGCTTCCCCGGACGAGCAAAGGTATCACTGGGTATTGATAGCCTCGACAGCTTCTTTGCAGCTTCGCTGCCCTCAGGCTGCGGAGAAGACCAAGACTCTGGAGTTGGCGGAGGGCGCGGCTCTCGGTTGGTTTTGAAGACGTCGGCCAGAACTGATCTTGACTTGGTCGCTTGCGGAGTGTTCCTGCGTTGGTTTCCCGTACTCTTTCTGAGATCGTTGCCTTTAGGCTCGTTCCTTTTGTCTGTCCGCACACTCTCTGTCGCTGCTGATTGCCGCCGGGCCAGTCGCTCGTGCGGCAGCAGTCCATCTGCTGCAGTCGTAGCCCCAGATGCCGTGTCTGCTTTTGCAAATGTGCCCCAATTCCCCACTCTAGTATTAGAGAATGCGCCTGGGAATCCCCCCGTCTTGGGAGGCCCCTCATTGTTTGCAGAGTTGTTGAGACATGGCGTCCGAGACAGCGATCGGGCCTGACAAGAGAAAACGGCGCTTCGAGAGCTGGCCACCGAGCGCAGCGCGCTTAAAGGCCTCGACGAGACCGAAGAAGTAGACAGAGTTCGTACATGCTGCGGCCCGGCATCAACAGCCAGCTTCTGTCGACAAAGCGTGCACACAAACGGATTGCTGCGATCCTGGATTGTATGATGTCAGTTATCGCACCGGCAATACAGAGCTCAATTGGGCGGCAAAAGTGCAAACCTTCCACGCGCGAGCTCTCAACATTGCAACAAGGAATGACGATGAAGCTCACGCAAAGCTTCTGTCGACATTGGGTAGAAGAGAGTACGAATGGAGACGCTGCTTGAAGATTGCTGGTCCTTGGTAGAAAGGTTAGCTCTTGTTCTAGGCTTAGCGGGATATGTATTTTTTTTTTTTTCTAAAGCTCGACGATGAAGTACTTGGAGGGGCATCTCGGGATAGGATTGTCCGCAAGTTGTGCAATTTGCTGCAACAACCACCTCTTTATGTATTTTGTTAACTATACACATTCAATTGGTCATTCCTCTTGATTTCTTTTCTTCATTTCCATATCAAGCATACTTCCAATATCCATAGAGCAAATTGTTCATCTGCTTGACGCTTCCCCTGCTGATGGTCTCGGGTAGCAGTTCGTTAGTACCTGAGATCTACCGTGTCGCTAACTCAAACGGGCTACTAAATCGATAAGAAGCCTTGCCACGAAGCTCATCTTCATAAGACGAGCATGGCACAGGATCTCGTAGATTTTCGAATACATGTAAAACATGGCATTGTAATTGAACCTGAAATCAAGAGCCTTTCCAACGCCTCATCCAGTTATTCCTCACAATTGCCTTCCTTCTTCTTTCTTTTCGAGCCTTGTGGCGATTTCGCTGTGGATACAGCTTACAAGGCGGTCGGACCTGAATTTTGCTGGGGCCAAAGATACCACATCCCCCTGAAGCTCACTTACTAAAAACACCTACAACTGCTGCGCATCGCCAACCCAACAAATTGATTCTCTCGAGAATCAGGCATAAGCCGGCCAGCGTCTGCCATGGCCCCCTCTAAGAGAAGTGGGAAACAAAAGGCATCTGCCGCCTCCAAGTCATCCGGCAGCAATGGCAGCTTGGATCCCCCAGCGCCGTTCAAGCGGCCTCCGGAGGTGCTGGAGCCCTTCATCCAGGAGCTCTCGCAGAAGCACATCTACATCACGCACATCGACGCCAAACCCGCCGCCTTCAAGCGCAAGATGTTCCTCGTGCCCGTTGCTCTGAATGTGAGCGTCGCCGTCTTTTTCGTCTGGCGCATGTACTCCATCCTCCCCTGGTACTGGAAGCTCCTCATGTCGGGCTTTGGCAATCCCAACGAGATGACGTTTCCTTTTCACGAGGCGTCGTGGTCGGAGCTGTCCTGGGAAGTTTGGAAGCGTGGCATCGTCATGTTTATCGACTTTGTGCTGTTCGTCTTCGTCTGGCCATGGCCTGTCGAGTTTACGCTTGGCACCGCACATGGAAACCCGACGCGGTGGCGATGGAATGTGGGCTTCCGGGACAAGGAGGTTTACGTCCGCCGCAGCCGTGACTGGGATAAGATGCTGCGTGACATCTTCAAGGATGCCGACTCGAAGAAGATTTTGCTTGCCTATACTCAGCAAGCGACGTCGCCCATGCTCCAGGAGCAGAAGACTGGCTATCTCCTCATGAACGACAAGTGGAATCTGGACTGGAACTGCATGGTCCTCGCCCACAAACTTGTCGACAAGAAGGAGGTTGCCCTCGAGGCGTTTAGAAATGTCATTTTGGTGTATCACCAGGACTACGGCTGGATTTGCCACGATCTTAAGCTGGCCATATCGGCCGAGGAGGACGAAAAGAGGAGGCAAGTTTTCGCCTTTCGGGATGCCCTTACGGCCATGGGCAAAGAGAACCTGTTTTTCCGGTGGATTGAGATTGTACAATTTGAATCGACTCAGCCAGGGGGGTTCGGCCCGGAGAAGCAAGAAGCAGCGGCCAAGCAGATTCGCGAGCTCTTTGAAGCTGATAACATCAATTTTGATGAACTATGGAAGGATACGGTGGGCACCAAGGCGTGAGGATATGATTGATCTCATGGGCAATCAAAAACTGGTGGTACGAAGCAGGAATGCAAGACACTCGTTGGATTTGAGGAGATCAGATATAGGGGGGGATTACATACATAGCAGATGCAAGCAACTGCCCACCTAACTGGCTACTGTAGCTATGGTGCGTTTCACTGTCTACAATTTCCGCATCGTGATATCCATAGCGCAGATGGACCGTGAGAGCACACACACAAAAGAATATCATCACTTCAAGCACTTTGCACCTATCGATATGCTGTGAATAATAATACTGAAGCATGTAGCTGTTGGGCATGCCCGATTTCATCATTCGTCACGGAAAAAAAAGAAAAAAAGAAAAAAAGGACAGCGCCTAAGAGGAATCGAACCCCGACCTCGAGGAGACCGTTCAGTTTTCGGTAGCCTTGGACAACTGGTACCTGATCCCAAAGTACCTTTGGACACGGCGTTCATCCATGGACGCCGAGAAGGTATCTCGAGGCCGCAACCCCATGCAACATCGAACACCGACGACGCTGGAGGACAAAACAGACAGGCGCCGCCACAAGAAGCAAAAAAAAACATTGTGAAAAGGATAAAAAAAAACTTATACGCCCAGCGATCTCTCTTGGTGTTCAGCGTAGATCCTACTGCGCGCCCCGGTTTCCCATGGGTATTTCTTTGCGGGTACCAACAGCTCGAACGTGCGACGGGTGGGGTCTACGCGTCGGCCATCCAGGGCTGCGGGCCGTGTCTGAGAGTTCCTGACCTGGCGGTGGCCTTCGTCGTAATGAGCCGTGCGAACTGAGAAGTCCCCTCTCAATTCCCACGCGCTGCATTGCCGACCAGGCCATTACCAAGTGGGCCGCTCGCTGTTGAGAGGCATTGAGAAATCCTGGTATATAAGGGTACGGTAGCCGCCAGCTGGTCAACAGTCCAGTACTGCAGGGCCATGGTGCAGCGATTGCAGCGCCCCCCGAGCCGCAAGGGGAGGTGCTGGTGTGGTGTTGAAGCCATGGATACGGGGTAGGCCATATCAGAGACTGAGATGATGCTGGATTGTTCGTAGGAGAAGGCTTGATGCTATCATCGATCCATGTGTGAGGTAGCTTTCTGTGGAGTTTGAGGTTAGTATACATGTGGATCTAGGAGAGAGCATTTGCTGCAGAATGAGAGGTGCCTACCTACCAGCTAAGCAACGACACCCGCGTGTATGTAAGATGCTTGTAAGCGCCGGTGTCCGTTCAAGTTTGTATGCTCACAAGGAGACTGCCATGTTGCAAGCGCAATCCCGTATAGATCAATGACTGATGAAGCCCGGCGTGGCATCCCTTGAACCATATCACAGACCTGGGATCTATATGGCGATCCTGATCTGGGGCTTTGAGCATATCATCTCGATTAGAGACAGACATGGGGTATGAACCCCTGGCTTGTGCCCTCGTTCATTGTCCGCATCATGAGGCGGCTTGGGGGATGAAAAGAAGTAGATTGTAAAATCCGGTCTGTTGTTTATGAGGAAACGGTAGCGAGTTGCCTCATGATGTGTTCTGCAAGTCGTACATCACCAGATATCGAATCAATGGCCTAGCTTTGTGTCGAGTAAGAAGAATTCCCTGACGTTGAGAGTGGAGAAGCGTCCCTTTACGTGGCCTTTGCTAATGAATTCCGAATGGGGCAGTCTCCGGCTTGCCTCCTTCCCAGGCTGAGCGAAGCGCGGCACGTGCACAGTAGCGATCTCTGTCAAATCATCACACAGGGATCATTTGTCAATAGAGTCCCCGTGCGAGTATCAACAGAATAGAGCGTCTATTCAGTATTGGATCCCCGAAACCTCAATTGCGCGCATTGGATCGATTGATTGGTAATCCGGCTCGATGCTAATAATAGAAGGCCTCTCCCGTTGTCTCTCTGTCCCTCTTTTTGGTTCTCAACTCGGCCTCAATTCGTACAGACATTAGCTCCAGAACTGCGCCTAGTTGCAACCTTGACAGCATGGAGGCATGGAGGTAATATTCCGCCAGTAGTCCCTGTGTCTGAGACATATGCAGAACGGCACAGCCTTCAACCTCCCCATCAACCACTTCGTATCAAGCCTCATCGCCTCATTTGTTTCGGGTTCCAGTCAAGTTTGCCCAATGGCATAGTTGAAAGCCCTGTATTAAGCTTACCTTGGTATCGTGTTGCTCGTACTCTGTACCTTGTCACGCTGCACAGACTCTACCTGGTCCAAATGCCATGGAAGTGCTGCGAGTACACGCGGCTGCCCCATTCTGCGCCAGGGCTCAGATCCCACTCCAACCCCCCCAAGCCCGCCGAAAGCTCCCCCAACTTGCAAAAGAACCCCCCCGTAGCGCCGGTGTCGTCAGTGCGGCACCGCTCCGTAGCCGTCCATGGACGTCTAATCAGTTGATGTTTTTCAGGGCCCATTAGCGCTCAACTGGGCGCTGGAACTGGTCGCTCTGTTCAAGGTTGCGCTAGGAATTCCCCGCCATAGGCATCGAATTGATCAATGGATCCTTGCTACTGTACGGCTCAGAGCCTCAGGCCTGGACGAATCATTGACGCGGCCCACCAGAACCAGGGACCTCATCTCTCCTAGACGCCTGTGGACCTTTTTCAGATTTGCCAGACCATACAACTCTTGTGCGTGACAGCGCTGTCCAACATCGGCCTGGGGTCCCTCTGCTGCATTGGCCGTTTGTTTTCCATTGTTTAAAAGCCCCTCGCCCGCCGCCTCGCTCGCCGATTCTCACCGACTCGTGTCTGGTCTGGGGCTGGGCTCCTTTGACGATTGACGATCGACGACGCTCGCCAGAATCGGCGCATCCTCCCCCAATCGACACCTCTTCCCAATCACCCTACCAAGCCCGTCAGCATGTCCTCGTCAGGCTTGACGCGACGCCGTGGAGCTGGCGGCGTCGCTGGCACCGAGGGCGAGAGCAGCAACGGCGTCTCGAGGACCAATTCGACCCGCGACGTTCGAGACAGCGGCCCCGAGACGAGCTACGAGAGCGGCGAAAACGGCCACAAGATTGCCTTTGACCCTCGAGACATTAGCGAGTCGGCCGAGCGGAGCAAGCAGCCCAAGCTGACCATGATGGAGGAGGTGCTGTTGCTTGGTCTCAAGGACAAACAGGTGCGTGTGTGTGCCTGCTTGCGTGGCGCCGCCCCAATTGCTGACCGAAGCCTTGTGATTAGGGGTATCTGTCGTTCTGGAACGACAACATTTCGTACGCGCTCCGAGGATGCATCGTGCTGGAGCTTGCCTTCCGCGGGCGCATCAGCATGGAAAAGGATCCGGCGCGGCGACGGTTCCCCCTGGCAGACCGAAACATCGAAGTGATAGACGATACCCTTACCGGCGAGGTGCTTCTCGACGAGGCCCTCAAAATGATGAAGCAGAGCGAAAAGATGAGCGTCAGCTCCTGGATTGACTTAATGAGCGGTACTGCCACCCCTGCCACCCCTGCCTTTCACCCCTCACCCTATTCTGTGTAGCCCGCGACATTGCCACGGCCTTGTGTGTGTGTGCTGTGAATACACGTAACCTGACCAATGCATTGGCTAATGCTCTGAAAACCCAGGCGAGACTTGGAACCTGATGAAGATAGGATACCAGCTCAAGCAGGTCCGCGAACGGTTAGCCAAGGGCCTGGTTGACAAGGGCATCCTACGGACGGAGAAGCGTAACTTCCTTCTCTTCGACATGGCCACCCACCCCGTTGCCGACGGCGGAGCCAAGGAGGAGATTCGCCGCCGCGTGCGCAACGTCCTGACCCAGCGCACCGTCGTCCTCAACGGGAGCCAGTTTCTGCCTGAGAACCTCGAGTTCCGCTACTTGCGCACCGTGTCCATGGTGTGTGCCGCATACGCCGCCAACGTCCTGGAGAATGCGCTGTCCACGCTGGGCCACGAGGCCAGGGAGCGAGCGTTTGCGCAGACGGACGAGCTACTGGCGGATTACAGCCAGTACCCCTTTGGCAAGAAGGCCACGGGCAATGGCATCGGAGCCAACCTACCGCAGGTCATAGCCGAGGTGAGAGAGCGCTGTTTATGGCAGATTATTGCGCAAGAAGATACAGTGCTAATATGATGTTGCAATGTAGGAGGTCAACAAGGCCAAGGATAAGGAGCTGCAACTCGAAATCGTGGCAGCCTGCCTGAGCGTCTTTACCAGACTCGACTCGCTTCTATAAACCCCGACCGGCTCTGGACGAACCGACCACTATACCACTTCCTAATTCGATTGTAATGATGACAGAAAACAAAAGGCCAAATCGATTCCCCTTCCTTCTACGGATACATCTTCTCTAACAAAAAAAAAACTCACCACAAGATCTCCCTTTCATCCAACCTCCCCTCTTCCATGCTCGGCTCTCGAAAGATATTTAAAAAAACAGTACCCAAAAAAATAATCGAGAAATCTTTGCCTTCTTTGTCACTTTATCTTGGGAAAAGGGGAGAGTGGGAGACAGGGGCGGAGGGTTTTGCATCTCTTTTTTTTCTTCTTATTTTCACTGCTGTCGGGGGGTTAACGGCTGAAATGAAATACGACGCACACACAGAGAAGGACGACGGGGGTATGAAAGGGTGGGTATATGAGAAGGGAAAGGGAACAAAAGGGAAGTCAAGGGTGGGAGGGAAAGCGTGGAAAAAAAGAGAGAGCGAGAATGAAGTTGAGAGAGATCAAGAAGCGAGTCCTTTTGCCTTGCCTAGATGGGAAGTCTTTTTTTTACTAATTTTATTCGCCTTCTTTTCTTGTTTTTACTTGTTTCTGAAATGTTTGCTGCTCTACTACGTTCTGAAGGGGAGGGAGAGAGAGGGTAGGGAAAGGGGGATGAAGAGAAGTTGAAAGAGGAAAACTTGGAGAATGAGATGTGTGTGCTGTATGTATGCTTTGCGTATGGATTTTTGTAATGCTGGGAAAAAAAAGGAACATGTAGTAGCATTTTTTGTACACGATCAGAGAGACCTTTTTTCTTCATTTGTTTTTGCAATGTAGTATTAAACCCTCGTCAGCCATCGTGAAATACCTAGAACACTTTGCCGTCTTCAAAACGGCCATACATAACCACAAATGATCCCGTAAAACCTCCCCCTCCATACGGTCAATATTTGAAATGATGCCATGCCCTGCGCCTCCGACGCTTAGTTCGCCCTATGTAGATGAAAAATAGAAAAGTCCAAACAAAAGAGAAGAAGAAAAGCAAAGCAAATGGAAACAAGAACAACCAGAGAACTGCCATGCAGGCTCATGAGATGAAGGGCCGTGAAATAGGTACAAAGCTTTTGTCTTATCGAACAACACGACATGCCCAACAAAGGGGGGCTACATGCGAACCGTCGCCAAGTCGTCTCTTTACTTGCGCTTCCCGCCAACTCCAAAGCTTCCTTCGAAGCCGGGTCGTCCACCCTTCTTCTTTGTGGCGCCGCCCTTCTTCTTCTTGCCCGATCGGCGCAGCAGCTTGTCCTCGCGTCGCTGCTTGATGTTCTCCTCGCGCTTCTTTTGCTTCGCGTGCTGGGCCTGGGCGACGCCCGTGGCTCTCTCCTTCCACGCCTTTTCGCTCTTCTTCTTGGCTACCTCTTTGCGCTTGACGGCCTTCTTGAGCAGGGCCTCGTCGTCGTGGATCTTCTCACCCTCGGCACGGCGGCGGGCATTCAGCCAGGTCTCCTTCTCCTCAACGTCCTGGCGTTTCTCCTCGCCGAGTTCTTCTATGCGCTTCTTCTCGTGCTGCACCTTGAGAAGCGCCGTCTTGGGATCTGAAGGGCCCTTCTTCTTGCCCCTGTTGAGGAAATAGCCAAGGTCGTGCGACATTTGCGAGCCATCGCCAAATGCCACGCGCCCAAAGCTGAAGCCCCCTGAAGCGTCGTCGAGGCTAATGTTGGGGCTCATAACGCCGGGCGAGTTGGACGCCAGTGCCTCTTCGCGTTTCCTCTTCTCCTCATCCTTGGCCAGCTGTCTCAGCTCCTTCTTGTGCGCTTTGCGCTGTGCCTCCTTTGCTCTTCTCGCCTCGATGAGCTCTTGTCTCGTGCGAATGGGCTTGCCATTCGTTCCATCGGCTTTTCTGGCTGCACGGAGAGCCTCAATCTTGGCAGCAAGACGGGCTCTCAGAGCGGTGGTATCTGCGGGGATCTTGAGGTGCTTGGGCTTTTCTGATGAGGCAACTGAGGAGACGGATGTGGTTGTGCTGGCGAGCTCTCCTGATGCAGGCTGGCCATTAGGGGTTTCGGTTGAGTCAAAGGTCGGAGAGTGTGGTTCGGAGTAGGGCGCTGATACAGCGCTGCCGTCATCTTCTCTTTGCAGGCCGGAGAAGTCTAGGGATGGGTCAAGACCGTCCACCTGGTCTTGCATGATTTCATCGGCTTTGTCGTTGTGGTTGACATCAGCTTCTTGTGATTTTGAGGGAGTCGGCTGAGATTTTGAGGGAGTAGCGGCGTCCTTTCCCGCCTTTTTGTTTTTTTGTTTCTTTGACGCAGATGTGCTAGCAGTCTCAGTAGCAACCTTGGATACTGGAGTCTTGGCTGGAGTCTTGGCTGGAGTTGCTGATTCGCCTGACTCTTGCTTTGTCTTCTTCTCGGCCTTCTTCTCAGCCTTCTTCTCTCGCTTTGTGGCTCGCTTTTCTTCCTTTTTTGATAGCTTTGTCGTGTCCTTGGAATCTTGTGCTTCACCTTCGCTCTCACCGTCACTCTCAGCATCCACATCATCATTGGTCTTGGGCTTCTTCTGAGGAGTCTCTGGGTTCTTCTTCTTGAGACCCTCGAGGGGCTTCTCAGCCTCGACGCCATTCACGGGCTCGTAGTCTTCCTCTTCATTCTCATTCTCATTCTCATCCTCATCTTGCTCCATCTGCCGCAGCTTCCGCTTGCTCTTGGCTCGCTCATCCATGACTTCTTTGGCATTGCGGTTCAGGGCGCTATCGGGATCCAGCTTGGCTCGCCGAGCGGCTGCTGCCTCCTGCTTCGTCTGCTTCTCCTTTTTCCATTGATCCTACACATCAACCAGCGTCAGCCCCAGTGCCTTGATAGCCTCACACACATTATGGATGTGGATAAAATCCAGCTATCCGCCCGATTGAGAGGGTTGGGTCGGCAAGGTCAAGGGTCAAATCGGTAAACGTACGCTTGTGTCTTCGCCATAGTACATCTTGGCTGGAATCAGACTCAGCAAGCCATCGAACGCCTTGGCATGATCGCGCAGGCGATCCTAACCAGCGATGTCAGCTAATGGTTCCTACAGCTCGATTCCCAGCCCCTTGCAGGCATTTTCACCTGGCGGGGCTGGACAAAGGACTTCCAAACGAACCTGCAGTGATGAATCCGCCATCCCAGCTTCAGTATCGCGAAAAGGCAGTATATATACACGGAAAGAAGAAATTAACAAGGACGGAAGCGCCTATAATCCGATACCTGCCGTCGGTGCTGGAGAATCCGCGGCCAATGATGTAGAGACTGCAAGGTGATAGCTGGGCGGTTGGCGTGAGGTGATGCTTTTTTTTTTCTGCCACTGGCCTTGCTAGGGAATTTTCCTGAATTTTTTTGGGGTGTCCAATTTTTTTTTCCACCTTTCTGCCGTACCGCGAACTTTGGCTGTGGGGTAGCCTCTTAGTGCTTGGACCGCTGCAAACGCGCCTGCGCCAGAAAAATTGACAGCCAGGGTCGTCGGATTGCTAGAAGGGTCTTGATAATACTGAAAATAATATGAAGGCCGTTGAGCAATTGCAAAATCATGGAATTTATAGAAGCAAAAATAGAGAGAGAAAAAAGATAATTAATTACTGGCTGCATGATTCTACAAACTACGCTTAAGCCATCGTATAAGCTCCCAAGTACTACAAAGTAGCACGAGCATGGGTCACGAGAGCATCACCTATCATGGCTATTATAAGGTAGAGTGGTTGTTGGAAATAACTGAAACCATTACAACAATTGTATGTTTAGTAGGCAAGGCAGCTCTAAGCACCCAGTTATGAGCCCAACTACACAATATTTCAAGTTTTTTGAACGGTATATTATTGAATCTAGTGACCAGTTTACTCCGCAGAAATCCAAGCTGAAAAGGACTTTATTTCTTCTTGCTCGTTTTCTTGCTTGGGCCAGCAGCAAGTGCTCGCAGCTTGGCCTCTCTGGCTTCAATCTCAGCTCTCCGCTCCTTCTCCCGCTCTTCTTTCTCTTCCTGCTCAGCCTAAATGAGATGGAATGGTCAGCATTTAACATATGATACAAAGAAGATGGGAAAACGAATCCAATAGCGGGCCTTACCTGTCTCCTAGCAGCATCAGCCTCGCGCTGTGCACGGATGGCCTTGAGACGGGCAATATCCGCCTTGGCCTCGTCCGTCTTGCCCTCGGCATGCAGCTTCATATATCTCTCCTTTGCGGCGGCGGCCTCGGCGGCTTCCCTCTCGCGTCGACTGGCGGGCAGCTTCTTGACGCCCTTGGTAATCGCCTCGACACCCGCGCCCTCGGTCGCCTGCTTGCGGGCCGATGAAGAGTGGTTTGGGTTGGCGGGCAGTTCCGTGTCGCTCTCCTCGCCGCTTGAGGAAGGCAGATCGCCGACCTCGACTGTGCGGCTCTTCTGCTTGGCTATGGCGGCCTCTTTTCGAGCCTTCTTTTGGGCTTTTCGGTCCTCGCGGTTGGCCTCGCCGCTGGCCTGAGCTGGGGCCTGGCCGGCCTCCTCCTCCTCTTCGGATTCCTCTTCAGATTCTTCTTCGGAATCTTCCTCGTCCTCGTTGCGCTTGGCGTCCTCGCCCCACATGCTCACCGCATTGCCTTCGGAGTCGAGAGGTTGAAGATTGCGCGAGAAGTGCTTGCCACCTATTCTCGTGAGGTTCCGGGTTAGCGTGTGAAAACGCCATACCATGCATTGCGTTGTCGATCGGCAATTCCTATGGACGTCTGGATATACATACCTCCTCTGGTGAACTTTCTGAACTTGCCACCACGGCCGCGCGAGCTTGCTCCTGGAGCACCGGGCATCTTGAAATCGAGATGGAAACAGGGAGGGAGGGAGTTTGTGTGTGCGCGTGAGAGCGAGAGTAGGCGTCGGTATTCCGCAGATGGCTTCGGTACAACCTCCGGCTTTGCGATGCTATGCGACTGCGCAAGACTTAAATAGGAAAATGGGAAAATCCCGACAGTATTAAATTACGAAAATTCAATCCACAGTTGAAAAGTTACGGCCAAACTCTCTGAGTCGCCAGTTCAGCGGCAGCCAGGCGGGGTAGCGGGGTACTTGGAGGTACTTGGGAGGTACAGCTCAGCCTTGCCCGCTGAATTCCTCATGATATGCTGCGAGCCTCCAAAAGTTCTGCTGCTTTAATGCAGGATCCCCTTCCCAAGCTGTCATAGCAGGTGCTGCTGTATGACTCACTGCCCCTTGTCTCCAGTCATGACCATCATCATCACAATAAGCTGATCATTTGATGTCCGACTTTCAGGGCACAGACGTGGTCCATTTGCAGTGCGGCGTTGTAACGCCAAGGTACTGTGTCATTCCCGCATTGAAATAGCTGATAGGCGATTGGCCAACTGAATTATTCCAAGTATCGCCCTGAAACTACGCTCTTTACTATGCCATAGACCACTTGGGTGAAGTCACATGAAGAAACAGTTACGCATATTATGTTTATTAGGAAGCAGGGCCCTTTGGGTGGTTGATTCATATCCGTAAATTATTCTACAAATCACGTGCATAGATTGGAGTTTGCAGACTGGTGAGTCACAGCAACATGATCAAAATGACTTGCTTAGAGTCAAACCCATGGCTGCCGGTAATCTCCAAGTACAAGTACAGGTACCTAGTACAGTACCTGCCCTGACTCCATTGCCGCAGCCACGTTTTTCCGTCCCCAAACTCCACCCACACCCCCCAATCCCTATAATACGCCAGCCGAGATTTTTTCTTTTTACTTTTTTTTTCTTTTTCTTTTCTTCAGTGAAACCTACTAGAAAAACTTCCTTCAAATTCACTCTGGCTTTCGACAACCTTTGGATGCGCCTGGAGGGGAAACTGGAGGATAGATGAACGTTTCCGCTGACTTACCACCTGTCCTACTATACTCCCTCTTCGGAGGCTGCGTTTGGGAGAGATAAATTTTTTCGGCGGTACATCACCATACCTAGTCGCGTCTTGTTTTTTTTCCTTTTTCCTTCTGATTCAACGTAGTGGCATGCGTGCAATCTCTATATATTAGACGGGAGGGCTCGTGTGAAAGTGCCATGTATATCGTAAAAACATGAGAAATGTTCCATTATCTACCCCATTTCGATTCTCGGCGTTTTACCCAGCAAGCGACTGCAGAACATCGTGCAGTTGCTTCCTCTTCTGCGATGACCGGGTGGATAACGGTCGAAAACCATTTCCGAAAGCCTGCTTAGCTTTCGCCTCGTCCTGTTCCTCTCGGCCATTGGCCGCTTCTTTTGTGTAGCGGCTCGCATTCATCGGACGAGTGAAGATGTACCGTCCTGTTGAAAATAAGCCGCGACTCACATATGACGGCTTCGAGGTGATGCCTCCTCGCCCGCTGTGGCCCAGAAATACACAAGCCATGGGCCTCGAAGGCAGTACAAACGGACCAGCTACAGCTTGTTGGTCTACTGGGTGACCTTGACTCGCCACGTCCATGTCGTTGCTGAGCTGGCCAAGGAACGAGTACAGCCAAAAGGCCCATGCCTCAAACGCAATGCCGTGACAAGCCCCTGCCTGTCTCGACGCCGCATCTGGGTCCCACGAGGGCAGATACACCTTGCCTGTGTCTGTGAGATAGTCCAGCAGAGGAGGCGCCTCCCGATTTGCGACGAACTTGATTGCGCACTGGGAGTCGCTGCAGAGCGTCACCAAATCGGCATCGACGCTTCGGATCGAGTCTCGCGTCTTGTTGATGTGCTCATCCGGGACTAGGAGCATCAAGTTGCGTAGCAGAGAATTCTCCTGGCCACCCGAGAGATCAGTTACTTCCCAGCCGGCTTCGGCTGCCTCTTTGTGTGGAGGATCCCAGCCTTTCTTTGCGCCCATGACATCGTACAACGCCAATGAAGGGAACTTGGCCACCCAGCGTAAAGAGCTCTTTGAAGTCGATCTGTCACCCCAGATCCTCAGGATTCTTAGTAGGGGGAAGGGATTCTCCGCCTCAGTCCAGCCGCGGATCAGGTTGTCGGTCACATCTGGATAGTCGCCGCCCGTCTCATCCGCGGGTTGGATGAGCTCCAGCACCCCTAGGTTTTTCATGTCTGCCAAGCGGACCAGCTCAGATGTCCGGAAGTGGCAGCCGCCACTGAGCACAAGATGGGTGATGAAATCCGTCGTCAGCGATGCGAGGGGTCTGGTGTAGCTTTCAAGGTCCATGTCGGGATGACAAATGTGCTGTCGAAACCGATAAAGCCCAAGACTCTTCTCGTCGTCCTCACGTAGTAATATCGCCGAGAAGAGTTTCCAAGCATGGAGGCTTACACCTCTAAAACCAGCTCGTCAGTAACTCCTTTGACAGTTGCTCCCAAAGTCCCAACCGGAAAATTCCAGATAAGGCATCGTAATGAAACCAACGAACCTTGCCTCCAAAAAGCGCCAGATGCGCCAGACCAGCTGAGTAGGCATGGACCCCAGCAACTCCTCGGATACATCGCCAATGTTATCAGCAATGACATTAATCGCCATGTCCATCAGAGACCGCGGACCTCGAGCGCCGCGGGTTTTAAACAGGGGATACGGCCGCCGCCGCGACCAGTCATGGCTCACGCTGGCGTTGAGTCGACCGGACACTGTCCATTCTCGAAAGACTTGGCCGGTTGACGGGTCGTAATTGTTCATAGCCACCTGAGAGCGAAGAGACGGCTATGGCGGTGCGACATCAAGTCGAGACTCATTCAAAATCGATGAATAGAGTATACGAGGGGGAAATGGGATGGGATAAATGTAGCATAAACGTCACCCTTGCAACCAGCAGCCCAAGCCTTGTGAGGCGCCTGTGGTGTTGCAGTTCAGGTATGAGGGTGGCGCTGCGAAAAGAGTGCCCGGTGAATGTTGAGATTCAAGGTGGGATATGTCAGCAAGGCGTAAGTAAGTGGCGGGCAGTGCTCTCTGGTGTCCAACGATCCTCCTAAATCACATATCAAAGAGCTGCAAACCAAACCCTAGCGCTGATGGTGCAAATATTTGATGTTGTAAAAAAATTTTTCGTCAAGTATAATAATTTTTTTTTGTATGCCTCGATGATTCAATGATATAAGCCCAGATAAAGAACGCTATTCTATCTCGCCCCCAAACGCCTGTGATGGTGCCCAGACACTGGTAGTTCTGTTTTTACGCAGCATCCCAGAGAGCACCCACCCGCCCATTTTTGGTATATACCTTGGTGTTACATCAAATATTCCCATATTACATGTCTGTCCGTTTATTCATCCCAACATCTATAGCATCGGCTTCAGGTCATCGGCGACTCTGAACGGAGCCTCCGTCTTGCTCTTGATCTCGTCTACCGTCACTCCGTCCGCGATCTCGATCAGAGTTAGGCCGTGAGCAAAATCGACGTCGAAAACACCCTGATAAGAGAAAATGTTAGCAGATGGTTCGCAACTTAGGAAAGAAGGAGATGAGGAAGCCCCGCGGCAATGATTGACAACTTACCAGCTCAGTAATGATTCGAGAAACGCACGCGCGGCCAGTCAGTGGGAATGCGCACTGCTTGACAATCTTGGGGTTGCCCTTCTTGTCGGTATGCTCCATGGTGACCACAACCTTGGTGGCACTGGGGTTGCTCACAAGATCCATGGCACCGCCGAAGCCCTTGACCTTGCCTGGCAGCATCCAGTTGGCCAGGTCACCAGTTCCGCTGACTTGCATGGCACCGAGGATGGTCAGGTTGATTCTGCCGCTGCGAATCATGCCGAAACTCTCTTCACTGCCAAAGACTGCGGCTCCAGGCTTAAGGGTGACCGTCTCCTTTCCGGCATTGATCAAATCGGCGTCTTCCAGGCCCTTCTTGGGGTAGGGGCCAAGGCCAAGGATACCGTTCTCGGACTGCAGCTGGACCTCAACCTCAGGACCAACAAAGCCGGGGGCAAGCATGGGCATGCCGATACCCAGGTTAGCATACATGCCATTCTTGAATTCCTTGGCAGCTCGCTTCACGATCCGCTCTCGCTTGGCCGCGGTTTCGCCTGTTCCTAGGACGGCCTTGGAGTCGGCATCAGCATCGTCCTTGGCCCAGGTATATTTCTCAATGTTCTTTTCGGCTGTGCTCTGGATAACGCGCTTGACGTAGATACCGGGCAGGTGAATGGCCTCGGGAGGAATCTCGCCGGGCTCGACAATGTGTTCAGCTTCGACAATGGTGATCTTGGCATTGCGACCCATGGCACCGTTGAAGTTGTTGGCGGCGAGACGGAACTGGCAGTTTCCGAGCTTGTCGGCCTTGTAAGCCTTGACAAAGGCATAGTCTCCAGCAATGCTCTCCTCAAGCAGGTATGGCTTGCCGTTGAAGACCTTGACGTCCTTGGGGTAAGAGTACACATCCGGTGAGCCGTCGGGCTTGTTCTTGAGTGGCAGGTCGCCGGTCTGGACGACAGTACCAAAGGCTGCGGGAGTGTAGAAAGCAGGAATGCCCTTGCCACCGGCCGCACATCGCTCTGCCAGTGTGCCCTGGGGAGTCAATTCCAGCTCGACTTCTCCAGTCAAGTACATTGTTTCAAATGTTTTGTTTTCGCCAATGTAGCTAGCAATCATCTTCTTCACCTGCTTTGTCTTGAGAAGCTTGCCCAGACCGGAGCTATCGGTGCCGGCATTGTTTGACACAGCCGTCAGACCAGTAACATCGGGCCGCTTGAGGACCTCGTCAATCAGAGTATCGGGGACACCGCAGAGACCAAATCCACCACACAGGAGAGTCGAGTTGGCCTTGAGGTCCTTGATTGCCTCGGTGGCAGAGGGCAGCACCTTGTTGATCTCAGCTCGGCGGGCGGTGGCAGAAAATGACCTGGACAAGACGGCGGTGGGCTGCGACATGGAGATGTTAGTCGACCATTGACTTTTAATTTCCGTGAGATTTCCATCATTGATTAGAGTTCTTAGACTTACGTTTGTCGCATGGCGCGCAAAGGCCCCGAGGGTCCGCAGGCGCAGAGCTGTGGATGGCATTGTTGGAGGGGCAGAGGTGAGAGATGTTTCTTGGGTCGCGTTGCGGGGTATCAAGAACTGCAATAATCGACAATTGCTCTGCCACGAGAAAATGAGGCAAAGATGTGTTGAATAGTAAATGCGCAAAAGGAATTAAGAAAAAAAAAGAAACAAGAGTTTTGGGGCACTGTCAGATGCCAGTGACGGCATCACGCGCGTTATGTATGGCCGTCGAGTGTTTGATGATTTTGCCGGTGCAATAGCCGTCAATGACCGAACCCACCACCGCAGACCCGGTCTCCGCATGGCCGCCAGAACAATTCGGGTAGTGCAAGTGAGGAGAAGCTGGATTCAGGGCAGAATAGCGGGACAGTTCCGTTGCAAGGATCGGATAGGGGCGGCGGGCGGCTGTGGGGGAAGAAGCCATCAGAATGGATTGTTTGATGGCGGTAACATGGCACTACGGAGGGTGATTCCGTAGTTTACGGAATGCAGCAGCAAGTTTTCTCTCTCTTTTTTTCTTTTTATCATATGCTGACAAACATTTGACGGCTTAGCTGAATATTGGTCATGTTCTGAAATACTGCCGTCCATGTGTAGATGCTCATAATGGAGGCGCTGACAGGGCAAATCCAGGCAGTATTGTTGATCAAAAGCACCGGCTCCGAGTCTGCCAGCGGTGCGAGCGGCTGTATCTTCTCACGGCCGCGTATTTTTTTTCGTAAGAGCCTGTTGGAGTCGCTCCGTTGACGGCGTCAGAAGCCAATGCGTGGCCCCAAGAGAGAGTTGTCCACACCGTCGCTCCAACTAACTGTTCCACCCGGCTTCCGAAGCCGAAGTCAGGCACTGGCAATTTGTTGGGGCTGGCGGCACTTGCGGAGTGGGAAATGTCTTTTCCCGGAAAGTCTTTCCGTGGGACTATCCGCGAGAAAAGATTCATCCGGCAGCGCTGGCGGGGAGTTTGCAATTTGCAATGATTACGGGGCACTTACAATATACGTGTAAATGGGATCATGTAATTGAAGACGTCCGATGATGGCGGTGATACATGATACATGATACAAGATATCTTGGCCATGCTTGAGTCACGTGTTGGGGTCAATCCCTGCACCTGCCTTGAAACGATTCATTCTGCATTTTGAACTATTCATGATCAAGTTGCTTAACATTATCCTATTCTTGACATCTTCATATAACCATCTCATCACATGTGCATCTTCTCGTGGTTTTGCAGACCTATGGATTCTATGCGGGCTTCGGCAATGGGACCCCGATTCCGAAAGACATCCCCTAACTCCCCTCTACCCTCGGCCAATTTGGGGGAATTTGCCATAACTTGCCATGACTTGCCGGTTGCGCTACCATTAATTCTCCGTACTGCATGGCTAAACTCGCATCTGAGAACATCAAACTCGAATAATGATTGTAGTATCTTCGGTAAAATCATCTCGGTTACTCAGAGACGGCTTCTTGGGTACGAAGAACCCGCGGTCAACACTAGTCCAGGCTACTCACCTACCTCTTTGCTACATCGTTTGAAGGATATGACCTTGGTGCACTTGGAATGTTTTGTCACTAGGTACTAACATGAAATCAGATTACATGGTTGAAACTACCGAGACTGACTATGAAGCGTCACCTGGCGCATGACTACTAAAGCAGATACCCGGATTGCATACAGCTCATCCAAAACCTTCATACCCGATGATGTTTTTGCTCCAACGCCCAACGAATTTCAAAGCCTCAACATTGCTGGCAATTGAGTCCTAACCAAAATCGCTCCCCGAATGCGAATCCAAATTCAACGGCTAGACCCGTCCTATGGGTTGTGGCACACAACTTCAATGTTGTTGCCCGCTGCATCCAACACAAAGGCAGCATAGTAGTTGGCATGATAGTGCGCTCGCACGCCGGGTGCTCCGTTATCTTGCCCTCCAGCCGAAATCCCTGCGGCGTGGAACGCGTCTACCGCAGCTCGGTCTATTGAAGCTATGTCAATAACACACCGACATCTCTCGGTCGAGCATGGACTCTTACCTGAAGTGCGGAACGCAATATGCGCCTTGGGTCCCTCCTTGGCCACCTCCTTGGATCCTTTTGCCCAAAAGTCGGCGGCTTTGTACCCTTCTTGGGCGTCGAGCTTCGAACCAAATCCAACAATGTACTCCCCAAACTGATAGGCGATTTCGTATCCAAGTGGTTCGAGGGCCTTGGCGTAAAGCGCCACGCATTCCTTGAATTTGTCCTCGGGGACTGAGATGGAGGTGTGGTCAATGGCCATTATGACTTGTTGTTTATGGCTACGTTGATGGTTTGCAAAGAAGAGAAGTGTCGTTTGAATCTGATCTTGCTGTACATTTCTGCCAGGGACAATCTCTCAGTATATATACTTGTCCGCGGGCCTCGGCCAACGGCCAAGCCCGAGTCTCATTACAAGCTTTTGCCAAGTACGACCGGAGCATCGAGAGCGCCGCTGACCGAATTGCTGATCCGATTACTGATCCAGTTGCTACTCTATTTTCACAAGGTTTCATTGTAAACTGCACAAGCGGACTGCGCCATGTTGGAGAAATGGTGCACTTTGTTAAGGTGAATCGTGCACTTTGCTAAGGTGGACAATAAAACACACACAGAGTGAGCCGCTCATCTTGGCTTCTGCTGTGTCTAATATTTTGTCGCTATACCCATCATTCACATAAGTGCCATGGGGTGCCATGGGGCGGGGGATGGCGGACTTCCGCGCCGCTTGGTTCTTTAGCTTCATCGTTCAGGTTATTGACAATCGACCGCAGAGTCATTCACCGGACAACTTGAATGTGGCTTGTTGTAATTGGACAGTTGATTTAGCTTGCTGCACTGCTATTTCCTAAAAGACCCAGAAGGACCCTGACGTTGATCTGTCTCACTGCACCACATTCTCCGAAGATCGTCTTTACGCGTTTACGACGACCTGATTCGTGGTATTCTTTTCCTTCTCATCTCCGAAAATATTGATATTCCCTGTTTTTAGCAGGTCAGTGCTTTGCATTACCCCGAGGATTCAATCCTTTGCGTCTATACGGGGGTCTGGGTAGGACTAATGCTCCACTTACATTCGCATCCGGGAAGGTTGAGTCGCTGCGGGTTTTCGCCGAACTTGTTGAGATCTCGGATAGCTTGGTCATCAAGTCCGACTTCCTGGAAATTCTCCAAGATACGCTCCGGCGTGACCGATTTGGGGATGACGGCGTTGAGCTGAGACCAAGCGAGAATGACTTGTGCGGGAGTGATGGTCTTGCCCTGGGCCTGGGAGAGACGCTCTGCGATTGCCTTGACCTCTGGGACGTTGACGAGCAACGGCAGGCCAAAGGAATTGTTTCCAAATGCAGAGTAAGCTGTGATGACAACGCCCTTCTCTTTGCAGTAGTTGATTAGAGGAGGGTTGGGAATACGAGGGTGTCGCTCAATTTGGTTGACAGCAGGAACAATGCCCGAGTCGTTGATGATTACCTCCAACTAGAACGGAAACGATTATGTGAGTGATTGAGGCAAAACTTTGATATGAGAGATCAACTTACGTGCTCGATTGCAAAGTTTGAGACACCAACTGAGCGAACCTTGCTCTTAGGTAGCTGGGTCATGGCTATACCACAAACGGGTGTCAGTCAAACGTCTCACCCTACCAGAGTCTTATTTGAGATTTCTACACCTACCCTTCCACGTCTGGCAAATTGAGACTCCATTGTCAAGAAGGATTACGCCGCTTCCTGGAGATCTGGGAATGAGTTCCTTGCCTGGGGCAAAGGCAACTGGCCAGTGGACGAGGTAGAGCTATGATTGTCAAGAGTTAGATGCAGCCCTACTATATCAATTGCCCTATTTAACTGTATAATAGGCACTTACATCAAGATAATCAAGCCCCAGCTCTTGAAGAGTGTCATCAAGAGCAGGCTCGACGTCTTGCGGCCGATGGCTGTTGTTCCACAGCTTGCTAGTAATGAAGATGTCCTCACGCTTCAAGCCAGGGATTTCCGCAAGAGCCTTCTTGATTCCCTTTCCGACCTCGACTTGGTTCTCGTAAATCTTGGCGAGATCAAGATGTCTATAGCCGATCTTGAGGGCCTCATAAACACCTTGGCCAACGACACCAGGGGCGGACTGCCAGGTGCCATAACCCAAAGTTGGGAACTTGTGGCCGGTGTTGAGGAGAACGGTGCGTCCGAAAGGCATTTTGATGTTTAAGCTGTCAAGTAAACGTTTGAATAGGTCGAGTGAATTGTGATGGTGATGGAATTGGTTGAAGGGATCAGAGGGGATCTTGTGGTATTTATCTCCCCCGTTCTGAGGCCTATGCTCTCTCTTGTGTTCTCCATTTTAAGGATTTTTCAGCAACTATACCGAGATCATTAGGAGTGGTCTATCAGGATCATGGCAATTAGCGCGAGGAGATTGAAATCATTGACCTCTCAATGATATCAGCACCTAGTTCAAGAACCTCCAAAGTCGCAAAGTTGGTAACTTCATCCGTCGCTATGGTCTGAGGCGTTATAGGTCCAACGGAGCTTTCCACGTCTAAACTCCCGCCGCCTTTTCTAAAGACAAATTTATTATATCAAAATCTATCAACTGATGTCACCAGTCAGCACCTTTAACGGAATTCAATCTATAAGGGATTTCCATAGTGGAGACCTGTTGCCAAGGTAGTTTCTGGAATGAAGCTAAGAATTTACGGATCCCCATGCCAGCTGAGGAGAAGCAATAGGCAACCAAGGCGAGCTTCGAGGCTTTGTAAAGCGCGCTATGCAACTTCCTCCGTCTCCACTTACTTTAATGGTAACTAAGCCGAGTGCCCTTATATCCGTGTATCAAAAAGTGGACAATAGTTGGCAAGAAAGAGACTATGGCAGGACGGCGGCTGGGAGTCATCGGCGGTTAAGGTTTGTACCGAAGCATAGATCGGACACAGGGGGCTGCAATCGTTCCAAGATCTCAGCGTTTACCTGCTGCAGAAAATAGAACCCCCGTTAGACTAGCCGGCATTAGTTGCTTCTCTGTAAGAAATGCAGCTTCTGGTAAGTTTGCGCCTGAATTCTCAAAGGCGTCCTGCGTGTGTAAGTCGTGGTGGATATGTAAGCCTACTTAATTATTCACAAGCCACCAACGCCTGGCTCCATGCTAGTTGTAGAGACTATCGCCTTAATGCCGGGTTGTGTCTTCGTCTTTTCTTCCTTTTACGCGACGGATATTTTCCATCTATGCTCGAACATGCTTGGCTTTGAATGGTCCCAAAAGGCATCTCCTTCAGTGAGTTTGCTCATAAGAACTGAGTAAGATTCCGTACATGTACTTTAGATTATCAATACTCGTCACAGAGAAGCATGAGCGTCTCGAACAAAAATGATGATTCGAACCCCTAGAAAGGATTGTACTGTCATCACCACTATTCACTCAATGTAGATTATCGTCTCCTTCATCGACTTCATAAGTGTCATCCTGTATAAGTAAGAATTGAAGTGGTTGCAGTGGTACTTAAATCACCTACACTTCCTCCAGTCACGCTAGAACTGTTATGGAATCGAGGTCTTATCAGCGAGCTTATCGCCCCGCGACTCTCAGTCTCAAGCAAAAAAAAAAAAAAATTCCCATGCGACATGCGCTCAACACCAAGCTTACCTACACCAAGCCACGGTGCACGAGATGCCGAGTGACACCATGGAATCGAGCTCGAAGCGCCGCAAGATTGGCCATGAGGGCATCGGAATCCGCCACTCTGGTCTTATCGACTTTGAGTCGCGAAACACGGCCCGCGTCAATGCTGCGAGCACGTTTGTCCTGCAGACGGATGAGCTGCTGAAGGAGGCCAAACCCAACTACGAAAAGGCACTCCATGGCGTCGATGGCCAATTGCACCGACTTAAAAGCATAATCGACTCAATTGAGCCTCATGATCCTAAGCCTGTGAGTTTCACACAAGCTCAGCTCCACAAGTAGAGAGCTATCAAGAAGTCCTAACATGAACCAGATTTCCGAGGCTACCATCAAGTTCGAAAAAGAGCATCGCATCGTTATTCCGTTTCCCGAACCAAAACCAGCAAAGGACGCGCCGTACAAGGTTTCTTATGCACCTCCGTCACAATGCAACGTTGTTGGAAGCTATGTTTCTCGAACCATGATCAAGACGCAGTCCGAATTTGGAATCGACATGGTCATCCAAATGCCCGCCACGTTATTCCAGGAGAAGGACTACACAAACATGCGATACTTCTACCGCCGAGCCTACTACATTTCGTATATTGCCGCTCGTGTGCGCAAGGGGTTTGCCGAGGATATGGAACTGAGCTTTGAGAACCTGAACGAGAACCCTCTGCTGCCGATTGTCGTCCTCCGACCAAAAGCCTCGAGCGATGGAAGTGATGAGCGAGAGACTAAGAGGAAGGTTAAGAAGTCATCTTATACCATCAAACTTATTCCTTGTGCTCCTGATGACCTATTCCCTTGGTCCAAAGTGACGCCAAAGTCGAACAACAACCGATTGGGCGAGGTGGACGAAAAGAAGGCCACTCAAACTGCAACACCGTTTTACAACTCCACTCTGAATGCCGAGCGGACTTTTATTCCTTACCTACGACTACTCACCCATATCAAAAAGGAATGCCCTGCTTTCCCAGATGCTTGCATCCTCGGCAGGACGTGGCTTCAGCAGCGTGGCTTTGGCAGCGCCATCTCTCAGGGAGGCTTCGGCCATTTCGAATGGGCGGCCATGATTGCCTTGCTTTTGCAGACAGGCGGTAGAAACGGGCAAGCAGCTCTATCGACCTCGTTGAGTAGCACCGAACTTTTCAAGTCAGCTCTTCAGTTTTTATCTGCAACTGATCTCAGCAAGAAGCCGTACACCTTTGGTTCTTCCAGCGTTTCCGTGGATACTGTTCGAGAGGCGGGCCCTGTCATGTTTGACCCTGTCAGACAGCTCAACCTCTTGTTCAAGATGACTCCATGGTCGGCTACCTTGCTGCAGACCTACGCAAGGTCAACTACTGATCTCCTCGCCGATGTCATGGCCGACAAATTCGATCCCACCTTTATCATCAAGGCCGATGTTCCGTTTCAAACATTTGATGTCATTTTCGAGATCCAGAGCTCCGATGTAGCAAAATTCTCTGAAACTGCTGACCGCCGGGGTGTCGTGGCCAACTTCTGTCTCGAAGCGTACAAACATCTCAAGCGGGCGTATGGGGACCGAGCACAACTTGTACAATTCCAGTTACCTCAGAGGGGACACTGGTCACTCTCCAAACCTCCCGCTAAAGAAGTCCTGCGTGTCCTTATTGGCGTCATATTTGATGCAGCCCACATGCCGAGACAGATGGAGTTTGGTCCTCCCGCCGAAGAGCAAAAGGAAGCCGCAAAATTCCGACAATTTTGGGGTGACAAGGCTGAATTGCGACGATTCAAAGACGGCAGCATTCTGGAGTGTGTCGAATGGTCCAGTAAGCTCCCTTTGCAGATCTGCGAGGAGATTACCCATTACACTCTCCAGCGGCATTTGAAGATTTCAAAACATCAAGTGACAACTATCGGCGGTGCCTTTTCCTCAATCATTAGCCTTTCACATCTGGACAAGTCGGCCTTTGATTCAGCCCGACAGGCATTCCAAGACTTTGAAAGAGATATTCGCAACCTCGAAGAATTGCCATTGCACATCAGACAGCTGTCCCCTACGTCCTCGTCCGCGCGCTATGCGTCCATCGAGCCGCCGTTGGTGGGTTACCATAAGGGATCCATCGAACTCATGGACGTGAACCTCTACTTCGAAGCATCAAGCAAGTGGCCCGAGAATCTCACAGCCATCCAAGAGGCAAAAGTCGAGTTCCTTCTCGACATTGACAGGAGATTGAGAAAGGCGAATGACAAGATCAGCACATACTTGGGCCGCGAGAACAAGGAACTCGGCATCGAGAACTTGGCCTTCCTCGACATCATCTATGAGAACGGGGCGGCATACCGGCTGAGGATACACTGCGACTTGGAAGAGAAGCTCCTCGAACGGCAAGTCAAGAACAAGACGCTCGAGCCTCGTGTCCGCGAAGAAGCCGAGGAAGCTTTCGTGAAGCTCAACTGGTTGTACAACACTCTCCCGCTGCACACTCAGACTATTGCAACATTCTGCACTCGCTTCCCGCCCCTCTCGTCAACCATCCGACTAGTCAAGCATTGGTTCAACTGCCACAAGCTGACCGGCCACATCCGCGAAGAGCTCATCGAGCTCTTCGTCCTTCACGCCTTCCTCCAGCCCTACCCCTGGAAGCAGCCATCATCCGTTGTCACAGGCCTGCTACGAACGCTCTTCTTCCTTTCAAAATGGGACTGGCGCGACGAAGCCTTGATCATTGACACCGGAGAGGATCTCTCCGAAGACGACCGCTCTTCCCTGCATCACGAGCTCCAAACCTGGAGGAAGCGAGACCCCAACATGAACGACAAGGTCATGTGCGTAGCCACCTCCCACGACCAATCCGGCCTCGCATACACCCGCAACGGACCTTCAAAGCTGGTCGCCTCCCGCATGACACATCTCGCAAAGGCAGCCTGCAAGCTCGTCCGAGAAAAGGGCATCCGCCTCGACCCGTCTCTGCTGTTCGAGGCCGCCCTCCAGGACTACGACGTCCTATTCCACTTGTCCTCCAAGTCCGTCAAATCCATCGTCCGCGAAACGGCCGTCGAGTCCGGCGGAAGAAAGCAGTCTCAGTTCAAGAACCTCGATGCCCTGACGGCATCCGTCCCGCTGCCCATCCGCGCTCACCCAACAAACGTCTTTCTCGAGGAGCTTGAGCGTGTATATGAAGACACGCTGCTGTTTTTCAAGGGCAGCGCAGATGACGGCGTGGTGGCCGCCCTTTGGAACCCTCGACTGCAGAAGCAAAAGTTCAGAGCAGGCCTGCCGTATAACTTCCACTCCGTCAAGGGCGACGGCGACCAAGTCGAGGTGAACCGCAAGGCGATTCTTCTCGAAATTGCGCGAGCGGGAGGAGACATGATTAAGAAAATCGAGGTAGCAGACGAAGACGAATAATCAAATTGGCCGACAAGCCATCATTCTTGGACATGAGTTGTATATAGCATCCTTCTACGTAAAACAAGTCCAATGCAAAAATGGACATGGCATTTTTAACCAGCTTATAGCGGTTTCTCAATCAATCAGAAACCTCCTTTCTTCATTAGAATACTACAAAAACACTTCGAAAAATAAATTTCCAGTTCGTCGACCTGGTT
This sequence comes from Trichoderma aggressivum f. europaeum, assembly GCF_033847375.1. Classification (NCBI taxonomy): domain Eukaryota; kingdom Fungi; phylum Ascomycota; class Sordariomycetes; order Hypocreales; family Hypocreaceae; genus Trichoderma; species Trichoderma aggressivum. Next base: position 234,893 of record NW_026946398.1, read on the forward strand.
TCTTCCATACTCAAAAACGCCGTGCCATGGTATAAAGTGCATATGTACAGAATGTATCCCATCCCGCCTACAGTCCAGCCTCCCCCCAGCCTATCTGTTCATGTGTGTTACAAGATTATTTTCCTCTCCCCCTTTCCATCTCTCATCTTTTAATTCGTCGCAGCATGTCTATCTTTTTCGTTTCCAATCTATGACGCTCGCCCTTCTATCGTCCCTTCTTTTGCTCCACTTGTTGCATGGAAAAGGAGCAGAACTTGTCCTTGATGGCAACAACTTCGTACGTACCCTCCTGGCTAGCCTTGACGACCTTACTGTGTTCGTACGAGACGTCGTGTCGAGTCTCGAGGACGATGCTTCGTTGTCCCTTTTTGGCGTTGCTGCTCCGCGTGTAAGTGAATTCAAACGGAGGGGTGCCCCAGAATTCAAAGAGAATGTCCACCTCGTTTCCTTCGTGGATATCCACTCGAGAGTGTTTACCACGGCTGATCTGCACGCTAGGTAGAGGGTGAATGGTTCTGGGGATGTTGACAGCGGCACGGCATTCGCTGGCTTTATCGGAAATGCTAGTTATGATAAACTCACCAGGCTTCTCAGCAATGCGCCGGAAGCTGGTACTCTGTGACTTTGCATGCCATTGGCCGTTGAAGTCGTAAGCGATGTCAAATGGCGGAGTGCCAGAAAGGGTATAAGCAATACGCTCGCCGATGCAGTAATCCTGGCGAGACTCCAGTGGGTAAATTGATGGGGCGTCGTACAGTTGGACTTGGATAGATGGCCCGCTGCCAATGTCGTACTTCCTCTGGCAGCCTCGGGCATCGCGGACGGTGCGGATGATCAGCTGCTGGTTGCCAAGGCGGAGATGCTGTCGAGGAATAGACATGCCATAAGAATTGGTTGGGATGGAGGGAATTCTGTAGGTTTCCGGGGGGGATCCGACTTGATGCTTGATTTCCACCTCGACGTTGAAGGGGGGAACACCGGTGAGAGTAATAGGGATCACGTCTTCTTGCTCTTGCTCTTCTAGACAGTATTTGAACGTCTGGCCTGGCTTGGCGAAAGCTGCAGACGGCTTCGCGTTCACACGCTGCTGAACTGTCAGGGGGTTGAAATGCTTATCTGTGTTGTAGAGATTATCTGCCAATCCAGAGAATTTGTAAGTGTAATCGCCAGCCTTGGACGTGTCCATGGCAACAGCAGCCTTAGACAAGGCGGCGTCGAAACGTCTCGAGCTTAAAGAAGCAGCGCCCTGTACTGGCTTATGTCTGATCTCGTATTCAACGTGGTATGGAGCGGATCCTGTATAGCTAAAGTCAGTATTTTGTGCATTACTCGGGGCCCGTCTACTATGACGCCAAAGGAGAGCTTACCTTTCATCTTGACTTCAAATCCATCGACATCACCTTCACAAATCTCCTGCTTGACAAACACGCCAGCACCTTCTTTGATGCTATTGGACGGGACGATGGTAATCTCTGGTCGAGGAAACCAATCGACTTCAAACTTGGAGGCTGAGGGTTCAACAGTTCCAGGGCATTGCTTGTCTACAATATCAACAAGCTCGTAGGTGCCTCGAGACCTGACTAAAAGGTAATCATTCGGTCCGTTAACGGTCTTGGCGATGATATCGGTCGGCCTGTCCAAGTTTCGATAGGAGACAGTCCAAGGAGCCTCTCCCTGAAGGCGAAGCGGCAGGCGAAGAGCCGTATCTTCAATGGCCATGATGCTGTTCTTTTGCTCAAGCAATCCGAAAGCACCTCGAGGTCGCTGGCGACGCACAGAGATTTTGAGTTGATCTTGCAAGAAAGTTCGACATCCACGCTGATCCTGGACGCTGCTGAGAGCCAGAATGTATTCTCCACCCTTTGTCAGAGTCGATGTCTGGATCTTGAAGTGACTATCTTCGATATTCGTTGCACGCCCAGGCTTGCGCTTGCCGTCGTGGATGATTTCCCATTCCAAACTGAACGGCGGGTCTCCAGCAAGCACGACGTCAACGTCCACTTCAGATTCGAGACATGCATTGATTGTCTTTTCGGGGGTGGAGATGTACGCCGACGCAGCCGGCTTAACTACTTGCTCCAGGACCTTGTCGTCACCCGTTAGGGGTAATCCGGTGTAGACATCGTCGTCGATGGACTTAAAGATGTACTTGTAACGTCCAGCCTTTCGAGGAACGAGCTCGATCTGAGATCTCAAGGCATCCACACGGTGGGCCTGCTTTTCAACACGTCCATCGGAGATGATGTCGTACCGCACGGTGAATGGAGGTGTGCCGACAAGATCCAAATCAACGCGGAGACCAACAGAGTTGCCAGCGCATTTGTCAGGTATCTCCTCTGTTCGCAGACTCAGATGAGGTTCCAGGGGATTCAATAGCAGACAGGAGGAAGGCTCATCCACCTCACCAGCACAAGATCCGCTTGAAACTGATTTCAACGTGTAGAGGCCAGGCTCTGACACCAACGGTTTATCGAGAGAGTTCTTGGCAAAGTGCTTTCCAATCGAAACCTGGTCACCGTGATCGCCGCTGTTTGTAATCGAGTCGATGGGCGAGAACTCCCAGGTAACCTTGTGAGAAGTATCATCCACAGGACCGGGGAGGCCAAAGCTGATGGGCAGTTTGGTTGCACGACCCCTTGCCACCTTGATGGGATTTCTCAAATCACAACCCTGCATGCGAATCTTGGGTCGCTCTTTGACAGAGAATCTCTGGGTGAGCGATTTCATCTTAAGCGCATCCAGCTCTTCATATGCATCTGCATATTTGACAACGTTGCCAAGGGCATCATACACCTCCTCAACCGAATACTCCCAGTCTCCAGGGGTAGCCATAGACTCATTAAGTTGCACAGTGACCTGTTGGGGCTTGACCCAGGATACGTCATCGCCGTTGTTAAGATCCAAGCCGGAGGTGCTGACGAGTGGCGAGGTGAATCCCTCTGGCTGCAGACTCTGAAAGTGGAAAGCATGGCTTTTCCCGTTGATCGATCGCGAATATTTGATCTTCAATGGTGGTGTGCCGACTACGTCGAGCGACAGGTTGGACAAATCACGAATACATCGGTTCGCGGAATCGGCCGTTCGAATCTTGGCTTGTGGGCAAGGCACCACATATGTATCCCTGACTGGTCTCTGAACCTCGAGCTTGTACTCATCCAAAACCTTGCTCAGTCGATAGATGCCCGGCTTCTTGACTGGGTATGACCAATGAAACGGGACAGCATCAGGATCCGCATTATGTTCCCGAATGATCTTGGCCACCTTGTTTATTTCTCGATTCGGAATCTTGATGGTTTCTTCTTTGCCAGTGTCCAGATCAAGACGGAGGATCTCGATTTCGGCAGGGACGGTGGAGTTGAAGAAGATTGGAAGAGAAGCCGAGGTCTGGGTTTTGGCCGACAAGCAAAAGGGTGTGTGCTCGGGGTTGAGAACGGCAGAGCCTTCGGGAAGAATGTTGATGGTTTGCTTGCCCATGATCAACGAGTGGTTGTTGAGGATGTTGGAGACTTTAACGTGGTGTTCGGAGACGGAAATCTCACGATCGTAGAGGACCTTGGCAACACCGAGGAGCCAACCTTGCCATGGGAGCTAGCTCTCAATTAGCAACGCAATGCCGCCTAGATAAATTGACGCGGGCAAACGTACCGGAATGTTAAACATGAGCATGTAATTGGTTACTAAGTGAGACGCAAAAACAGCGGTAACCACGAGCTGGGAGAGCTCCAGCCATGGTATCCTCAGCTCCGGGAGCCCAAAGAGGAAAACAAAGTCGATGAGAATCCATTTCAAGAAGAGCCACCACGAGGCATCTCCATCCTCCACCACCTGTAGCCAGTCGTAGAGTTTCCACGCCCACAGCAAGACGTAAACAGCAAAGGCATACAATCGCTGTTGTGGCGCATCGAGGAGCGTCAAGGGAATGACGGGCTGGGTGTTGGAGATGCGAGGAGCTGCTTTCTCCTGGGCCAAAGGGAGCCTCGGGTTTCTGTCCAATCCGAGTTTTGAGCTAAAGGCATCAGCCGGCGGCTCGTTGTCGTCTTGCAGCCGTCGTCTGGTGGCGGCAGTTTGGGTTGCTGGGAACCCAGACCGCAGGCGATGAGTCGCGCTCATCGCATTCCGTGGTGTTGCGAGATTGTGCTCAGCGGCATCGGTAGCTGCAGCAGCGCACTCGGAGGGCCTTTGCACGGGGGAGCAAAAGCAGACGAAATGGGCGTTTCGCTGATGTCGCGTGTCTTTGGGCGAATTGAGTTGGAGATTTGGGGTGCCTGGTGGTTGGACCAAGTTAGGTTACCTAATTTTTCAGTGGATGCCCTTTTTTGGCGGTTGAAATGCCGACACGTCCAGACGCGACTTCTGTTGCTCACTGAAACGCAGCGCCTGGAGCTAATCAGCAGCGATGCCGTCAGCGGGGTTAGCGGGTTTCCACGACGAATGCTGCGCTCTGATTGGGCGAAACGACACCCGGCCACTCTACGGGCTTCTCTGCCAGTGCTGCTGTCAAGATAATTCAATGGACGAGGCGGCTCGAATGTACATGTACTTGGTCTCTGGACTACGACGAGGCTGAAATAAATTGATGCTCTCCATCCTTTTTCTCTGTAGCTCTCATTATGCAAACGCACAGCAAAGCGGCACATGATCAGCATCTCGTGATGATCGTCCAATGATTTCTACTTTCAAAGATAACCAACGACGCGTATTTGTACAAATCCTCTCGTCTACATAACTACCTACAAGATCGGCATCGAGTACCCGTCATTACACTGAAAGTGACGGAGAGGACCATCAATGTTGATTTGAGCGATACGGCAACTCAACTGAAAAGACTCGTTCCATCATCATCTCACGCCAAATTCCTCCAGGATATGCGGCTTTCCTCCGGTGAATCCTCATCATGGCCACCAGTTTATCACCCAGGTTCGTCATCAGCAAGTAAATGCCCTGAATCAGCACCAAGTCTTGAAGCAACAGATTCACCTCGTTGCCTCATTGCTTCTTCACACCGACCTAGTGCAATCCCAAAACATCTACACCAATCAATCAAAAAAAAATTAAAAAATTGTTGGAGCCTGTCTATATCAAATAGCAGGACACGAACGGATGCTCTCTCCAAGTGGCAAAGAAACCACATTGGTTTGCATACTCAATCTATCGCGCACTCATCTTTGCCTCAGCCAGCTGGGCGGCTTATCCCAATCTGCGGATTTGCTTCTCATACCTATCACCTTATTCCTTCTTATCCTTTGTTTCTATCACACACTCCGCTATACTCTACGTATACCAAAAAAATTCGACTACCTCAAAGACACTTTAGTTCACCCATCCCTTCACCACAGAATCCTGGCTTGAATAGCAAACATGTCTAATAGTGTTAGGATCAGTTCGCCAAAAGACACAGATGATGCGCCTTCTGAAAGGCCTCTTCGCCGATCTTCCCGGCGGGCCGCATCCACCAACGCTGTCAAAGCTTCAGAAGCATCCCTAGAAACCTCATCTACCAGTAGCTTGAACGAACGACGACGAAATCCTAAGCGCAAGGCGGCCGAGGCTGCAACAGAGTCATTGAATTTGCCCGACAATATGTTAGATGAAGCGCTACGACCTCTCACATCAACGGATATTGAGGAGTGGGAGGGCTGGGTTGAGCTTGAATCTGAACCGGTGAGTTACGGCCGCTTACTTTGCTCCCAGCCGACGCGATGAAAAGGATGGGAACCTCTCAGCATGGCTATAATGTGATAAACACTCGCCGGATGAGACATATAAGCAGAGTACTAACAGATGGCTCCTAGGCGTTCTTCAATACTATTCTACAAGACCTAGGGGTTAAAGATGTGAAGGTGCAAGAACTCTTCAGCATTGACCAAAGCTGGCTAGACACGCTCCTGTGGGTTCCAAGAACACCATTAAAAAACAGAAAGCTCACATGCTTGCAGGAAACCGATATACGGCTTGATATTCCTATTCCAGTATACCCCTGATGTAGACGAAGGTGAGGGGGGAGATGAGACAGGTTCACTGTGGTTCGCCAACCAGGTAAATGTCCACCAAATTCCGTGTTTTATCTGTCTTTTTAGCGATTTCATGTCTAATTTCCATCATTTCGAAGCAATTTAGACGACTAATAATGCCTGTGCTACATTTGCTTTACTCAACATCGTCATGAACGCCCCAAACATTGAACTGGGCGACAAGCTTCGAGAATTCAAGGAGGAAACCAAGGATCTCAACACCGTTCTCCGAGGGCACGAAGTCGGTAACAACAAGTTTATGAGAAGCATCCATAATTCCTTTACCAGGCGCATGGACCATCTTAATGTCGATCTCTGCCTAGAAAATGCCGTATCAGAGAAGAAGTCTAAAAGGGCAAAGACAAGGGCAAAGACAAGGTCCAAAGCCGCAAAGAAATCCAGTAAGAAGAAAAAGGTGGACGATTCATATGGATTTCATTTTATTGCCTATGTTCCAGTAGATGGGTACGTCTGGGAGCTGGATGGGCTTCGGAGCAAGCCCCATCGAATAGGTGAGTGAACCAATGAAGCAGCCAGATCCAAGGCTCTTGAAGAACTAATTAACGTTTCACCTTCAAAAAGGCCCAATTGACGCCCACGCGACCTGCTGGACAAACATCGCAAGACCCCAGATTGAGGGTCGAATATTGCAATATGAGGAGAGCCAGATAGCCTTCAATCTCCTCGCTCTCTGCCAACGCCCTGTGGCGCTGCATTCTCGCTCCATCACGCAAGCAGCCGCATCCATCCGCCTCCTGAAAGATCAAATGAAGGACAATTCAGAATTCGCAGATTTGATCAACGGCCAATTACCGGTCTTGGAAAACGCAGCCGATCTGTCCGAGTTCAATCTCCTGCCATCCGATGTCGAGAACGCAACGTTACCAAAGGATATACGGAGCGAAATATCATCCGCTGCGAATAATCTCGACGAAGCTCATGATCTGTATCAGCGACTCGTCGTCGACCTGAAGGTCGCCATTGGAGAACATAGGGCCGAGATGATTTCCCTCGGTGTAGATGAGCAACGGGTCAAAGATCGCAAAAAGGATTACGGCCAGGCTTTGCACAGATGGGTGCAGAAACTCGCCGAGAAAGGCGTACTTGAAGATATTATCGAGAATTCCTGAGAGTACTATACGATAGACTAAGGGGAAAGGGGGGAAGCGGGCAGAAATTGGGTGAGGGGCAGTGAAGGACGACGGGTGTCTCAAGCATTGCATCGACTCATACAGCGAGCCAACTCTAGGCATATTAAGATATGCTTACAATAATTCAGTAGTACAAATGGGAGAAGGAAACACAAGCAGATGGGTATCATGTGATGAGTATATAATGTATCCAATGGTATTCCATCACTTCGATGAGGAAGTGGTATCAGCTAATCTCTATTTTGAAGCAAGTAACCCCAGAATCCAAGGAAAAGAAAGAGAAACAGCGAAGCTCGCCGAACTCGTCACCATACGCCTCCAATAACCAATCTGACTCCAATCTATCTTCACGTCATGCAACTCCTATCCAGGGGTATATAAATCTTGTAACAAAAAGAGGGTATGGGAAGAGAAAAAAGTCTGCGCATGACACATTCCAGCATGAAAAGTTCGGCCTCAAGCCTAATCGAGTGGGAACTCCTCTCGAATATTGGAAATAAACCTGCAGGTATCGGCGTCAAATCTCTTGAAGAACTTCCCGGCCAAGGGAAACATGCCCTCTTGAACGACGGAAGGGTCAGAGACGAGTTCGACATTACGCAGGGCCACCACATGTTGTTCGGGCTCCGTTTCGGTTCTGTGAAAGTGTAAGCAGATGATTATAAGAGTAACAGATTCTCGAAGGATAAACCAAATGACTTACATGCACATAAAGCAGAGTGAGTAATGAGAGCTGGTTGGCCTGGGGTTGTGAATGTACTGGAGTGAATCCTCACGAGACTGTTCTTGTGCGCTTGCTTGTTGAGAGCCCCTTTCATGCCAGCTGGTAATAGCGCCAAGCCAGCCATATCGGCGATGCCGGAAAACTTGGCCGACCTTGAACGGCGGTCCCCTCGGATCATCGCAGAGGTCTCTTCGGTGTACAAGCGGGGCCATGCCATCAGCATCTCGTACAAACTGCCAAAACTGCCAGGGGTTGCCAAAACCAGCGTCGACGTTGCGAGGGAATCCGTCTCTCGGGTTGACGACACTACTAAACAGCGGCCACAGGTACTTTTCAACCATCCATACATCCTCGGGCCAGGCCCCGGGGAATCGACGTAGGAATTTCGCCAATCGCTCGAGCCACGTGGTGTTGTTCGGAGGGGTCAACAATAGTGTAGCCCACGAAGCAGCGTAAAGACAGGCATCGGCATTCATTCTACTGTCTCCGTGCATAAGTTGGCTAAGCTCAGGATGTGCGTGGTCTTGCATGTCTGATATCCTCGCCAGGGTAGCTCTGATATTCTGTGCTGTCCGCAAAGCCATTGTTGATGCTGGTACGGAGGCAAGAAACAGTGCGGCATGTTCCCGCAAACCTAACCGGGTCAACGTCATTTGGAGATACTGCAATTCAATTTCGTAATCGCTCCCATACGGATCGAGGAACATGCACTGAGGCTGTGCTTTCAAATCCTCCACAATTTCACCATCCAAAGCATGTCCAGCTGGCGAGTACACTATAGCATGTACATGAGTTGGAAACGCGCAGCACCTGGCATCGATATCGAGTCGCGATGCCACGCAGCAGAAGATGGCGGTAGAAATGATCGGAATAGACTCGTGGTCTGGATGACGCAAAGCTTGGCCGATTAAGCAGTTTCTCAAGTTGCGATAGTTCCTCTCTGGATTCTGTACTCCAGTGAAATTATGTTCGCGAAGCCAGCGGAGCAACTTCAGTGCCTTTCTGCGAGTTGACCAGTTTTGAAACTTTGGATGAGAAGATCGAAAAGAAGCCGTAATCTCATCAAACATCAGTGTGATCTCATCAACTTAGTAATGGTTACATTGGTAAAGCATTAGACAAGAGGACATACATCATCAAGATCACCACGCTGATCATGCAGCACGAATAGGTCAAACGCGCCAAGAGCTCTTTCAAGCTGCTCTCCTGCTAGTCGTACGCTAGACGGCTGGGGAGACAGCATAAGCGACTGCCATTCTTGAATAGCAATATGTTTGTGGATCGTGTCCAAGAGCGCATTGCTATAGTATCTGTACCACAGTGTGAGTTTGCAAGATGGTTCCAAACGGCGTCACAGGATACAGCAGAGTCCGGAGAAGCGTACCTTCTGGCCAAGCCATCTTCGGCAGAAGGAGATGTTTGACATTGCCCCAGAAGAAAATCTTTGGCATCGTACCCGATCTGGCCTATGATTTCGAAGCCCCTTACGCGGTTGACCTTGGTCCGGATGATCTCATCTAACAAAGCAGATACTTGCTGGTTGCGAGCGCTTCTGAAGATGAAAAGCTCTTTCCAGTCCGTCTCTTGAGCCAGTGCCGCCGCCCTCTTGTGAAACTTGTGCCGCGGGTTCCAGTACTTGAAAGAGCTGCGGCAGTGGTGTCTCCATAGAAGGGGTTCATTGGCAAGGCGATAGAAGCGATGAGACACCAACTGGACGTTGTAAAGGTTGTCGTGAGGCGAGAGATAGTAAAGAAGATGGCCGATGATCTCGTCGGGCATCTGGTCTAGCGATAAGACGCCATCGTTGCGATTCTGCTCCATAGCTGCAGGCCGATCCACAGAATATGTGAGATGATGAATGCAAGTTTTCAAGACCCCAGATGTTGTGTCTCAGCGACCTTCAAGACAAAATTGCTCCTCTCGCCGCCCTTTCTATCGTGGCAGGGAAACAGTTGACAGCGGGTTCTCGGACGTCAACATCGATGCGAAAACGAGGAGCGCCGGTGCCCTCTGCTCTGTAATTGAAAAAGATACCGATGCAAATTGGGATGGCCAAACCCTGGCATTTATGCCCGGATTACTCGCATATTTCGGTCACTGCGACGGATCCTTGACCATTGGCCACATTCCGCCTTTCCCCGCAAACGAGGTTCATGCATCTATCGGGGAGTATGTGCGATAAACCGATTTATACTGCGAGAGGTGGTTCATGGCGGATAAACGCCGGTCCTTGCGTCGTCCTCAAGGGGATGGATTTGGATTTCCTACAACATAAACGAGGCGTCAAATGGTCAAAGTCAGAGCTCAGTTTCCATGGATACTGATATCTACGTAAACACTATCTGAATCGCCAAAGTAAAACAGTCATCGAATACTCCGTAGCAAAAAGTTCAAAATCTTGATGTACAAGCCCTATTGGGGATACCCCGCCATTTTTGCCCAACTTCGCAGGGTACCCACATGTAAATGTTTGGTGGCACTTACACATTTGGGCCGCTAGAGACTTTACACCCTGAACGTCTGCCTTCTACTCATATCTAAGGTGTCCAGGATATTCAAGATGCTGTAGTAAAGAGTACAAAACACTTTTATGATGTATTTCAATGATTTTTTTCTCTTGTTTTCATCAATTGTTAGTGCCAAGTAAATGAACAAATTCCTGTAACAGGAAACGTCCTTGTTAGTCCGTCCTTAGCAGTAATAACTCTCTGATATACAAGGGACCCAAAATTCACAGGCCTTTTTAGTTTATACCAAGGGACCATATTTTGCATATGAATCCCACTGCCAAAAAGTAAAATACTGCCAAAACTCAAGCTCATCCAAGCTCAGAGAAGTAATTAGGTTCATCTCATACTTCAAGGAAAAATCCAAAAGTCGACACTGGGTTTCCGTGGCGCTAGTCCTAACTCGGCATGAATGTAAACAAGGCTAACGCGATAAACAACCAGCACAGATTCATATTTAACCTCCTCTCTCCCACGCGAAACCTGCCTTGAACATCCCACACTCTTGTCTCACAACTCAGTCTAATTCCTCCAATTTACTTGTGCAACTCGCGCGCTCTTCGAAATATTCGTTATCGCTACTCTACACCTTTCTTCGCTCTCCGAATTCAGTCATCATTCATCAAGCAGATCTACTACAGCTTGCGCCTTACTTGGCTTCCTCCCACAACACAACAGGCGTCGTTATAAGGCTTGGCCTCGAATCACGTCCACCACCAACTCGCACAATCCCTCGACTCCTCCATAACCAGCCGCCAAAATGGCCCATCATGCCTTTGGCGGCGTGCTCGACACACCACGAAGCAATGCCGGCGACGCGACGTATCTTAGCCGACTGCCCGATATCTCAGACATTTCTCCCGAAGCATCGTTTATAGCTCCAGACAAGGACGACGATTTGCTACAGCGACTCCGCAATGGCAAGCGCTCCAACTTCAGAACCCCCCGCCGCAAGGGACCGCTTGTGGATCGTCCAAATCTACCGACGAACATTGGAGGCGGAGAATTCACACCAATGCTCAAGTCCGCTACATTGAACAGCACAAGGAGGAATGGAAAAGAGAACAATACCGCCGCAAGCACCACTCCGGCTGCGCTGAGGACAATCGACGAAGACGAAATGACACCACTTCCGCGAATGGACTTTTCCGTCGCATCATACCTCGAAACACCACAAATTGCCAGCAGCATCTCTTCAACGCCCATAGGCCCCCCGCCGCGCAGGAATGGAGATATGGGTCCTCTGCAGGACGGCAAGCAACTATCTTTAAGAGAACAAGAAAACGTCATTGACAAGATCGAGAAGGAGAACTTTGGTCTCAAGCTGAAAATTCAATTCTTAAATGATGCCCTCATGAAATCAGGCCCTGGCTATAATGAAGCAGCTCTCAAGGAAAACACGGAGCTCAAAGTGGAAAAGGTCACTATGCAACGCGAGCTTCAACGACTGAAGAAGCAGATCACCACTGTCGAGCGGGATCTCGAAAAGTCTCGCCACCGAGGGCTAGAGTTAGAGGAAAGCGCAAAAAAGAAGCATGCCAACTCCAGGGACGCGCAAACCGAGATGGATACATTACGACAGAATCTCCAAGATCGCGAGACCGATATTGAGGAACTGCAGCGCCAGATTTCCGAGGGTCAAGATCAGGATGACAGAGTAGAGATCTTGCAAGACGAGATTGAGGATCTAAAAGCAGAGATCCGTGAGAAAGAAGTCATAATCACAGATCAGGAAGAACGACTGGACACGTTACAACAGACACTCCAGGACTTCGAGTCCGAGATGGATAAACTTCAAAACCAAGTTTCTCATGGCGAAGACGGCGAAGAGAGAATCAAAGAGTTGCAGGATAATAATGAAGAGCTTCAAGCCGAGCTCCAAGCTCGCGAGACTAATATCAATGAACTAGAGGCCAAAATTGAGGACTTTGAAGCCGAGCTTCAAAATCGCGACGCCAATATCACTGAATTAGAGGGCACGATTGAGGAACTTGAAACCAAGCTCATTGAGAAGCAAACATTACTGAGAAAGCGCCAAGAAGATGTAGATACACTGCAACAGAATCTCCAAGCTGTCGAGTCTGAGAGAGATGAGTTACAACTGCAGGTTTCTCAGGGACGAGGTCATGAAGGTCAAGTTCAAAGCCTACAGTTTGATAACAAACAACTCAAAACCGAGCTCCGTGAGAAGCAACGCATAATCCAAGACCAAGAGAACAAGCTCTACGATCTCGAAGAGACGAAGAGGAAGCTGCATTCTGCCTTGTCCCAAAAGGAAAAGGCAGAAATGGTTTTGGACGAGTTCGAAGAAGAGAGGGCGAATACGTCCTTCGTTCCCAAAGGGCTATCTCGGCAGCGTGAGCAGAGGATCGCTCAACTTCAGGCCCAGTTTGCAGCGTTGGAGAAGAAGGCGGCCAAGCTAGCCATGGATAACAACAATCTCCAAGCGACCGTACAAGAGTATGCTGCAATTGAGCAAGAGGCCGCAACACTGCTTACGGAAATTGAAAAGCTCCAAGCAGCCAACGACAATCTCCAAGCGGTCAACAAGGATCTCCAGGCGACCAACAACAATCTCCAAAATACCAATGACAATCTCCAAACCACCAACGACAATCTCCGAGCTAACAATAGCAATCTCCAAGCAACCGTGCAAGAGCTACGACAGAAGCACAGCGGCTTTGAACAGAATGGCTTCGGTCAAATCGGCTTTGGGCAAAATGCTTTTGGGCAGAAGAACGGTTTTGGGCAGAATGCTTTTGGACGCAGCGGCTTTGGGCAGAGCGGCTTTGGGCGCAGCAGTTTCGGGGTCTTTGGACAAGGCCAACAAGATTTTGAGCGCCAAAAATTGGAGGCCGAAGTCTACAGTTTGGAAAAGATGCTTTCCGAGGAAAAGAAAAAGGGCCTCGACCACCAAAAGTTGGAAGCCGAAGTTCACAGCCTGGAGAAGATGCTCGCTGAGGAGAAGAAGAAGAGTGGCGAAACCGAGGAAGAGATACGAGCCCAGTACGAGGACGAAATCCAGAGGCTAGACGACGAGATCTCGAATCATCAGGCGGAGATTTCGGATCTCAAGACGGAAATTTCCAACCTGGAGGCAGAGGTCTCGGATCTGAGGGCGGTGATTCGGGAAAAAGACAGCCTGTATGATAACGACAGTACAGAGTGGGAGACCGAGAAGCGGATGCTCCAATCAAGGCGAGAGCAAGCCGAGCAAAGGGCTGCCGGTCTTCAGCGTACAGTAGATCGTCTACGCCAAGCTGAGGGCTCTCTATCCAGCAAAGAGACCAAGCTTCAGGAGGTGATGCAAAGCGAAGCTGATCGCCACCGAAGCGAGGAAGGCGTACTCAATCGTCAAATCGACAGTCTTCAGGAAGCGTTGGAGACGCGCCAGGGCCTTTTGACCCAGATCCGCAGTGAGCTATCTACTGTACGCGATGAACTGCGCCAGACGAAGATCGACTATCAGGCGCAGGTCAACAGGGTCGAGGAACTCGAAATACGCGGCGCTGCCGAGAACAAGGCATCGCAGACCATCAAGCAGCTCCAGCAAAAGCTAATCGACATCGAGGACGAAAAGTCTGCCATGGAAGAGCTGCTCGAGAAGGCCGAAGAGGATGCCGAGGAAATGTCAGCCCAGCACGAGCTCGCCATGCAGCGCGTTGTACAAAAACTGGAAAAGGTCAAGCGTGAGCGTGATGCGGCCACTGCATCTCGTACGGAAACCAACAAGCAGAGCCAGCAGCTGCGAGTGAGCCAAGCTGAGCTTGAAAGCCTCGAGCACGACGTTTTGCAGCAGGAGAAGCTCATCGAAAACCTCGTCGCATCAGAGGCCGCCTTGCGACTGAAGCTCGAACGCACCCGCAGCGAGCGAGCAGCGTATCGCGTGAGCGCCGAGAAGCTGCAGAAAGACCTCCAGCTCCTGAAGAAGGAGGCCCAGGAGGTGCAGAGGCAGCGTCACCATCGCGGCAGCGCTGACGAGGTGCTGAACACCATCGTGAGGGCGGCCGAGAACACAGAGGCGCAGCACAGGCAGAAGTCGAGCGACATGATGCTCCAGATGGAGTTTATGCATGCTCGGTGGGAGCGTGAAGCGGCTCTTCGAAAGGACGTCTCGTATGCAAAGAAGTTCGTTCAGCTGCAGCTCGATGTCGCAATGGCCTGGTATGTCATCATCCCCCCCTTTTTAATGATACTTGTAAGAATATCTGCTGACCATCTTTACAGTAACAAAGCTCAAGTCCGTGAGTTACAAAAGGCCCGCGCCTACGTCCTTCAAAGCCGCCATCCCGTTTCCATACCCGAACTTCCCTCGCCCACCCAGTCTCCGACAACTCTCAAGGCCTTCCTCGTCATGGCCCGCTTCATCGCTCGCATGCGCATCGCCGCGCGCAAGTGGGCTCCCCAAGAAGATGCTCGCAAACAGCTCCGCCTGGATATCAGGGAGAAGCGTCGTGATAAGCGCATGAAGCTTCTCAGCGCCATCCCTGTCGAGGCTCTCTACTAAAACATGTTTTTGCCATACATGTCTGTGGCATATCTAATGCCTAACCTCCCCATGTTGTTTTGGGAGGAGAAGATACCCATATATACCTTTCTATTCTCTTGTCTTTTTTCTTCTTCTTTTCTTTATTATAATCATGGTTATTTTTGGGGGTGTTGATCCTAGAGTCATCTGATTCCTAACGCTAACGACTTCTTTTTTTTTTCATGAATTGCTTGCAAGGATACGGTTTTATGGATTGGTGATGAAGGTCAACTATGTACAGGATAGAATCATCTCTTGTTTTTTTTTAGCATGCATAAGGATGGAATCGCCCGGTTGGATTGGGCTGACGTTAGCAATGGCGTTGGGGAGGGGAAAGACTACTGGATTTGTTTTTTCGGTCTTGTTTTACACAGTTTGAATACTTTGATTGAAACAGCTCAATGTAGCTCATTCCTATAAATATTGTTCTCCTATCTCGTTGATTACGGTGATCATCATATATAATAATACTTTGTGATGTTATGCGTAGCTAGATGTCGAAAAGTGACATGTCCCAGAAGCCTATCGAGGAACATAGCTCAACGCACGTACATGGCTATATTGTATTTACAAGTGACACGCCTGGAGGTCTTGCAGTGTAACAACTCTTTATCAATATTTTGTGCCAGCTAAATTGCCACGTTCTCAATATATCGTATGCTAGCCCGAAAAGAATTTTTTTTTTCCAAAGTGAATTCCCATTTAAAAAAAGACCGGCCGTAATCAGGGAGACAAAACATGGACAAATCGAAGAAGAATAAAATAATAATAATAATCAACCAAAAAACCCCAAGGGAGGAAAAAAAAGGAGACCAGCTGGACTTTCCAAATCCCAAATCCGATAAACCACCTATCATGCTTTATTCAGAGCGTCGTATCATCTGTGGCTACATATAGATCATATACAAAAAAGTGATGATAACCGCGTGAACAGAACCGCTCAACCGTTTTATTTTATTTTTTGTTAAGAAAAGGCAAGAAAATCCTTCACATGACAAATAAGAGATTGGTATCTGCAAAATATGTTAGGAAGAGTACTACCCTACCTGACATATCTGCAAGGGAAACTTACTAAGAGGGTGGCTGCAGGAGAGCTGCGGCTTTTGTGTGTATTTTGTAGCGAGCTCGTCTCGGATGCTGTTGAGCAGCTGTACGTAGCTCTGCTGGGGGTTCTTCCTGAGAGCCGTGACAAACGCCCAGGACATGGCACCAGTGGCTTGTGAAGCAATGGTGGCATCGGCCCTGATGAGAAAACACGGTTAGCTATCATTTGTTTGGTTGACGTTGAGACAATCGACTTACGAGGTTTGGTCGTCTTTGCTTCCCGACCACATGATGACGTCGGCAGGCGAAGTCTTGGTTGCGAGGGCCCTGTTGTGGGCTTCTTCGCCAGTGGTGGCCTTCTTGAAGAATCCGATGATATTGTTGGCAACACCGCCGAGATCTCCCTGGCTGTACGAGGAAATGACGCCGAGCAAGCCCTGGCCGGCCTCCTTGGCCAAGTTGGGCTCCTTGAGGATACCTTGCGTAGAATAGATGTATGGCAGGTCGAGCGCCGTGCCGGAATGGCACGAATCGAAGATGGCCGTCAGCCTTACGCCTGCCTGCAGGGGGGTGACCATGATGCGGTGCATCTCGTCATCTGTGATGTGCCCATGTTGCCTGAAGTCAACCGGGTAAATGACTTCGTCATACCCATCAGGCTCGTCGCCGTCGAGATCCTTCGTTTGCCCACCGTGGCCTAGGAATGGTCAGCCTGCAAGCTCCGGGCAAGATGCCGAGGGGCACAGCAGGGGTAGAAACTTACCGGAGTAGTGGAAGAAGAGAGAGTCATTGGGTCTGGCATCCTTGACCAGCCAGTGCATTGCACGGAGGATGTTTTGCTTCGTGGGCTGGCTCATGGGGTTTTGTTGATCGTCAGTCAGAATGACCATGTCTTCTCTCTTGTAGCCAAACTGCTCCACCAAATAGGCCGTCATGTTTCTGACATCGTTGATGCAGCCTCGCAGCTGGCCACGCTGGCCAAAGTAGTTGATACCAATCAGCAGGGCTTTTCTGCGGCCAGTGCAGTTGGAGTATCGGAAAGCATAGCCTGGTGCGCCGTGACCAAAGCTTTGCGGCCCATTCGGAGGGGCCGGAGGATTACCGCTAGGGCGTCCTTGATTATAGCCATTTGGGGCAGCAGGACCGGGGGCAGGCATGCCTATTGTATCATGTCAGCACACAGCTTTGGGATAAGGAGATTCTCGTTCACCGTACCAGTAGGACGTCCGTTGTAGTTGGGCTGAGGAGGTTGCTGGGCGTAGTTGTTGTATTGCTGCTGGGGAGGGGCATGCTGCTGAGGATGAGGTTGCTACATTCATCATTGCGTGTAAGCAGGTGCAGAATCCTGAGCAATCTCGTGGTGTTTTTTTTCGATGTATGTCTGGGGTCAAGGGCATCGGCCATACCTGATATGAGTACTGCTGTTGGGGAGGAGCGTGGTAGCCATAGCCGGGCTGGGGAGACGGTTGATGCCCTTGGGGCGGATAGCCGCCGTTGTAAGTGGGCTGCTGAGGCCTGGAGAGAGGCAAAAGGTGTAAGCATCAACGTCCAGCGTAGCGATGAAGCAAGAAGTGCCTATGTCTGATGGAGCATGGGAAGAGATTGGGGATTTCGGGGGCACAATCGCCGGGGCAGCGTTGGACAGCGTTTGGAAGGGGGCATTGGGAGGATCTCATACGCATAGTAGCCGCCCTGCTGCTGGTATTGCTGCTGCGGCGGTGCGGCATAGCCGCCGCCGTTGTAGGCTGGGTATCCAGACATATTTTGGGAGATGGAGAAGAAGCGAGGGCGGATTCGAAAGGAAGCTTGGACGAAGCTTTTCTGCTCGGGCGGTTGGGCAAGGCAGCGCAAGCAAGCGCGCCGTTGGGAGCTAAGCCGGCGGTTGGAGCCGAGAGTTGGCTAGAGTTGCAACGACGACGGGGGATGTGCAAAAGAAGTGCACCAGCAAAATCGGGTGCAGGAAGATGCAAGCTGTCGCGTGCCAAAGAATTGCTCGGTTCGTCGATCCAAAGTCCGAGGTGCACGCAGCAATCGCGTTGATGGGAGGCAAGCCTGGCTCTGCTCCCAATGCGCTGGCAATCTTATCGAGGAGAGCACGTGTAGCTGGGCGGTCAGGTCCGAGGTCGATCAATCAGAATCAGAGCTAGCGGATGGACGTCTGGATATGATGGATGAGATTTGATCCAATGGCGGGTGTGGAGGAGACGCGGGGAGACACAAAGTCGAGTGTGTCGAGTGGAATCGTACAAGTCCAGTCCAGTCCAGTCCAGCTGCTACTACTCGAGCATGTGAAGAGAAGGTGGGCGGCAGAGAAGGCGGCTGAAGAAGAAGGAAATTTTGATAAAAGAGAGAGAGAGAGAGAGAGAGAGAGAGAGGCTAGACTGATGTCGACACCAGCTGAGGAGAGAGAGAGAGGGATCAAGGGATCCTCCAGCAGGGCGTGGGCGAGACGCGAACAAGAGGCGTGCAACTGGCAGGCTAGGTGCCGAGGGATGGATGAAGCTGACAATGGTGGCGAGAGCGCTCGTCTCGAGGGTTTTTGTCTCTTTTGCTTCGGGTCCGGGACACGATGAAATCAATCGCAGCAACCCGCAGGGCGGAGGTCGGGTGACGATGAGCTGGCGGTGGTGGGTTGCGGATAGGCGAGTGGAGCGTGGTGGATTGCTGGTGGTGGCGGGGTTCTGCGGTAGCTACAGGTGCAGTCCCAGGTACCTACAGGGCGCTAACTGCTGCAGCTCAACCGCTAGCAGCGCCCACTCAACGAATGCTGGTCCGTAATAAACGACCGGTGGCGGGCGATGCTGGATTGGGGTTTGAGATTGAGATGGCCAGAAACGATGCCTCCTCCGATGGGCTGCCGGGGTTCCAGCCGGCCAGGGTTTCGATGCCTGGAGGGTTGCAGCCAGTTGCTCGGGCTGTATCTCGGTCTACGGCTCCGACGACGACGACAAGGCACGGGTGGGATTGGGCGGGATGGGATACACGGGGCTAGTGTAAGAAGGTTCAACGTTGGTTGCTTATTTCTTGACGAGGCGCAAGACATGGAGGCTCTGGAAGGACTCGAGTAGGAGGGATCAGATCAAATGCTGATTGTACTACTCGGTCAGTGAACAATGACTAATGCTCCGGCTGGACATCATTCATCTCCGTTGCAGACGAGGCGAGACGACACGGGCCGTTTGATACTCGTATAGCAGCGAGGTTAAGGTATTGGATCCTTCACCCCTACATGTACCCGGTGTTAGGCACAATAGAGCTTCGCTAAACCCCCAGCCCAGCAACAAGCGTGGACTGGGGCATCGGTGCTTCTGGCATCAAAGCTGAGGATGATTGGCAGCAGTCCGAAATCCCATCTTAGCACGGAATAGATACATGTATTCGTATGTACTAGACTCCCGACGTTGCCAAGCGCATCGTGTCTAAGACAATGACCGTTGAGGCGCGCGACGATCGCTTTCGCTTACATGGATTAGTAGTCAGCAAGGGGATTGAGTGTCTGTCTCTCAATAGAAAGCCTCGGTCGAGGCCGGGGCGCTGCAAATGCGCAAATGACGCAGAGCCGGAAAAAAACACATGTGCATGCCTGGTCTCATCAACATGACAACCGATATCAAAAGTCGACAATGATGACATTCAAGATCCATCTCAATGGTACAGGCAGTAATACGTCAAAGACCAGCTTATGCACATCCTGCGCCTCACCGGCAAGTACAAGCCCCATGTTCGCTACGGTTTTGGTTCTGCCGCAATGGCGCCACCAAATCCAATACGGTACCCAAACCGGCCCCCGTCTCTTTTTTGCTTTCATCCTCTTTAGCACCGATGCAAAGGGACCAGATAGAAAACGAAAGAAACAAAAATCAAAAAATGGCTTAGACCTTTTTAGTTACCGTAACCGTCAGCTTGGCATCGAACCCGCGGAAAAAGATGAGCGGTTCGGCCACATGGCGTCTTGCATGGCGGCATTGCCTCGCCGAACGGAGACCCCGATGCGGGTCATCATGGCAGTGCTGTGTGTATCTTCATTTTTTTCTCCCCCGTACGTTGACATGGACTGTTTACAAGCATTCGGCATCAGTTGTAGGGCCTGGCACGGCGCATGCAGGCGGCTATTGCTGCAGATGCTCTGCTCCGGTGCTGCACTAATGTGCGACAATGCATCTTGATCAATTTGATGTTGATGTGGATGTTTTCCATGACGACACATCAAAACGGAGTCCTTACATGTATGTAGTAGTAGGCAGTTGGATTGTCAGCGCCTGTTGCGACCCCAAGGCTGCACGTCACCACACACACACACACACACACACACCACCAAGTCATCAATCTGGACTAATTAGCACCATTTAATTTGCAGCATCCATCTAATACTCGTACATGCACTCTACGCCCATCAATCTCTCAATGGCGCGCGGCAATTGCCCCGAAAACATTTGATGCTGCCCCAGCCAACCATTCCCTTCTCTCGGACTTATCCGTCTGCCCCAAAGTGTGATGCCATCGCCAAGTCAGAACAGCTGCAGCCCAGTCAATACGTGAGGCTCACCCGATGCCAGCCAGCAAAGCAAAAAGCAAAAGCAACAAAAGTTACACCGAAAGCAAAAAAAAAAAAGAACAACACAGCACATCATGCAGCATCCTCATCGGAACAGAAGCTTTGGAGCTAACCCAGAAGCATCTTGGCGAGAAACTTTTCCTGCAGCAAGGGGAGGTCCAAAAGACGAAGATTTTCTCTTCAGCTCCACCATTTAACAACAGGAATACAGGGTTCTCAAAGCAGCTGAATCCGTCGTGCATGGCCCAATCACGTCCCCGGAACGCCTTTCCGTCCGGGGGAAGCTCAAGCCACACAACAGCGCGAAGGGGTGTGGATTTGTTGGTTGTAGTCTAGCAATCTAGCTACGGAGATTCTCCTTCGTTCTTCTTCTTTCACCCAAGGGAGAAAAGTGGTCTGGTCTGGTCTGGCTTCGCCCGCCGATCGATGGACGGGAAAAAAGGCTCTGGCGTGCCTGTCCAGCTGGGAAATGGCCTGATAGTCTTGAGTCGGTTGGTCCGCAACCCCCGTTTCGAGGCAAGGCGTGTCTTGCCATTCGCTCGGCTCCGAAGGGACGGGGTAAACAAAGCAAAGAAATTTGGTTGCCTGGGAGGGGTGGGATATCCACGGGAGGCAGATTCGTAGATCGTCTGTGCAGGTTCCAGTCTTTGGGAGAGCCCCGGTTGGCCAAAATAGCCCACGACGTCAACGCATCTCGGCAGATGTTTCTTTTTCCCATGCTGGAGATCTGGTCCAAGTGGTTCCAAGGGCCAAAGAGGCAGCCCAAGGGAAGGGAAACCAACTGTCAAGGTCTCCTCTTTCAGCTCGATGTGATGTGCAATTGTCTCTGGATATAAAATTAGATCGGCCCTATCCACGGTCCATCCCCACACTTGCTCTCTTTCCAAGCGGAAGAGATGGGCCAGAGCCTGTGATATTCTTACGGAAGCATGTCTCGACTCAAGTCTGCTCAGACATCTTACTAATTATTTGATGCTAGTACTCCATAATGTATTGTCTTGCACGTATTCTAATGTTTCTGTATCCTGACTCTATGTTCCAGGTCCTTTCCTCGTCTAGAATAGCCAAACGCCAGTGCCCGGCAGAGCGTATCATAGATAGATGACGACATATACAACCATCGAGACCACAAGTTGACAACAAAGTTTTCCCCGGGTCTCCATATGCTTATCTCATGACCCAATTCCACAGCCAACAAATATCTATTTCAGCTTCTTTTCGAAAACTCTATTGTCCACAGGTCCGCTCAGCAGCGGCGCCAGTGCAGGGTAATCATCCGCAAAATCGGCCAGCCTCACCAGCTGGAATCCCAGCCGTCTATACCACGCCTCCATCCTCGTCTTGAGCGGGTGGGCATAGCTCGTCGGCACCAAAATGTCCAGCCCGAGGGTATTGCAGCCCAGAGACAGGCAGTACTCCTCCACAAACTGATATATCTCGCGGCCTAGCCCGAGTCCCTGGTGCGTCTTGTCGAGGGCCAGCATACCCAAGGTGCACATTGAGTCTGAGCTCCGCTTGACACACACGCATCCTACCGGCTGGCCCTTTTGAAGAAGTCCCTGATCTTCGGATGTCAATGAGGGAGAGGCGAGATAGGCAACGGCTAGCTGGCCCTTGCGGATAAAGTCTGCCACCTCGGCATCAGAGGTGCGCACGAAGCCATGGTTCCAGATACCGGCTTCTGCTTCGATGAATACCAGATTCACCAGCTTGGTGATGGCGGAGATGAGAGAGAGGTCGTCGACTACCGCAGCCGGAGGAAACTCGATGATGAGGCGAGGCGTGCCTGGGGTAACATCTGTGCCGTTGGAGAGGGCTGGAGTGCTCATGGCTCCAACGCTGCCCTTGGAAGTATATGTATGTTGGTTATGTGGTTTTTCAATCCCCGGTCGTTTGCTCGTATTGTCTGGTGTCCTTTCTCTGACTGACTGAATATACCCAAGGTCCCGTTAGGGATCTACCTGATGTACACGTGCTGAGTCTGTACAACGCACAGAAATGTAGATGTAGCCGCAATGTGCATCTGTTAATATTAGCGCTGCGGATAGGGCGCGCGCCGTTATGCTGGCTGGGGTCCGTCCAATGGAACGGACTGGGGACTAGAGGCAGCTCCGGTAAAGACCAGACGTTGCTTGACGCCAGTCTTGACGTGGCACGGGATGAAGTCATCACGGCAGAGCCATCGAGACGTTATCGATAATAAGGTAGACAATGTACTGGACTGAGGCATTTGCTGCAACTACCTAGTGCTGCACTCAGTCCATGCCAATATCGCCATGCTCAGCCTTGTAGTAGTACGTGGTAATAGTGACAGACCTAGCAAATGCACGACACAGCGCCTAGACAAAACACAGCAAAGGGGGAGAAGTGGAAAAGAGACAGAAGATGCAGAATTCAGTTGAATACAATCAAATACACGCATCATCAAAGCCTCTGCCGCTTCTAGGCGTTTCTGCGTCTTGTAGGCCACCCTGTGCGACTGACTGACTGATGGCGGCCAAACATACATCCAACTGGTGCCTGACTAGGCACAATCGATACGCCGCTAAATCAAAGGCACCTCTCACTCAGCCTTTCTCCATCAGTTTCATCTTTCCCTCTTCCTCCCTCTTCCTCCCCCATCATCACACATCACAATCGTACTCTCATAGACCGTTCCAGCGTTGAATTCATTCTTCCATTTGGTTTGCATCCTGCTTCTCTCTTTTTCTTCAAGCCTGCTTCTCCCAGCGTTCACCAGCCATGTCGCGTGCATCGGCCCGCCCAGTCGCCATTCCCATTGCATTTTCGATACCCCCCAGCGACGATCAGCCCGAGCCAATTCAGAGCTCTGGAGAATATATTCGGCATCTCCAGAGCTTGACGCATTTTAATTCTGACCTCCAAAGAGCCGGCTATGTCATGCAGCAGCTATCGCAAGAGTATCTAGATCGCAAGCGGAGGTGTTTTCTATGCAGCCGTCGTAAGTGCTTTGTATATATAGACACACTCATAAAAGCTGACGTTTTACTTTGAGATCTTCCTCATAAGTTGAAAAAGACCAATTACTTGCCCAAGACGCCAGTTCAAAGAGGGGGAAATAACGATGATGATGATGATGAGGACCTTGGCCAACCTATCAGTCATCCCGACCAAGGTGACTCGTCCAAAAAAGCTAAGAAGCCAGTCTTGCACTGCAAGTATCACCCCGGAAGAGTCATTCAAAGGGTTTGTCTTTCCTTCTCCCCCCTCCATTCCCTCTCTTCATATAAATGAGATGACAAAAGCTCACACCACGGGATTAGAAATGGACCTGCTGTAGTGGTATCCCTGGTTCACCTCCATGCCAGGGCAAAGAAGACCATACGCCAAAGATTTACGCCGCCGGTGAGCTGGAAAGAGAATGGAGATACTTCTACACACCCAATTTCCAATCCAGGGGCGCTCCAGCAGTCGCCGTCGTCATCGACTGCGAAATGGGAACAGCTTCCACGGGAGAATCCGAGCTGATCCGCGTCTCTGCTGTTGACTACTTCTCAGGCCATGTCCTGCTCGATAAACTTGTGTATCCTGACGTTAAGATGATTCACTTTAACACAAGATTCTCGGGAGTCACTAGACAAGATATGGAGAACGCACGACGTACGCGGTCGTGCCTCATGGGCCGCTCCAGTGCTAGAACGGCCCTCTGGGAGTTTATCGGCCCCAATACCATAGTCATCGGACACGGCGCCAATTCTGATTTCACCTCTTTACGCTGGATTCACCCAGCCATCATCGACACGTACCTGGTCGAGAAAGCAAACAGGCCTCCAGAAGAGGACAAGCAGGACAAGCAAACGGAACAAACGTCCGAGACCACAACCGTTGACCAAGAGCTTCAAAAAGAAGCGGCAAACACCCAGCAAGGGTCCGATGAGAAGGGCCCTGCGGCACCAAGACAGAGAGGAGGGCTATCGTTGAAAGCACTGGCGAAAGAGAGGCTTGGGCGAGAGATCCAAATCAGGGGCAAGGGACACGACAGCGTCGAGGATTCAATCGCAGCCCGAGACATCCTGCACTGGAACGTCTGCAACCTCCTTGAGCCATCTTCATGATCTCGACTGATCAAATGCAATCTACAGCGTATTATGGTATGCGTTCTTTTACTGCTAGTCTTATCGATCGATGAGCTTCTCTTCCAATATTGCTTCATAACGCTTGCATAAACCAATAACCACATGCGTCCTACATATCTTATCCACGGTAAATGTGAACAAGGGCTCCCAGTAATGCGAATCACACGTGCGAACACGACAAGGCAGTCATCCTATCAGGTATTGAGCGTTATACGATGCCACATCTACGCGTTTTACCTTTTTGCCTTTTTGTTGAGCCAGAAAGGCCCAATGATACATCAACCCTAGGCGCTAGATGGTGAACACCATTGTAAAAGACAAGCTCGTGCTTTACATCACATTCGCGGTTACTCTGCATCATCACCTGCATTACTCCCGGCTTCGTACTCGTAGTCCACAGCAGCACACGTGCCAGTGCATATTCTCTAACCTTAGGTAGCTGTCATAAACACAAAGCCCTGCCGCATCTTGGATGTATCCTAGAAATCCTGCCCGCGTATCAACAGCGTGGTTTTATGTGCTTCTCTACATCTTCCACTCTCTATCATCGTAAGGTAGTTGTCTCCTCACAAGCCTCGACAGCGTTCAACTGTCAGCCATTGCAGCATCTTCCTCCTCCGGTTCTTTCCTCATCTGATATGCCATCACGGCCCAAAGCATTCTCATGGCAGCAAGTCGCTGCTCCGTATCAAACAGGTCAAACCACTGACTTCTCCATCCTTGCACTCTACCCCAGCTGCGCCGTGTTACATCCGTTTCAGGAGAGCCGCCGAGCACCTCCAGAAGCCGGTCGGGCACTCGCACTCGGAGAATAGATATATGGTGGAGAATAGAGCTAATCACGAACACATCGTCATAATCCACGCCCTTCTGCCTGCCAACGGCTTCGTAGCGAGCCTTCTTGTCCCATGTAAGAGCGGGTGGGCGCACCATCCGATAAGCGTCATAGATGGACATGGTCTTTCGGGCTCTTTTGGCAGCAGGCCGAGCCGCTTTCTCTGAGTCGGTAGGTGCAGCATCCTTGTCCCCGAGAGGCGAATCCGCGTCGATTTCTCGCCCGATGGGGCCTCCGGTACCACCACCCCATCTGGGTTTGGAAGTCCACCACTGGTTCTCGCCAAATCGCGTTTCGACCTTTCCCTCGCGAGCCCTATGCTGGGCCGTGATAAGCGCCGCCAGCACTTCCCGGGCAAGGTCGGTAGACTGCGCAGTTTCGATGTCCGGCGTTGTAAAATTCACACTCGGGCGCGTGCTCACCGCCCCGAGAGGACCGTACACAAGGCCGGCACGAGCTGCCTCTCTTGTAGTCGGGCTCTGGAAAAGAAAGTGGCAATTGGAGGGGCTGTATGATTTTCGGGGGCTGGGATGGTCGTCTGGAGAGCTCAGGTGCAGTCTTGGCTCAAGGCGAGACATGGAAACATTACAGCCAAAGTCGTACGCAACAAGCTTGACAAAGGCCGAAATAAGATTCTGGCGATATTCGGGAGGCATTGATCCACCATCTGATGTCCGTGTTACTTGGGGTGGTAGTGATTCCTGGGCAGCAGGGGTTTCCCCATTCTCAGTTGGTGCCAGTTCAGGAGAGGGTGGGAGCGAGGGGGGCCGACTTGGGTCGTCCCAATACACGGTAAAGAATTCAAGGCAGCGAAAGAACTCATAGGCGTTGCCAAGGCGAGCTTGCTGCCTCCCCTTGGGGGGTGCGAGGCGACGGACTGTACGAAAGGCGTCTTCATTTGCGTGCGAGAGCTCTCTACGACGCTCTGCATAAACGTGGCATCCAGGGGAAGAGTTGCCATTTCTTATAGGTCGACGCTCCGCCTGGTTTTGCTCACGAGCCTCCTCAAGCGTGAGCTTGTCCCACCTCCCAAAGTCGGGGAGAAAGGACGGGTCGGGGATGAGTTCCTCTACTTGGACGTCCAGTTTCAAATCAAATCCAATGGCGGAGAGGCCAATTGCTCCCGAAGCGGCAGAAATCCGGCCCGTGCATTTGAGCAAGTTAGATAGGGCGTGTTCGGGATCGACTGGAACGTCATCCTGGACGAAAGGCTGGTAGCGAGGAAGACAAATAGTCGTGGGAGGCGGGATGTCTTCGGGGGCTACCTTGACCTTTGGCGGCAGGTTTGCTAGTTGTCGTTTAGACCAAACATAGAGGACAAGATGCTGCAGTCAAAACAAACGGGGGTATGGTGGAATAAGACACACAAGAAGTGAAGGTAGAGGGTATTGCAAAGCCAAATCCGGCGTGGATGGTGCAAGGACAAAAGGAAGCAGAGGAGTCGATCGGGTGACAAGTTCTAAACGGAAGGGAATCGCGAGGCAGAATAAGGGGAAGAGGAAGTGGACGAGACATACCCAAGCCAAAGGATCCAAACATGGTTAAAAGGTCTTGATGAAGTCACGATGGAGCGTGAGTGATACTGCAGGCCGATAGATAGATACTGTAGTGGGTAAAGCCAAATCGAGCCGGCGGCGCAACCGTAAGCCCAGGCTTGTACCCAGAAGAGAGGGGCAGGGGATTCCGCCGTCGCCTGAGCTGGGCTAGACGGGCGGACCTGGAGCAAAGACGGTGCCGTCCGTCTCGGCAGCGATCACGAGGAACGAAGTGGCCGGAGTGATGGAGACTCGGAGATGGCAGACGTGCGGACGCGGACGCGGGGGGCGGGTGCGAGAGCGGGCCAGGGCCAGGGCAACCATTCAAGCGCCGATTCTTGTCTTGTCCACGGGGGGGGGGGGCAGACGCGGTTGGGGAATGGGCTCGGAGATGGCCTCTATGCGCGCGTGCTGGAAGACGACAGCAGATGCTCGCAAAGGCCGAGCCGAAGCGGAGGCGGCGACGGAGGACGGAGGAGAGGACAGGACAGGACAGGAATTGTCCAAGAAACGACGCAGCCTGGGCGAGGGTCTTCAACTGTGAGCAGATGGCGGGTCAACCAAACAGCCGGCCGCCGTGCTCCGTGCTCGTACTGCAGGCTGGACGGTTGCGTTGCGTTGCGTTGCGTTGCGTTGCGTCGCATACAGCAGATGGGGTCGAGAATCCAGAATCCGAATCCCAGGCCCAAAGGGACAGACAGCTGTGGTGATCGATCCAGGGGCATGGCGCAGAAGAGGCACTTAGTGCGAGGCCTACTGTACCTTAGCTACATGTAAGCCTCCAGCTGCTAAACAGCTCCCCCGCCTCGGCAGGCAAACAGAGGCGCAAGGCAAAGACGGAGCTTTGGATTAAGTCCGCACCATCAATAATCGGATCGGAGATGGTGGCCTGAAGTTTGTGGGTGAAAATGAGGCGTGTATTTGTTCACCTTTGGAAGAGTATCGACTCTCTGTCTTTTGTTCTAGAGAATGAAAGACGTCCAACTTGGGTACTGCCTGCCTACCAGAGGCGAGTTGATGAGTCTCCCTCGATGTACTCGCTCCGTTAGGGAGGACACTCACAGGTAGAGCTACCTGCTAGCTTGCTACTAATTCAGCACCCCAAGTTGTCTAATCCATGTCGGAACGGGATGTGAGAGAATTGAAGCCTTTTGTTTTCTCCTACCTGTGTTTCCCTAAGGTGTATTATTGAGTACTACCTAACTAGTAGGTAGTAGGTAGTATTGATTGGTATTGAACTGTTATTGTTACTATTTTCTTCCAGTATCTGGCGCCATCATCGGTGTAGCTTTACATTCGAGACACGGGGATGCTAGAATACAGGTAGTAGTAACAGACTTAGGATGCCCCTCCCCTCTTTGAGCAAGTATGGCAAGTTCCAAGGTACATGTAATCATATCGCTCCTAGCTTTTCTCTCAAAGCGCAATCGTCTCGTGATAAATTGCATGTGGCCATCACAAATGCCAACCTTTCCTTGGTCTCTCGAGATTACCCAACAGCAATTGTAGAGAACCCACCTCCATGATGCCTCACCAGCAGACGATCAAGTTTCGGTCTTGTTGCAGAGGGGTTCATGCATTAGTACTACACAAGCTTGCCACGAGTGTTTTGCCTCCTCCGCCAGCATCTCGAAGACCAACGGTTTTCCCATTGTGGCACCTACCATTCATTACTCGTATATGACGCCTACAGGCACCTTGGCAAGCGAATGATTCGAGATACCAGTGCTCTTCATCTCCTAGGAGCCTGAACGCATCACGCATCGCCGGAAGTCCAACACCTGGGGTTGGTCTGAGACTGAAGCTAGCAGCACGGCCCTATCTGTGAAGTGCACCATGAAGCTAACAAAACGTAACCAACAGGTGCAGACTCAAGTACACAACATCTCGTGCGGCCGATGCTCCGCCAAGTTTTGCTTTCCCAACCCCGTGCTTGTCAAGTATCCCACATACAAGGCATACAATAGAGCATTGACTGGACCTGATGAGTCCGGTTCAACGACTTCCAACGCGGGCTCGTGCCAATCAAACAAACCATCCCTGCCGCCCTGCTTTTCCAGGCCCTTAGCGCTGGCCAGACCAGCAACCGGCGCCTAATTGGGGAGGTATTCTCTCGATGGACTGACGGCTGGTTTCATAGTCAGTCCATTTCTCTTGCGAAGCCTGACGGGATTTTCGAGGCTCAGCGATGGAAGATGGAAATGCCTCTTGCAAGGAGAGAGGCCGGTCATCGACTGTACGTGTGACATTACCTGGTACTTCATTGTTGGAGAGAACTCTCACATCAGCCTAAATACCCAGCACCATGTTGACTTCCCGTTTCTGTGTCACGGTTACATGAACGTTGATGGCTCCAATACTGATTCGTACACAGACCACTGCAACCGCATTTCCGTTTCCATCTCGGCCACATAACGCTCTACAATTGCTCACGTCGAAACAAACACCGTTTTCTCTTACCTCGAGCTTTAATCCCCTGGCGATCATTTCTCTCTTTTTCTCCGTAACTTTCCTTTTTTTAAGTTCATGATACAAGGCCATATCCCAAACTGTTGCCCCCCTTCGCAAGACTAGGTCAAAAGCGGCACTCCGCGCCTCCAACTAGCTTGTCATGATGCTTCAGATGTGTCGCAGGACTGGGGGTCTCAGCCCCTGATACGGAGCGCCGCCTCCCAAATGCAAGATCGTGTCGGCGCAACTCTCGCATTTCACAGCGCGATGCAATGTGTTTCGTTGCCTTGCAGGAGCTAAACAGGGCTCTGTTTCTGTGGCCCCATGCGCTGCCAATTTTAGGTGGTACCGCCGAGAAGATGTTACAAAGGGCCATGAGTAAAGGCGCATACCATTGCCATCCAACTCTCCTCTGGCTTTATTCTCGCGCCTCTTGGATATCACACCTCTAACCTTCTTTAAACGTTCGTCTCTCAGTAGCCCAATTGTAATCTTCTCTTCTCATCACTCTTTGTCACCTACTCTTTCTTTTGTCTAGTGGCGGTTGGCTAGTCCATTGTACACTTTCGATTCTCAGCAATGCTTTCTCCCTCCTCCTGGTTTTGTAGGGGGTATTAGTCAACTCACGCAATCCTTTTTCTCTTCTTCATTCTATATATGCCATTTTCTTAATTTCGATTCTTTCGGCTTCTTTGCGGCTG
Source organism: Trichoderma aggressivum f. europaeum (assembly GCF_033847375.1). NCBI lineage: Eukaryota > Fungi > Ascomycota > Sordariomycetes > Hypocreales > Hypocreaceae > Trichoderma > Trichoderma aggressivum. The sequence goes on from NW_026946398.1 coordinate 265,032, forward strand.
GTCTCGCAAGCCAATTGCTACCCGCAATGGCAAGCCTTTTGAGTGGCTCTTCGACATCCATCGATGCTCAGTTGCCTACATCAACTACTTTCTTCAACACCAGTTCTACCACGAATAAACCCTCAGGCAATCACCTACCATCTTCTTCCAGTATAATTTCCAGCGAATCAACAAAAGGCTCTTCGGACGATGTGGCTCTCGATGTGCCTCCCAGTACTGCGCAAAGCGCATCTACGCGAACCCCCAGTACTACAGCTTTGGATTCAATCGCGACAGAAACCGTTGGAAACTCACCAACTACTACTGTTCCGGATGCAAGTTTGACAGCCGATGGCGAGACTCCTACTATCGCACTTCCTACGACATCCAGCGACAGCAGTCCAATTTCTCCCTCGACGCCACCGACCTCTGTTATCTCAACACCTTCACCAATACCTACACAACTCTCATCTTCCGCATTGGCACTCAACCCTCAGATTGCCACAGTGACCCCAGTCTCGACCGGTGCGATTCCCACGGCCACGCCATCTATCCAAACGCCTTCTTCTATTACAACATCACCGCAATCTCAGATTCAACCAACAGGCCCTCAGCCCTCTTCTCCTCGAGTTTCTCCGCCGTCTGGGACCGAAATTGGAAAAGAGCCTCCGTCCCCTACGCCATCAACATCGTCATCAACCACTCCCTCTCAAGCTCAACCGTCGGCAACCCAGCCCACCGATGAGTCGGTCCAAGGACCGCAGGTTTTTAGTGCTGCAGATATCGGCCCTCCTCCGTCTCCGTCTCCATCCTCTACTGTTTCAACGTCATCTACAGAATCAATACAGGCAAATGACACATCTTCAACTCAAGAGCAATCCCAAGTTGCCGCTAGCCAGCCAGCAAATCCGGTCGTATCTGCATCGGCAAAGGCTGTGGTATCAAATGTGCCCCTTTCAGCCCCAGCTTCAACACCAATTTCAGCACCCAGTTCCAATTCATCTCCTACACCAGACGCTGCAGCTGCTTCCGTGCCTACTCCTGCGACAGCCTCAGCTCCAACCCCTACATCAGCTGTGCCGCTTAGCGACTCTATACTGAGTGAAATACCTTCCAACACAGTCACAGATCTTACCCCGAGTTCTACAGGGAGTGTTGCAGCTTCTGTTACAGGCATTAACACATTTCCTGGCGACTTCCGAGAAAGTGGCCTGCCAGGAGGAAGTCAAGCTACTGGGCAGCCGATAGCAGACCCTGTTAGCTCCAGTTCGAGTTCCCGCCCATCGACCGGCACCATTGTCGGTGGGACCATAGGCGGAATCGCCGCCGCAGCAGTTATTGTGATCTTGCTATGGTTCTGGAGGAGAAGAGTCGCAAGAGATGGACGGGGATCCAGCAAAGCGTACACCGAAAAAGACCCTTCCACATCCATGGCACAAAGATTAGGGATCTCGACCACACTGGGCGCTGTCAAGCAGAACATTGGTGAGAGGTTTGCACCCCGCAACGTCAACATGAACAGAGGAAACTCTCAGTTCCTTGAAGCAAACACGGTCCAGCTCAGAAGTGTTGCGCCGATACGAAACAAGGGAGCGCCAAGTCCCGTCGCAGCAGCTGGGGGAAACCCAAAACCCAAGGGGCATAAGCTAGGACCTGGTCTAAGCTTTGATTTTGGCAGGCGGTTTAACCCCTTCTCGGATGCCAATGCTTTGATGTCGGGCACGGTGCTACCGCCTTCCAGCTCAGTGTTGGCAAATCCGTTCAGTGATGATAACATGGTCTTGCCTCCCCCTGTTTCAGCCCCGCATCGCCGATCAAGAGGCCGATCATTGGGCGGAATTCGAAGCTTTCACGCCCCTACGGTTCCTGCCCGGCCGCATTCTGTTCACAGAGAGTCTCTGCAAAGCAACGGCTCTTTCAACCAGCGTCGTGACAAATTCCGGTCTGATCCGTTCGACTTGGAGATTGAGAGCCGCCTTGCTCCGCCAAATGGAACTCCCAGTAGGAGTAGTTCTGTGTATAGCAGCCAGATCCAACAGAACCCTCACGACAGCTATACGTCCAAATATGCGAGCGGTTCCAGCCTCGGTGATTGGATTGCCGGCGGAGACGTTGGTCCCGGTGGTCCAACAGGTAGGCGAGATAGCCCTACGATTTCATGAATGAGGAAACAATGAAGATCAACCTTGCGGCATATGACAAACGCAAGGGGTGACTTGGGATATAAATGCCCAGGAAAATTGGAGAATGGGCCTCTTGTAGTTAGGAATGTCCGTCTTCTCACCAGCAGGTCTCAGTGAAGACGGACACTCTGTATTAGGCAGAAAGCCCGTGTACAAAGTAGTGGTTAGTAAAAGCAGTACTGTAGCAGCAGCAGTACTCGTACAAGTATATACTCTGTACCATGTATGACATATACCCACAGTGGATGATACATAGAAGGACGTTCAATCAAATCAAATCAAATGTTCTGGCTCCACAGTCTCAACCATGGCTAGTTCCTCTCGTCTCTTTTCATCGAATGATTGTCACCAACAGAAAACTTGCGGCCGGTGGGGGGTGGATGCGGGCTAAAGTGCTTGCAGCCCCCTCTGCGTCATTCTGCGTTGGAAGTGCCTCTCGCGCGTCACTACAAGCAACCGTCCAATGCCGACCGAGCATGCGCCTGTAAAGGGGTAAAATGTAGCTGTTGCCGCATGCAAGGCGGACTTTATCAGCGCGTCTTGGTGTTTCTCAGGCGAGTCTGTCGAGTGGTGATGGTTTAAAAGGCACTACCTAGTACTTCTCGTCATGCCACTTAGTATGAGTAAGGTACGCCCGATATTTGGTGCCGTGTTGTAGGGTAAGCAGCTTTCACAGCAGCAAATCAAACCCCGTTCTCAAGTTTTTTTTTTGTTTTTTTTTTTGTGGCATGACCAATGGCTCTCCCTAAACAGCAAAGAAAGGGACAAAGCCCAACTCTACCCAACACGAGCAATCTCAACACAACTTTCAGAACTAACATGCCCGTAATTTAGTTTTTTAGTTTCCTCGTAGCTTCGAATCTTGCGTCACACCCTCAGATCTGCGCCGCCCGCCCAGCTAATGCGCCACACCAAGCGCCATCCATCCAATCAGGTCTGCGAATCGAGCTGCAAAATTACCCCTTCGTGCAACCCAAAAACGCGACCAAGACGCGGGAGACTCTTCAAAGCCAAAAAAAAAAAAAAAGTCGCGTCCGGGAGCAAAGCTAATCCGGCCTAGAGGCGTGGAAAGCTAGCTAAGAACCGCGTCTGTGTGCGCACGAACATGCAGCTATTAGGCCGAATTGAAAAAGAGCAGCCACCCACTCACACATCCAACCACAAAAACGTCAACATTGCTGTTATTACGGGGAGAATCATTTTTGTCATTGACGCGACCAACTACCATCACATTCATTTTGGCCATAAACAACGGCCTGCCTGGTTTTGTACCAGGGGTTAATCATCCAACCATCCCGTTCATGCCATCGTCTGCCATATCCACCTGCTGTACACCGCCGGAGAGGGAAAATAACAAAAAAAAGAGACAAACAAACAAACAAACAAACAAAATCTCTCTCTCAAAGACAGCAGCTCGATTCCATGTCCCTCTCGTGACCGGTCCATTTTTGGAGAGGATCAAATATCCCCAAACGTCGATTTTCTGCCCTTCTCATAATCCCGGCTCAATAGATATTGTAGATAGAGCCCCCATGTGTAAACGGTGCAGACCGTCTAATCAAAATAAAATAAAACAAAAACAGACAAACAGATAAACGCCAAAGGCCAGGCATCCAAACAAGAGATTGGCTCTTGGGTGGGCCAACCAACTAGGGGGGGTTAAGACGTGAATAGATAAAATGGAATGAAACATAAAAAACAGGATATAGAGTGGTAAAATAAAAAGCAATAAGGGCCGCGTACAATGCGGCATACAGTGTCATGGTATCATGTACAAGAAGCAAATAGGTAGGGACAGTGAGGCATTGCGGGTATGCCAGTCACATATTAGGAGGGTATGCTTCGTTGGTGTTGGTTCATCAGGGTCGAGGCTCATCAAACGTAAGGCGCTTCCTGGCCACGCTGCGGGGAGTGCGAGCGCCGGTGAGGGGGTTGGGTGTCTTCCAGACTTTTTGAGCTGGGCTTGGGGTAATGTTGACAAAGTCGGCAAAGTCGAAGCCTTGTCCGGGGGTGTTGGGGAAAGGATTGCCTCCTCCAGGCGTGGTCATCATGGCCGAGGGCAAATCCAGCTTGCTGTTCTTGGGCGGCGGTGTCGACGGCCGCTCCATCCGAGACCTGTTTGGCTTGACCGCTGGCGACGGCGATGCTGCCAGGTACAGCAGAAGATCCGCTCCCTCCTGGCCACCCTCGGCGCCGCCTCCCCTCTTTCGCAAGGTCCGGGACTGCATCGGCGGCGTGCGAGGCGGAGAAGACCGAATGTTTGCGGCAAACGAGTGTGCGGGCAAAAGATCGTCATCGTCCTCGTCCGGGGCGGTGAAATTCGGGTGAGCATTCAGCTCGCTGGTCATTCGCCGCTGCTGGAAGAAAGAGACGTCCGGCCCGGCCGAGGTGGTAAAGTGCTGCTGCCGCCGGGGCTTCATGGGGGACGAATGCGTGAGCTGGTGTCCATCCTTCCACAGGGTGTGCCCGCCAAATGACTTGTGCGTTGTCGGGGAGCCGCGGAAGCGCTTGGTAGGGCTCGAGGCGTTGTTGTCAAACGAGGCAAAGTAGGTGCGTTTGCGATGCCCGGAGCTGCCATTGCTGGAACCGACGGCATCGGAGAACAAGGGTGCCTTGAGGGGAGAGCTCATGAGCGTCTTGGTCGGGTACGGCAGGTCGGATGCACTGGACGAAGAGTCGGAGAGAACATCGCCCTCGTAGAGACGCTTGCGTCGGACTTCTTCCACCTTGGGTTCGAGGAGGTCGAGCGTGAGGTCTTCCCAGCCATGCTTGGTCTTGAACTGCGCAAGTGCGAGGCGGTTCTGGAGTCGGCGGGCAATCTATGTATGCCAAAGCTCCTGTTAGTGAAACTGGATGACTCGGAAGCGGGAGGAGGTAAAGAAGAAAAAGAAGGCCAGTATTCGTCGCCGGCATTGGGATGCTGCAGCAAGGGAAAATGTGTGCAAATGATGAACGGAGAGAGAGCGCATGCATACCTTGCTGACTTCTGCACGCTTCAAGACGCAGTCGGCTACATCCTGCGGTTGCTTCTTCAAAGGCGAGGCCATCATGGTGAACCAAAAATTTGCGAGAAGGCCCCTAGCAACTACAGCCTTGGGTGGACTGGATAACGGTCTACAGCGCCTGGAATTGTCCCTCCCGAATGATGGATATGCCAACCAGCTTCTCTCCTTCCTGGAGACGCTCCTTTTTCCTCTTTTTTCCGGCGTGGGCGAAGACGGGAGTTGGTGGAAGTGCAGGGCGGTTGAAGGCTGTGAGGAGGGCAAAGTGTGTGTGCGTGAAAGACGGAAAGGTCAGCACAGGTTCAGGTTGTGGAGTGCGAAACGGGCGGCTCTGTGGCCTGTACCTGTACCTGTACCTGTACGGGTACGGGCATGGACAAGTACAAGGTAGGGGAAGAGGGAGGCAGCAATGCGCTGGCCGTGCACAAAGGCAAATAAGTCCAGGTCAGCACTGGAGCGCCTTGCCCAACGCTCCGTTAGTGCCAGCTTAGCACCTACCGGCCGGTTGCCCACAGCAGCCTAGCTGGCTTTTCTAGGGGCCCAGCCGTTGTATACCGCTGCAACTGGTTGGTTGGCCAGCTGCAAAAGCCCAGCGCTATTTGGGGCGGTCTGTTGGATGGTGTTGAGCTGGTGGGATGGGATGGGATGAGATGGGATGGGATGAGGTCAATTGATGCAATTCACTTGCATTCACTTTTGGTGTCGAAAGGGGCAGAGTATGGACAGTACGTGGACTTGAAGGGAGTTAGTAGAGATTGAAGACTCAGTCTCAGTGAAATGCCATCAATCCATTTGATACACCCAACGGAGCGGGTCCCTCCATGGAGATGCAGCCGTTGCTGCAGTTTCGAGACATGTGGATTTGCTTCCCCCTTCCTCGTTCTTCTTGTCTCTTGACTGATACATGTACGAGTAGCACATGTAGCACACGTACAAGAGTACTTGGACAGTACTGTATCCCTTCTCTTGGTGTGAGTCTGAGTCCCTGAGTTCACCGTCCAAATTACTCGCATTCCTCCACTCGTGTGCATTGGGCCATGACGGGACCATGAGCTGAGCGCTGACACGAATGGATGTCTCTGGTTGGCCCTTGCAGCCGGCATCATGCGACAGCTGAGCTGTTTGCTCTCCGCATGGGGAAAAAAAGGAACAAAGGCCACGCCGATCGCCTTGCGGGAGATGCTTATCGTCTATTCTAGGTATGATTTGGGCTTAAATATCCGGGCACTATAATATCTCACTCAGTGCGTGGCAGAGTTGACGCCACTGTTGTGAGCAAAGGGCTTCCTTCGCATACACGAGGGACACGACGTAAGAAGGATATAAATTTCGGTGACGAGTGCTTTGTACGTACTCGGTTGGTAGGCTGGAAAAGGAGATGTCGTGCATGTTGTAGTCACGGCGACGCCCCTCTCTTAGATCCTCGGACTAAGAGAATTACGTTGCCGGGATGTCCAAGAACGACATGTTCATCCGGGCAACAGGTTGTTCCTTACCTTGGATTGTTGCCGTTTGATGATGATGATACCAAGCAACACTGTAACGATTGTAACTTGTGCATTGGCATTGAATACAGCGAGGGAAAAGAATGGCAAGATTGAGAGCGGAGTGCTTGGTATATGTAAATGTCATCCTCGAAGATGGAGAAATTGTGACGGATTACTGCTGACCCTGGTCGCCCGCCATTAGCCATCAGTGATGCTACTGCTACTATTCCGAAAGCATCGGACGATTGATGTCATCAAAGCGGCTGGTCTCATATGCATGAACATAGGGGGAGAAAGCTGTTGTCACCTCGGTGAGGCAAAATCGAAGGATGACAAAGAAAAAGAGGGGGGGAAAAGTTTCATCCTAGGTCGACTTGCTGTCTGCATGCGGAAACCGCATAAAAAGTGGCTGGCCGATCCGCACTTCTCGTCAAAGAGAAATAAAAGCGCAGGGCTGGTGTGATGCGATTTGATGTCCAGATTGAGGTGCCAGTTGAAACGTCCATTAGGCTCCATGGGGGCTAGGGTGGGCAATTTCCTCGCCAAAATCGAGATCTGTCTAAGTTTGCGACCAAGGCTGATTCAGGCGATTTTTACTAAGTGAAGGCGTGATGGCGAGCGACGGGAACTCTAAACACGGGCACAGAGTTTTGGGCGATGTGGGATGAGGTGAGATGAAATGGGTTTGATGAGATTGGATGAGATGAAGAGCCAACTAAACTTTGGGCTTGCCAGGTCCGAATTCTCATCTCGGGACCTCAACTCAACTGTGCCTGGACACTGGAATGCATTGAGCGTCGCCGTGCCCTGAAGCTTTAGCGCTCGACTGGATGTTCCGTGTCTCTGCAGGCACTTTAAGCTAGCGCCTCCAATCGGCGATCAGCCTCTGGCGACTCTGCTAAACTGGCCGCTATCGAAGTGAAACTGGGACCGAGGCTGGAAATGGAATCCGCGTATTACAGAGATAGTGAGCCTCGCACGGGGGAGGGAGGGCTCGTGATAGGGCAGAAGGGAATTGCACCAGGAGGCACGAGTGTGGGACCTTGGCGAGCCGTTGTGGAGTGGCTTGTCTTTCAGGCTATACAGGATGCAGCAGAGCCTTGACCTTGACAGGTTTGTGGTTGATGGGAAGCTTCAACTTGGCCATCAATGTTAGAATTTATCCTAATTGTCGGTGGCTGCGTGGCCCCGGGTCGAGGATAGCCGATTGTTCCTAATGCGGCGTTTGATGTGCGCTCGTTACGACTCAAATGTCACATCGTACATTCAGAGTACGAGGCCATACAGGCATGGTTGTACGAGATAGCAATGCGAGGATTTTGGATGCATGAATGAGAGATATTTGGTTGCTCGCGATGTCTTGATGACGCCATGTATTTCTCAGGGATTGCAGCAAAGTGGATGTATGGAGCACGACTATATACACCAGCGATAGTGTTAGTATTGATAGCTGCGTTCAACTAACTTGAATTCTGCGGCCAAGCCCGAGCCGCAGCTGCAGGTTTTCCAACTAATTATACAAGGATAAGGGGGAAATGAGAAAAGGAAAAAGAAAGAAGAAGAAAAAAGGTCATCAAATTGATATGTGTTTAGTAGCTCGGAACACACACAGGAACCGACTCCGGCTCTCTTTGCTCGAGATGCTGCCACGGCGCTGATGCTCCGCAGAGAGTTCACAACCAACCTGCCAAGCCCCGATTCTCGAGATTCCAGAACCGGCATACACGAATGAAGATTCAAGGGCGCGGGGGTCTCTGGATCCAGAAGCCGTAAGCCGAGCCGATGAGCCCACACAGCCACGCCCCTGTGCAAGCCAACAGGCGGGTTTTGCGAGAGTCTGCAGATTCTGCTATTCCTTTACCATCAATGCACCGTATTTGATTTCATGTGGCGTCAAATTCAATGGCAACTGCAGTGCTAATGGATACAAGTTGTACGTTGCTTCGTAGTTGGGAACCTAAGGTATCGTTAGTAGTTTTATCATGACGAGACCAACCCTAAGCAACAGATTCAGCCGTCGGAATTTGTACCGATCATCCATGGCATCTTACCCTCTCTCTTGACTCGTATCGTCTTTCTTCCCCCCTTCATCCAGGCAAATTGGACGTCTGCAACGGCCAGCCTTTTAGCGCCCGTAAGATCTGCTCCCAGCACCACACCCTCAAAAGCACCGCTTCGTTTGACATAAATAGCCACAAATAGCGCCACGGCACTTTGTTCGTCGCGAATTGGCCAATCCGTCTGGCGTCTCGTCTCCCCCCCACAGGCGCAAGGCCCGTCAAAAAGGTGCTTCGAAAAAAAGCTTCAAGTTGAAAATGCGACGTCATCGTTACGGCTGTAACCTCGCCCGCCAATTTTGGCCGAGATGCTCGCTTTGGCCTGTCTGCAGCCAGGCGGATACGGGAGATGCAGCAGCAGAAACATATTAGCTCCGCATGCTACGTAGCAGGCATGGCATGGCATGGCATGAGTGACTGCGGGATGGCTTTAATACGGGCTGTCTAGGGGAAGCTTCTCCTGACCATTGCGCTTATCTTTCTCCTTCTCCTTCACCCCTCGAGATATTGTACAAATTCGACTGGTGTGGTGACGCGTGTCCGGCCTGAACGCTGATCTTTCCGTCTTTTTCTCAATCTCTCCAATTGAATTGTCCACTCGCACGAAGGTGGGCAACAAAGGCGCCTACCGTCCACTCGCTCGTCCTCACAGTTCAGTCGAAGTTGCTGTTCCTGGGTTTCTGCTCCTTGACTCTCTCTCTCTCTCTCTTCCTCCCTCTCTTCTAAACTACTCCCTCCTTCGCTCTCTCACAATCCCCCCCCTTCTCCAATATCTGGGCTTGATCTTGCCTCAGTGTCCTATAATTAGAGCTCGTCTCACGCTCTCGACTTCCCGACGCTGCCTCGAACCTGTTCAACCAGCCCTAAATCTTGCCCCCCCTGGGCGTCAGCATCCGCCAGCGCTCTCGCGTCAGCCACAACTCCCCGATTGACAATCCGGCATCTATCGCCTCTATTCTGTAGTATCTGCTTTACTCTCGCTATATCACGGATTAGCCTCGTCAACTGGGAGCCCTTTTGTGAATCACAACCTGTAGCTGCATTGGGTTTTGGGTCTATGCAGCTGGTCAATCACGCCTAGCGCCTCTCCTTCATTTTTGGTGCGGCTGAGCGACAGCTCATCCAGATTTGACAGCTCATCGACTGCCGTTCGTTTCACCACGGTTCTCTCTGCTCCGACTGCGGCAGAGAAGCAAACAATCAAGCGAGCAGGCAGCCATTCTCTGTCGACAAGGAAACAAAACCGCCGTCCTTGTCGTGTATACATAACGCCTTCGCCTCACCTTCGCAACCATGGCGCCAGCATTTCTCTCCCTCAAGGACTTGCGTCGCCGATCCAGAGCAAGTTTCCGGACAGAAAACTCAAACGACACTTCCAGCGATGGCACTCTGAGCCATGAAACCAATGACACCACTCCGTCAAGCGGCTCGTTAACGCCGCCTTCCATGGCCCAGTCGGATCCCGCGCTTCATCTACAGGTCAAGGACAGCAATGGGTCTGGCCAGTATCCAGCACAAGCTCAAAACCGACCCATGTTGGTGCCTGGCGGAAACTCCAGTCGATACAGCGTCTCGGGCATGTCGGGCCTCGGATCTCCTGCGCCCAACGGAAGGACCAATCTGCCCGTCTCCCAGTATGCTCCTCGTGTCCAAAACATTTCGGAAAATGCATGGGTACGTTGCGCGAGACCCTTGTCAAAATTTTCTAATCGCATTGCGCTGCATTGATTGCACTGGGCGCTCGAATTGCTCAAAAGTGGACGACTAACGCTACCATGTTCTTGATGGTGCTAACTTCTCGAGACAGGTATACCAAAAGGTTCTCTTATTGCACGGGACAGTTGGAGAGACGGAGCAGAATCACCTTGAAGGCACCGTCACCATCAGCAAACTCGACGACTCCTTTCCACCGACCAGCTGGCCTGTATGCAATTCTCACTTCAAAGCTCTTTTATATCTGCAACCCGGCCCCAACAAGATCAGAATTGAATTCTCCAGCCCGAAACTGGCCAACAGCTCGTCTTCAAACAACATCCACGCCTCGTACCTTACTCTCCACATGGTGCCTTCGTTGAACGCACCTCCGTTGCAGCTCGCCATTCTGCTGGGCAAAGATTCGCCCGGGACGTTTGATGCAACGCCGTCGCGGGCCGAAAGGGAAGGCAATGGCTTGGAAACGGCTGTCAAGAAGTTTCGAATGGCAGCCTATCTCTGGCAGGCATTTACCGCAGAGCAGATGTGGAGGCACAAGCTTGGGCGACGAACATTTCGATTCGAAGAGGAATGGACGTCTGGTTCCGCCAATCTCCGCGACAGGGAGAATGGCATCATGAGATCTGAAGCCCGCGTTCACATTATCCGGTCCGACAAGACGGTGGCGGAGCTGCAGGATCTTAACAAGGCGCAACAGTATGACAAGGCCACGGATAAGAATGCTCTCTTCGACATTGCTTCAGAAGCAGTCAAGAAGCACCTGAACCCCCTGCCTGGCCAGAAGCAATACGTTGCAGTTCTCCTGCTCGATGCTCACTGGGACAAGGACGTCAAAACCATTCGCAGCCATGCCGCACTTGGCGGCGGCAGCGGAGAGCTGCAACTGGGCATCTTTGGATCGCACTGCTTGTATAGCTATCCCGGCTGTTTCGAAGAGGTCGTGCCAGCCTTTACCGACTGCACGCCGACGGACACGGCGCATGTGGCCAACGACTGCAACGAGGCGGGAAGCTCCTGGGAGGCGGCAAACATTGGCATTGGCGCGCATCTGCACGAGGTTGGCCATTTGTTTGGATGCCCCCATCAAGAAGGAGGAATTATGCTCAGAGACTACGTTGTTCTTAACCGAAGTTTCGTGGCTCGTGAAGCGTATTCCACCAGGACCAAGTCCAAGGGAGGGTTGGCCATGCAGGCAGATGAGTGTGGCTGGCATCGTCTGGACAGTCTTCGCTTCCGAGCACACCCTGCCTTCAGGCTGCCCAACGATGCTCCGATGAATCCCGACGAAAGCGTCCAGGCATTTGCCATTGACGGCGGTAACGTACTCGCCGTGGCACAGACTGGAATTTCCTTTATAGAGATTTACGGAGAGGGAGACGATGTCTGCCGTGCATGGATCGAGTATATGCCGGACAACAATACTCCCATCCAGCGGCAAGTGACAATGACGGAACAAGACTTGCGGGCACGCCTGCCAGAAGCCAAAAGAAAAGGACGCGTAAGGGTGTCTATCAAATCCCACGGCGGAGGATCTTTGGATATCGACGACTTCAAGGTGTTTGCGTCAAAGCAGTCATCGGTGAAGCTGCCGGGCGGCAAAGTAGCATTCCGATGCAAAAGCCTCGGACAGTCAAAGATGCAAGGCAGTGAGCCCCAAGAGACAATCTTCACCAGCGCCGTGAAGCAGGACCGGGTCATGTCTCGCGTTATTGTGTATCACGGCTCGGCACTAGATGGGCTAGAGTTTGTGTATGACGATAACTCGACACAGCTGTTTGGCAAGAAGGGAGGCAAAGAGGGAGGCGACACATTTGAATTTGGTGAGTTTATTCATACCCGAAGAGAGTGAAAGAAGCTCCAAGCTGACCAAACGTTATTACATCATGCAGACGTTCGACGCGGAGAGTACCTCAGCGGTTTTGTCGTGAGGGCTGGCTTTTGGATCGATGGCATCCAGCTCTTGACCAGCCTTGGTAGAAAATCAGCCATGTTTGGAAAAGCCCATGGCGGTTCTGCGTAAGTCACTGCAGCCCGTTTGACGTGTCGAGGCAGGGCAAAGTAACGCTGACATTGCAATACAGACACACTCTGATACCTCCTCGAGGCTATTCTATCTGCGGTGTTGCCGGCACATGTGGCGCGTGGCTGGACGGCTTCTCCATTCTCATCAAGCATTAAGACTGCGCCAATTTTGACGCAGGTTGACAACAGAAACACAAACAAACAGGGCTTATGCATCTTGCATCTCATTTATGGATTACTCGAGCATTTGGACCTAGCTTGCCTTGGACGGTTTTTTTTGGTTTTTAGTTACAACGCAGAAGAGGCAGGCAAGCTAATCGATGGAGCAGAGAGCGAGACGGATGTACAGACGGAGTGGACGCTTTTCTTTTCTTTTCTTTTTATTTTTTATTTTTCACAACCACACAAAAGGAACACGGATGAGAAAGCACGGGTTTGCTAGTAGCAGCCCGTGTCTGGCGTTTTGAGTTGAATTTTTGTCGCTCCCTTTTCTCCTTCTTTCATATGTTGCAAGGATTGGGCAAAGATACCCGCTGGAAAACTAGTCTGCACTTTTTGTGAAGGTCACAGTTGAGTAGGAACTGTGGGTATGTTTGTTTTTTTGGGAGAGGCTCTGCCTGTCTGGAGGCGAGGGAAACTGTACACATTGGTTTCCGTTTATATTCTTATTTTGCGTCTGATTGGGGACATTGATAGGGTCGTCAGTATCAGGCTAGAATACCTAATAATCACTACAGGATATTGTTGCATCGTTGTTGTCATCTCTGTGGCATTACTGATGATATTTCATACTATTACTGAACAATAAGCGTCTGTATTAACTTTATATTCAGGGTCGCGTGTCTCTCCCTCTCTCTTGAAGTTTGAAGTCGTGTGAACGGTGTCAAGGTGTCTTGGATTGCTGAGCCGTGATCATTAGCATGTGACGGCGTATGTAATCCTTTGGGTCAGCTGTATCATGTCTCTGCGTGTGCTGCAGAGCGTCACGTGAAACGCCACCATGCGTGCAGCAAGTGATTGGGGCTGAGCTTCTCTGGAAATCCAGATCCAGAGCTTGATCAGCTAAAAGCAGGGCAACAGCAAAAGACGAGAGAACGATGACGGCATGCCGACCCAACCAACTACGTAGTAGTGCATGAGGCACTGTAAATCGGCAACGAGTTGCGAGTACTCGCTACTCGGGGTGTACGGTACAGTAACATACAATTGGATGTCATTCTTACTAAGGCGGGATTATTTGCCAGGGAGTGCTTTAGTACCTACTATCCTAATTGTCTGCTCGTCATGGTGTAACTGTAAGTGTGTGCGCATGGCATCAAATCATTGACATCAGAGACCATGGCGCTGGTACATACTCGAACACGCTGGTAGCACGTTGGCGGCCCCCAACCGAGTAGCGGTACCTGCCGACTAGCACCAAGCTCTGTACCCTATTCGCGCAAATTGGCCCTGCTTTGCGCTGTATCTGCAGGTACTCGATACCGGCCACCTGCCAGCAACCGCGGTAGTTGGGACAAACTGGAAACTGGCAGCAGCGCCACCCGACCCTACCAAGGTTGTTTCGCCTAGCAGGACAGCTAACAAGTACATGTAACGAGCGCCGTTGTCCAGTTGTAGTTGAGCATTGATTCGCAGCAGCTGCCCCTCGCGCGTCTGGACTATTTTTTTTCGTTCCTCTTCCTTGTCCTCTCTTTTTTTTTTCTTTTCACAAGACGTCACCGTTCGCCTGTAATCGAGGTTTCGTGAGATCCACACGGGTGCTTCTCTTTTCTTCTCCTTCAATACTTGAAACTCGATTTCTCTTTTCCCATTCTACTTATTTTCGGAGGACGCTTCTAGCTTTGCGCGTTCTTTGATCCACTACTTGCTGCTCTCTCCACGCCATACAAGCAGCCGAATAGACGGACAAAAAGCCTCTCTCTCTCTGAGCCTCGATTCGCACGCCATTCAATCAGCCTCGCCATGTCAAAACGATCCAGTGCCGCCTCGACGGGCGAGAACGGCGTGACCTCGAGAGAGTCGCCGCCGGCAAACCAACCAGGTACGGATTCTCTCAGCTGCGATTTGTCGTTGTTGCGAATAGTGTTGGGGATGGATCATGTATTTTTTTTTGTTGAGCAGAAGCTAACCTCTCTCTTTTCCTGTCCGTTCAACAGCCATTGACAAGCAAAAGATGCTTCTTTCTGCAGACGTGGGCCATTTCTCGCTGGTACGGGCCATGCACCTCGCAGATCTCATTACTCTTATGAACGGTGGGTTCCCCTACCCTTGTTTTTGTTTGGCGAACTTTTTTTGATTGCTGACGTTGCATGTGATGCTTGGCTTAGGCTTCTGCGGTGTCATGTCGATATTCTCGTCCCTACACTCGTGCCTTGACGGCGCCAATCGAGAGAGCCATTTGGGCTGGGCGCTGGCGTTTTTGCCATTTGGCCTGTTCTTCGACTTCCTCGACGGCAAGGTTGCCCGGTGGAGGAAGAAGAGCAGCCTCATGGGCCAGGAGCTGGATTCCCTTGCCGACTTGGTACGTTTTGTCCTGCGTATACGCCGCTTGCCAACATTCGAGACATGCATACTGACCGCCATGTTTGGTAGATCTCGTTTGGTGTTGCCCCCGCCATGGTGGCCTTTTCACTTGGCCTTCGAACTACTGCCGATACCGTCGGTCTCACCTTTTTCGTCCTGTGCGGCCTGACCAGACTGGCCCGCTTCAACGTTACCGTTGCGGTTTTGCCCAAGGACGCCAGCGGCAAGAGCAAATATTTCGAGGGCACCCCCATTCCGACGTCGCTGGGCTTGGATGCCCTCATGGGTTACTGGCTGAAGCAGGGCTGGATCTTGGACAATATCCCCTTTGGCACCTTGTTCGAGGGCACTCCGCTTGAGTTCCACCCCGCCGTGCTTTTGTTCATGATCCACGGCTGCATGATGACCAGCAAGACGATTCGCATTCCAAAGCCCTAAACCAGGCGACTGCATCAGCCGTAGCAAGTTGTAGCTTTATGTATTTATTTTCTAATTCTTGGTCTCCCTGGATATTCGGCTGCGACAATGGGGGCTAGAGGTTCAATGGTCTGCATGGTTCATGAGCAACGAGAGCTGGCGCATAACGAAATTGTTCAATCTTGTTTGGCTGGGTGGCTGCTCGGCAAGCGCCTCGAAGTATGGATAAACATTATGGCGGAAGGCATGGGGTTCTTTTTATATAATGGATAGCTACTCTCCTATACAAACGGAGGTTTTTTCTTTTATGGCACTTCAGAGGCTGGAGGAGGAGATGATATGGTCTGCATAGCCTACTGCGAACAGAGATTATGATACCCCCCCTGTTAATCCCCATGTTTTGTATCATGATGGAAGTGACTCGTGTTTTGGTAAGCCCCAAAGTGATTACATTTTATTTGTCTACATTCGCATCACATTTATATCACTCTCTTTTGTTTCGTGCTACTTCGTACATGAATTCTTCGTCATGCCTTTGTCGAGACAGCAGCACACCCCGAGATGGGGGTGAGGAAGGGAAAGGGAGGGGAAATGAAGATGACGAGAAAACCCAATTCAAGTACGATGAGGAATAAACCGAGCCATTAAACGCCGTGAAGCCCTTTGTACATATAAAAATCTCTCCCCCCCTCTCCTTTTTTTTTCCCGTTCCCAAGAAAAGCTGCTGTCGGCTGCTTCTTCCCATTGCCCAGTTTCCTTTCTGTCTTTCTGTGTTTTCAATTCTTGGCGGACCCCCAAAGTTGTTCAGAGAGAGAGAGAGAGAGAGGAAAAGAGAGATGGGCAAATCGTCTTGGTAAACGCCTTTCCTTGTTTTGTTTCTCTTCCTCCTTTCCCTTTAGAATCCACGTCCTCCCCTGCTGAAGCCGCCGCGTCCCCTGCCGCCGCCGGCACCGCCCCTGGAGAAGCCGCCGCTGCCTCCGCGGCCACCACGACCGCCGAAGCCTCCACCACCACCACCTCGCGAGAAGCCTCCGCGGCCACCGCCGGGACCACCACGTCCGCCACGAGAGAACCCTCCGCGACCGCCTCCACGGGGGCCTCCGCGGGAGCTGCCTCCCGCGCGCTTGGGCTTGGGGGCACCGGGCGGGGGCTTGGGCTTGGGCAGGAACTTGTCGAGGGGCAGGGTCTTCTCGGGGGCGATGTAGAACTTGTCGCCCTCCTTGAAGGAGGTGGCCTGGATGCCCTCGGAGGGCTTGATGGTGAAGAAGACCTGGTTGATGGGGCCGAGGACCTCGTCGACCTTGCCGACGGCCGTCTTGTTCTCGAGGAAGATTTGGGCGTTGAAGTGGGGGACCTTGGGGTTGATGGACTCGCAGACCATTTCGCCCTCGCAGGCGTGGACGAACTTGCCCATTTCTGTTAGGGGAGGAGAGGTGTTAGCCGAGTAATGTCTTTTTGCTTGTTTTAGATGTCTTGTCTTGCTGATTGTCTCTCTCTGTGTGTCTGCTGGGTCTTTTCTTCTTCTTTCTGTCTCTTCAGTTTGAAGCCATTGTCCATTGCCATCTCAAAATTGAGCGACAAGAGCCTTGATAAAACCCTCAAAAAGAAGCAACAGAGAAAAGAAGCGCACCCTCTCTCCATCCAAGAGAAATTTTTTCGAAAAGCCAACATCAGTAGCAGCAAAGCCTCAACAGCAAAGCAAAAGGGAACAAACAAACACAACACAATCAATCAAAAGCGAAAAAAAAAGGAGCGAAATTCGCCATACCTAGAACCTGCGCCGGCGGTCCCATGTCCCTCTGCTGGAATCCTCCTCGTCCGCCTCGAAAGCCGCCGCCAGACCCTCCACGGCCACCGCGAGAACCGCCTCGGAAAGACATTGTGTGTATGTTTGCTGGATTATTTTATTTAAAAATCGAAAATGAGTGATTGGACCGAAAGAGTTCCGCGGGCGCGAGAGAGGGAGGAAAAAGAGGCCAATCGTTTGGGGGCCCGTTTTCTTTTTGGTGTTGTCGTTCCCTCGTCGTCGTTGAAACTTTTTTTTTTAGAGCGTCTCCAATGGTGTTGAAATTTTTTGGCGAAAGGCTTGCTGAGAGGAAGCTTGTCCGATTGAGGGGATGTGATTGGCTGGTGCGGAAGAATGTTCCAGCGGGCTGTGCGTGGTGGGGCGAGAAGATGTACCCAAGTACCTCGTTCTGTACATTGGTACATGCAGGTTCAATTGAAGTTGCTCACAGCAGCGTCTGTGTAGGAGCATCTGAATGTGTATAACAGATAATGAGAGACTGGCATTGAGAGATTGTAAGGCTTGCTGCTACCTATGGTATCAATCTACTTTTAACAAAACATTCAATTCCATCAAATGGCAAAAAACTGCTAGCTGAACCACGCATGGCGAGCTACGGATATACCTAACGAGTGATGCGGTCCTCAAATTCAACTTGCATCGACAACAAGATAATGCAAAACACAAACGCCTTCATCTGATACAACACATTGTTGCTCTTTTCTGCATCCCTTGCCTCATTCACAATCCAACACCAAAACACATCGTACAAAAACGCAAATACTCAAACAGGTAATCAAGAAACGGTATCCAGATGGCAACGTATACCCAATTCCTCGAGGACAAATGAGAAACACACAAGGAAACAAAAGAGAGATAAAGTCCACTTCCGTCACATGTAAATCAGACCATGAGCTCAAGGAAAGCTGCCTGGCATCGGTAGGTCCGACACCGTCACTGAACTGGCCGCCCTCTCATCGTTGATTCCACGAACCGAGTTGAGACCACCCACTGGCTGTGCAGAGTCGCCCTGGCCGGGGAGAACTTGCAGTCCTGAATCATCGGGCTGAACCTCAGACCTGGGGATTGCGTCCGGAGAGAGAGCTCCGGCGCCTCCGACATTTTTGTAGTGTCCACCGTTGATATCGTTCGTCTCGGCTCCCCCAGCTACACCGTTGATAGCGGCCGCATTGTGTTGCTGTTCCGGACTAAGAGCTCTGTTGCCGCCAATGCCATTGACCGGCTGACGAGTGCCGGGGATGATGAGTGGAGTTACAAAGGCATTTCGATGATGGCTTTGGCTCTGGTCCACTGGCTCGCTTGTGTAAGGGTTGACGCCGTCAACCTGTGCCTCGTGGTCGGCAGCAACCGCCTGTGCATGCACGTTTGATATCGGGGTCTCGCCTCTCTGTCCGTATTCCGGATGGCCTTCATCGTGCCGTGTCAACTTATCCGGAGCATAGGCATCCGTGCATGATCCTGGTATGGCGGTTGCCGCAGCAATCACCTGGGCTGGTGCTTCCTGGCTGGATCCTACGCTAGACGGGGATTGAGGCACCTGTAAGCCTCGTTGTGCATTGACTTGGATATCGGATGGGAACCGCCCACCTGGTTGGGGTCGCCGCGCGGCTATGTCTGCTCGAGGTCCTGGCGTGACGTCTTGCTCGGTCGCAGTAAATGGCTCTTCGTCTTCTTCCTCATCAAGTCCGTCGCTGCTAGCTGACCGGTGAGATGATCGGCTCGTGCTTCGCCTTGAGTGAGATCGCACAAATGCCGTTCGCTCCTCCGGCGATGTTTCCGTCAGGGCCCTAATGTCCTCGTACCAAGCCATCATCGTATCATGGCTCTCGGCTCGGAACACCCAGGTATGGCCGCGGTGCATGGCACCAGTCTGTCGTCCCTTGAGCAGAAACTTGTTGGATGGGCCTCCTTCGCTGGAGCGGGATCCTAGTTTTTGTTCCGGGAGATAGAGGGACATTATGGGGGCCTGTGCTTTGTCTGCCGACTTGAATTCGTGAAGATGCGTTGTCGAAAGTACATACCTACCATGAATCGCGTTAGGTTTTGCCTCGTTGAGAGAAATGGCACAGAAATAGATATCTGCCAGTATATGAAAGGGGAAACTCACCATCCTGCCGTATAGCTCTTCAAGTACTTGCTCTTACGCTCCAGTAATCCAGCACGGATTTCTTGCGCCGAGAGATGGTCTTGGCCAGGGTAATGAATCTGCTCGGCCGAGCGCAATGGCATGCTAGGGTTGACCACTCGGTTGTCGTTGGCCACAAAATGCTCCCACTCCTGATCCTTGGGCATCGCAATTGGCCCATCGCGGAGTTCTCCGACCACACTGTGAGCGTTGTCGGCCTCGCGCTTTAGGATGCCGGCGTAGGCATTGTAAGCCTTTTGAATTTCGCCTACAATGATGGATTCGAGCTCGCGTCCTGAGCCTTCGAGGTTGAGATAGGCTTGGTGCAAGTAGTTTTCCTCGTCGATCTGGCGCTCAATCTGGCGATCGACCGCCAGCCTGAGGAGGTATGGATCCTGCTTGCCCGTCGTTGCGGAGGTGTCCATCTCGTTCTTTCCCAGCGCTTCGGAGAGAACCTTGACAGCCTTGCCGGTGCCGTCCATTTCTTTTTCAACAGAGTTCTTGAAGTCACCGGCCAGGTGTTTAATCTCCTTGATTTTCTGCTGCAGATCGCTCCTCAGCCCAGTAAGCGCCAAGATGACGTCCTCCTCGATTTCTTTGGCCTTTGTGGCCTCTTGAAGGGCTAGCTTGTTATAGTTGCGGATAATCTGAAGGGCATCGTCGATGCCGGCGGTTTGGAGGAACGAGGTCGGGTTCGAAATGCTATTGGCGACGCTTGAGAGCTTGGCGAGCGACTTGGACTTCTGCTCATAGTGAGACTGTACTTCACGATAATACGCGATGAGGTCTTTCAGCATTTTTCTCCAGGCTGTTGCGTGTCATAAAGCGTTAGCGTCGGGTGATACAATTCAACGGCCGCAATGCGCCGAGTCGAGTCTGACAAGGGGAAGGATCAAGCATACTCTGGAATCTAGCGGCGAGCACATCGGTGGGATTGCCGTTTGTGGGAACAGGGCAGAAGAAGGCGCTGTGCAGCTCGTCGGGATCCGTCGCAGTCTGGAGGGCAAGGCTCTTAACGCTGCCGGCTCGTGCGCTGCGACGGCTGCTGGATCGCACCATGCTGCCTGTGCCACTGCGCCGCAGCGAAGCCTTCTTCTTCAGCGTATTACCTCTCTGAGGCAGGGCTCGATCATCGCCAGCCGCATAGCTGTTGACCGAGTTGGAGCGCTGGATGGCCGATGGTCCGGCCGCGGTAGAAGACATGACTGGGGGGCTTTGGCCACGGCGGCCATCGAGGATGGAGCTCCCGCGCTGGCTGGCGTCCCACTCCTCGTTGAAGCGCCCGGGAAGAGGACTCTGGCGTCTCTGGGGCGATGCGTTATTCGAGCGTCGGCCGGCTTCGAGATATGTGGGCTGGGGTTGGTAGGAGAGAGGTCGCCTCCCCTTCTGCGACGTCTGGTAGGGCGAGCTGGACGGCTGTCGCTGCGATTGCGACTGTGACGGGACTTGCTGCGGTTGTAGGTAAGAATTGAGCTTGGGCCCAGCGTTCAGATCAGGGGAGAGACGAGTCAATCCCTGGGATTGAGGTTGGTGATCCATTGCGACGATGGTTAGGAGAGAAGGCGAGTCGCAACAGAGCAGAGCAGGGCAAAGCAGAGCAGAGCAGAGCAAGGCCGAGCTGAGCTGAGCTGAGCTGGGGAGGAGAAAGAGGAGGAAATGCAGCAAAAGAGGAAAGCAAGCTCCGAGCAGCCGCGCCGCCAAATAATTATAGTTTGCTTCTAATCTGGATGCCAGCCAAGTCGGCGCCAGACCAAGGTTTCGCCTCGCACAGGAATTAGCGAGTGACGACAGCTGGGACGATCACAGCAACACAAAGAGGCGTTGGTGGGGAGGGGAAGGTCGAGAGATGGTCAACGTCAACCGGCTCGACTGACGCAATGGCAGTTTGAGGTGAGACTTTTTGGGCAGCCAAGCAGGTTTTTAGCGCCGTGAAACAAAAAAAAATGAAAAAGAAAAAAGGGCAGAATTTTATTGACATACAAAGAGGGCAGTGACAGGAAGAGAAACAGAAACAGAAATAGAAGACAGAATAATTCATTGAGGTACCTACAGGTAAACACTTGCAACTTGGGCCGCTGTAAATTGCGAATTTGGTGCTGCCGAGCCACAGGCCACCGAACCAGAACCACCGCCTCGCATCTGCGCAAGATCCATGATTTGCGTCGTACGGGGAGACGGACATGCCCATTTCATGCACGCCATGGAGGGCCCCATACTAACTGCACAAGTACCGCTACTGTACATGTAACATCTACCTGCTCCGCCCCCTCCGATTCCAGCAGCTGCCAAGGTACTCGCAACCCGTCACAGCTCAAAAACCGAGAGGGGGCACGCTAGCGCAGGCACCTCGTCGATACCTGGCATTGTTGCATCACCTGCGTCTACGGCTGCGTCACTTGCAGGTACTGGGGGGGGAAACGAAAATAGGGCCAAGCCAAGCCAACCTGCGCTGCGCCAGTGACAGTCGCCATCAAGATGATGAGTGCGGGTACTCTGTACTAAGGCGGTGCTACGCAAGGCGACAAAGATCCATCTCAAAGGGGACAACAAAGGCAACATGGAAAATTGTGCGAGGGCGCTGCTTACGGCGCCCGGTAATAGTATTCCATCCAGTGCCTGTAATCCTTCCACGGAGCGTCCCGAGGCCAAGGGGCACAGTCTGACTCGATATTCCCGTCCTGTTCTGTTCTGTCCATACCTCTTCGTATACGTGTATGTACAGGTACTCGTACTTAAGTTGGTTGGCCCTGTCCTCTCAACAACGTGGGCACTGACACTGACATTTGACACTTGACACTGACGTGCCCCCCAAATCCAAATCTGCACTCATGCACAAACCCGCCCGCACATCATCCTCTTTTCGCTTACAGCATGTCCCCTAACAGATTGCAAGTCCTGCTACCGCCGTCCCCAATACAAACTCCCACCACCAGACATGTACCACTACAAGAACTCTAAACCCAGCAAAAATCCACCTTCAGCTGCTTCTGTCCGCCCCAGGCCGGCTCCCTCAGAGAATGACGTATTAGCCCGTTCCCCTAAAACAAGCGCCAGCCCAGCACAAGCCACACGCCCCTCTTTCCCCCACCAGCCATCTCTCTCCACCTCCAAATTCCATCCATTCTGGTGATCGAATCTCGCTGCTCCGGAAGCCTATTTTCTTTTGCATCGCTTGTTTGGAATCGACGGAATTCGTGGAATCTGGAAGGATTTCTCCACTGCGAACGGTTTTAGCATCGAGGAAAGACGCTAGGAATCTGGTTGGGTTCACTCAATGGGGGTGCGTGAGGTGGCTGGCTCCCAACATGTCTAGCCAACACGACATCGATAGAGTCCCATTCCAACAATACCGATTCCAAAATCCATGAAACATTTGAGCTTAATTGCCCAGCGAAAGCCCCATAATGAATCTCTATTTGCTTAACTTAATCCCTCTTTGCGTTGCTTCGATAACGCTTCCTTGAATTATGCGGGGTCGGGTTAACATCTCCCCAGTGCCTCTTCGACAGAGACTGCCTCTTTGGGATTTCACAGCATTCTCAACTGCACTCAAGACCTGGGGAGCTGGATCCTTAAGGTTCTAGTTACCAGTGAGAAAGACCAATAATATTCTCTTTTCATGTGGACCGTTTAGCCGAAAGGCCGCGAGAGTGATCAATGTCAAAATGTTTAAAGCAGCTGCATGATATATGGTCTTGGGTGAGGTTAAAATTGCTGTGAAGGACCGGGTAATCCTTGTCGACAGCCCTAATCCATGTCCGTCTTCACAGTATTTTAAATCCATCCAAGCTTCTAACAAGAAAGACCAGTAATATTATCTTATCATGTGGATCTTTCAGCAAAAAGGCTGCGAGAGTGACCACTACTACTAAAAAGGCTGCATGATGTATGGTCTTGGGTGAGGTTAAAATTGCTGTGAAGGACCCCCGGGGGGGCCATGTCGATGGCCATCCATGCCTGTCTTCACTCCTGCATACATGTAAGCTGCAGTGTCTTCACCTTTCACAGCATATCCAACCCCCGAGGCCTAGAGGCTACATCCACTTTGATATTGACATCATACCCATAGGTGCTCAATGCCAACTACCTACTTCAAACGCAAGCTTACATGTACGTTTCTGAGGGTCAAGAATAATACACAAAAAGGTAAAAGAGAAATTAGATATGAAGAACCCCGTCAGATATCCAATGCCCCCCTCATCTCCTCGATCACGATCAACACTCTACTACACAACTCCAGCATTTTAAAACAAAATTCAATTAGTCAATTGTATTATAGAATAAACGCCCAACATCACACGTAGCACATTCAAAACCCTATAAACTACAAAAAGCAATAATAATAAAAAAAACAAGAGAAAGAAGAAGCAACAAATTCGCCCAAGTCAGAAATGCTCCTTTGCCTGTTTGCCCCTCTTGTTCCAAGCATCACGCCCAGTAGTAAGACATCGTATGTACGTCTGTATGTACAAAAGAAAAACAAAAGTAGAAAAGGTACAACAAGTCCTAAGCAGGCTGCATCTCGTCCCGATAAACACTCTCTTGTCTATGCTGCGAGGTATTTTCCCTTTACTCATGTTTCTCGTGTCAAACAATGGCCGGTCTGTCGCTGATCAAGTCGGAGAGCTGAAAAAAATTCGCGTCACTGTGCACTGTACTCCAAAAACTCCAGAAAGGTATCGGCCGTGTACTTCCAAGGAGACGAAGCCACGGATCGGTCAACGTCTTTGAGCGCCAGTAATAGCGTTGGAGCCCGCTTTCAAACAATCCTCTTGAAAGTAAGAGGGGACGAAATAAAGGAAAGGGGAAGAAGAAGAAAAAGCCCCCTTCCCACCACAAAATAGCTAAACGTACATGATACCGCAAACTTTGGCTACAAACCTGTCGGCCTCTCTAGTGTATGGCCCCCGATAGAGATTCATCCGATGCCGTTTCTGCCATTCTCACCTTACCATGTCGTCTTGGAGGTGGCGCTTTGGGGGGTGTCCTTTTCGTGGCAACTTTGCTGATGTGTACCGTGGTGGTGGCCGTATGCTTAAATGGGATGCCGTGCTTGTGTTTGGGGACCGCTGGCAGAGGCTTCTTAGTTTTGCCAGCATCGTCTTCCATCTCCACGTAACGCTCCGAGTGCTCCATGCCCACTTTCGAATCATTCTTTCGACTTGGTGTGTGCACCCCTGGCTTTTCCGTGACTTCGGCCACATCACTGACACTAACACTGCTGGACGAATCTCTTGGCGAAACACTCATGCCCAAGAGCTTTCGCGCAACTTCTGCCTGTCCCGATGCCTCAGAGTCTGCGTCGTCGTCCGCCTCGAGCCATTTGACCCTGGCTATTCGGTCTACCAGTCGGAGGGTTGTCGGGTCAGCAGGAGCAAAGTGGGCGTTGTGGGAGCCCTTCAGGATATTGATCACGCGGAGAATCTCCTCCTTTTTGTAGTGTGGTGGCTGGTTCATCTGCGTATGAGCCAGCAGAGGATACATAATTCGCAGGTACGTATGCCGGAGGGACATTCTCTCGTCCGGAAGGTCCATCAAGTTCCGGATAAAAACATCCAATAACACTCGCAAATCGTTTGTATAAAAGTATTCGTACGTCGCTTTTGTTGTAAAGAGAAGATACAGAAGCTTGAGGATCAGCAGCTGGAGAGATGTCTCCGTCTCTCGATTCAAGAGTAGAATGATATTCTCCCCAAAGGTTCGATACTGTGGTCCGTGGAGACTCAGGCATTTTACAATGCGATTTGTTAGCGGCTCGGGCGTCGAGCCAGGCTTCGTCACGGTATCTGTAGACGCAAGCATGTATTGCTCGTTCAAGACAAGCTGTTGCCATTTGTCAGCATGCCAGAATGTTGACAGACTGTCAATCCCTCTTGGATGTAGAGGGTGAGGACACTTACTAGTACTCTAATGGTCGGGTAATGGTATGGGTCGTTAACATCATTAGACACACCCTCGATTAGGCGAAACAATAAATGTATAAAGTCATCGTCGACTAGTGCCAAGTCTTCCGGCGCAAGCCGCTCTACGCGCGACATCTCGTACATGAGCTGCAGCAGAAATCGATGGAGGCGCGGGTCGTCATCAGAGTCTCGGCTGCTGATCAACTCCAAAAGGCGAGGAAAGCAGGCTTCCTGGATCATGTGCGGAAACGTCGCCTCGTCCTGGTGGCCGTCGAGCAGGAGCATGCATACTATGGCGTGGAGTGGCCCGGACTCGTCCTCCTGCAGCAGGCTGTAGATGAGTTGCTTGCGTACATACTCTTTGTTCCGAAGGAATATGTCGCTCTTCAACAGGATCTGCGAGCACAAGACCACCTCGTCTTGCGACGTAGGTTGCTGCAGGCGCAGCTTGGTTGTCAGATTCAGCCAGGACCGAAGGGCATCGTCGATGGATTCGTGGCTGTCGCAATGTTCCGAGACACACTTGTCGAGCTCTGGATGGGCGCGCTACTGTCAGTTTCCGTCTCCCAAGCGTTGCATGTCGCTGGCTCATCGACTCACCAGACCACAGCCCATCCTCCTCCTCGGGAGAGAAAGGAGAGAGCGGAGATGGTACCGTCTCTTCGTAATCCGCCATGGCTGCCAGGTCCCGCAGCACGTGGCAGCGACTGCATCTGGGCCTCTACGCAGACGATTCGGCGATGGTTGGCGAACTGGCGAAGAGAAGAGGAGGAGGAGGAGGAAGCAGACCAAACCGCGACAGGCCCGCAGAATGTCCAAAGGTCACGTCGACAAAGAGAAAAAAGTGCGCCAGACGTCGGCAAGCCCCAGTTCCGGTCCCAAATCCCAGACCCTGTCCCAGACCCTGAAAAGGGCTCCTGATTCCTGATTGACCGGGCTTGTGATGTTCGGGATGCGAGCGGAATGCAGGCCCCGTTTGATGTGTGGGGTAAAAGGGAAGAAAAGAAGGCGATGCTTCGGGATTGATGTTGGAGCAAGTAGCCTGATGTCACCCAACAGGCGCAGCCGATAAACGGTGGCACTAAGAAAATTTATATTCCAACTGCAAGCCACTAATTACATGCGCCATGCTTGCTAAATTAAGAGGCGCCGGCTGGTACTCCGTATAATCAATTTGATCAATATCAAATACGGGCATTGCCAGTTTACGATAGGTGTCCTACTATACTAATCTATGGATGATATCCGACACGATAGACGCATGAGGTATCAGTAAGTAGGCAATTTATTGTTTTATACTATTAAATCACCAACGATAAGAACGGATTGGCACATTTCTACAGCGCCTCTCCATCTATGTCATCTCGTCCAGTTGATAAGGAGGCACAAGTACCTATCCTTGTCGTCGCCCCAAACGCCACTTCGTATGAGCCTCCTTTTCATTCATCATTTCCGCAGTGGCTCCAATCTCCGTGCATCGGTAAGATAAGACATGTCTTGTCCCTGACATAAGCGTCCAAATTAAACATCTTCACAACTCAACATCACCCGTAACGCCAGTTCTCAGCTATATTTTATCTTGTCTACTGTCCTATCTGCATTCGCAGTGTCCGAGGGTATTCTTTCGTTACGAAACAAGCACTCCGCCCGCCTCTTTTGCATATGTACAGCTCCCCACGCCAAACGCCAAATTGCCCATCCCATCCCAACTAAACCCACCGCACAGGCAAACCAAGACACCAGATTAACGACATCATTCTATGATTTGTTCCTCTTCTTCTTCTCGGCCCCGTCTTCCTCCTCATAAACCTTCACCTTGTCAGCATAAGCCTGGATATTGCTGACGACGTAGTCGGTGATGGTATCTCCTTTGCCGGCGGCGACTCTCAAGATCAGCTCGTTGAGTTTCTCTCTTCCTAAAATGTCAACGTGGTCGGCAGTATTGGGGCCCCCTCGCGGGCTAAACCGATCAGGCTCGTGGGGCATCTCTACTACTGTGACCTTGGCCCCAGCAGGGTTATATCGCTTCATGTGCCAGCCACGGTTGCACATGTAGCCAGCGCTCAGAAGATTCACAGTGCCGTCTCCCTCGCCTAGGATGACGCCATGATCGATGACACCGTCGGTGAGCCCAACGTCGATTGTAATGTTGAGGTTGGTCATGGTGGGTTGGTCCGGCGCTCTGTAGTAATATGATCGCTCTGTGGGTTTGCCAACACCATAAAAGCAGTATATCTTGAGATTTGGCGCCAGGGGAAGTCTGCTCTCAAGAGGATTTACCCATTTCCTTGGGTCCTTCTCGTTCGCATCAACCTCTGCGGTGGTATGGGCAACGCCATGGGAATAGCTTCGTTTGACTTGATCCTTGTACCAATCTTCAGTCGTGTTGAAGAGATACTCCATGGAGGCATCCACGGTAAAGTTTCGATCGGGAGTTGTCCAATTTGAGCCAACTCGAAAGTTCAGAAAGGATCCGTATGAGAAACCTTGGTCGGGTTGGTCATCCGGTGCCCCGGTTAGGTCTCCCCAAACAGCGTTACCTCCGAGAGGCAGCATCGACGAAAGGCCCGGCATGGCTCTGAAAATTTCCGCTCGTTCCTCCTTGCTCAAGAACTTTTCCAGCCCATAGATTGCCAAGGCATTAAGCTGTGCAGTATCGCGCATCTCCCCGGATAGCACGGCTGTCAAATCCTTGACCGCACCTAGCATGCAGCCGCTGATATTGATCCAAGAGTCGACGTGACGATCCACCCAATCTCCTCCGCCACGGCCGCCCAGGTCCGACTCAACCCAGTGATAAAAGTAAAAAATGACTTGGCTGCCCATGCTGTGCGAGGCAATGACCACTTTTCTGCCTTCAACTGCAACAGCGGTTTCGATATATGATTTGAGCCTAGAAAAATATTGATCTCTTACTTCAAGGTTCGGGTAGGAAAGTCTCCAGTCGTATGCGGCCGTGAACGAGTTTGTGGGGTCGTATCCAATAGTGGCCAGGTTTTCCAAGACCTTGCTCCAAATCCAATAACCCGTGATGAAAAAGTCGGCTGCGTCAAAGCCCTGGGCTGCACGAAGCTTCACCAAGGGCGGGTCAAGTCCAGTTCGCTTGTCCAACATGATGTGCTTTTTCCAAATCTCCTTGTCAAGAACCAAAGCCCTCATCATGGTCCAGCTTCCCCACAGCCTCTTTCGAAAATAGGGCCTCGAGATGTTAGCCGTGCCCCAGGACTCCAGGCCCGTTGAGATGACACCCGGTATCATGATCATGGGATGGTGAGCATCCAGGCCTTCAGCCCGAGCTCTCAGGCCGACAGAGAAAGAGTCATAAGAAGAAGTAACCTCGCGCTCTCCTTGAACCAGCTCTCGCATGTCCTTGACCAGGCCGGCCGGGATAACATCGAGCAGACTGTCCATGGTGATATCTGTAAGCTCTGGCAAGTCGATCAAATCAGTTGACTTGGCAAAGAAGCCCGCAGCTATGAGGCCGCAGAGACCACCCAGCAAGAAGATGAAGGTGTTGCGACGCTTGCGCGCCTTGGGCCCTCGCTCGATTACATGGACGTGGGATGTCAGCTGAACCGGCGGGGAGTCTTCCTTGGAGTCCATGGAGGTTTCGGCCGAGCTGGTCTCTGGCGGAATCCGCCTCCGAAGAGTTGTCGCCATGGTCGAAGCCTCCGTGTCAAGCCGCAGGACAAGTAAAGATATGCAAGGGGTGAATAAGACGAAGCCGTGCCAGGTGGACCAAAGGGCAAAGGCTCTCTTGGAAGTTGAAATTGGAAGTTATGAGCAGATTGGTTTCAGTTGTCTAAGTAAGGTAGCGGCTGACGTCAGGACATCAGATTCGTCCGGCACGGGAAGAGCTCCAGCCTTCTTAGTGGCTGCCAGCGCTGTGGGAAGGCCGCTAAAGTGAACTGACAGCGCCAAAAGTGCGTGTTCTCTCATCTGGAGAGAAGAAGAAGAAAAAACAGTCCGCCCTTGAGGGAGAAATAAGAGTATAATGCTCTAAATAAGGGGGGAAGAAAAAAGTCAGACGCGCGGTTTCACTCCTCGGAGCGCCCCAGCAGCCCGTTCCATTGGCTGCGGCAAGTTGCTGGAACCCGGTGTCAAGCATCAAATCAGATCAAATTTGGCTTTTTCCCTCGCCCGGATCTGGGAATCTCTCGCTGAGCTGAGCTCCAGCATGTACAGGCACAGCTTTTTAGCACGTTTTTCTGAGCCCCCCCCATTAACATGTGATTGACCGTCACGCGACGGTAGGGAGCCTCCACCCACGATTTGCTTTAGTCAGAACTTGGAGTTGCACCAAAGGCCAAACAAAAGTGCTTGTCAGGCACCCAATCTCTGTTGCCAGGCCTCTCGAAGGATTCCCTGCTTTTCCGCCGATGCTGACCGGCCTGCCTGGTTGGCTGCCACTTTGGCTTTTTGCTCCCATTGCCGACTCACCGGCCGACGGTTGAGTCACTCATTGGAGGTGGTGGTTGAACGAGAGAGAGGATAAGAAACGCGGGATAGACGGACAGATTCAGGTTTCTGGCATCGCATCGCATCGCACCGCCTCGCTATTTCCTGCTCTGCTTCCCCGGACCGACAGCCCTTCACCGCAAACCAGCAAACCAAGCCGAACCGCCATGGCAGTGTCGTCGACCAAGCAGCTGCCAGCCAATCTGGAGTATATCCAGTATGAGCACCGGCTTGAGGGCCAGTATCTCCCCGCCATCCGGGCCCTCATCTCAAAAGACTTGAGCGAGCCATACAGCATCTACGTCTACCGGTACTTTCTCTGTCAATGGTCTCATCTTTGCTTCATGGTAAGCCATCCATCTCCGCCGAGTCTCTCGCCCACAACAGGACCTAATCGATCCAGGCCCTGGATCCAGAGGATTCGTCCCTCATCGGCGTCATCGTCTGCAAGCTGGAAGTGCACTCATCTCACTCGCCTCCCACCCGGCGAGGGTACATTGCCATGCTGGCCGTGGCGGCGCATTTCCGTGGGCGGGGAGTTGCCACCGCTCTGGTGAAGAAGGCCATCGATGCCATGGCAAATCGCAATGCTGACGAAATCGTGCTGGAGACGGAGGAGACCAATACGGCTGCCATGAAGCTGTACGAAGGCCTCGGCTTCATTCGATCGAAAAAGCTGCATCGGTACTACCTCAACGGCAATAGCGCCTATCGACTCATCCTCCTACTAAAGGCCGTCGACCCGGATCAAGGCTCTCTCTACGATGAACGGCAAGTCACATAGCTTGCGTCGTGCCGTTGTCTTGATGATGTCCACACAAATAGAGAGAAGGAGGCTCCCCGGGGTTATATCGAACTGTTATAGAGAGGCGGCATTTGGGATAGCGTGGCATGGTACGATGTGACATGATATGAAGGTCGTTCAAAAATTTGGCGTTTAGCATATTGGTCTCTACTTGTCCTAGCATACATTCTGTTTTATTCATTCCGCTTGACATTCATGGGTAGTCATCTCCCGTTGGTTATTTCGGTGTTAGTATCAAGGTATTGCAGCAATTTAGTGTACATTTCTTGTTGTTTTACCAATTTGACAAGATGTTCCCCATTTGGCATCATCTCAAGCTCGGCGAGGAAATACGTCGCCAGAGCTATAAATAGATGCCCGCAGCCCCCACGCATTGCCGTGCGAAATGCCGATATATGTGAATGCATCTGTTGGTGATGTTAGTCTTGAGCATTGGACATGTAGCAGCAGAGAACTTGCCTGGTTTATAATATATAGGACGGCCTCTGGCCTCAACCAGCTTCAGCTCGCGCATCTTTTGCAAAACGCGCCCAACGTCTGCCTTGTCCGAAAAGTCGGATGTGTATATGCATAGAATGCGATCCTTGCGAGGATCCTCCAATGGCGATCGTGGTGCAACCTTGGCGGCGATGCCCAGCTCATTGTTTGCAGTTGCTTTGGCGACAATCTCCCACATTTCGTTGACTTCCGAAGCCGGGCAGAACAACAGCCACTACAGAGGAGCCATGGTTAGCAACTAGGAGTTCCATCATACCATATCATCAACGAACTCAGAAGAATCATACTTTGCCTGTCCGCACCTTGGCGAGATGGGCCAGTTTTAGGATATCGTCGATAGCCTGCTTCTGCTCCTTTCTGATTTCCTTTTCAACGGTGGACTTGGCCTTTCCCGACCTCTGCATTCCTTCGATGAACTTGGTGACCAGGTGAAGCCTCTCCAGACCACCTTGAGCGACAATAGCCGTCTTACTGCCCTCTTCCTCCGGCGCCTCATCCTCATTTCCCTTTGAGAACTGGCTCTGGCTCTCATGCTTGTGTACCCGTGGGATGTAGGGGTTGCAAATGAAGATCCATGGCGTATCCGGTGTCTGGTCCGTTGTTGCGGGCGGTAGCCGCGTGAGAAAATCGCCAATCGTCTCCGTCAACTGCCAGGCGTACTGTATCCCGGCATATGGATTGTGCAGGTGAGAGGTCTCGTCGATGAAGTTTGTATGGCGCTGCGGGCGGCCCGGATGCTCTCGCTGCTGCTGAGCCCAATCGTCCACGTCAAAGTCGGCGACACGCTGTAAGAGATGAGATGCGACCTCGTCATCACCTAGGTTGTCCGGTTAGAAGAGATACTTTGCCAATTTCCTCCCAATCAGTAAAATGAGATATTCGATGAAATTCAAGGTACCATAAAAGTCTGAATCCTCAGAGTCCATGGCGTTGAGCCAACCCGCGCCGCAATCAGGTACCTGACACCGCCGCTACGGCAATTTGGCGCCTTCTGGAGCTCCCGTATGGGCTAACGTGGGCGCACACAGTTAGTGGGCATCAAAGGATTGGTTGCTAAGCCGTAGCAGAGGAATGAACTTGGCAGAGCTGCCACAGAAAAAGGCCCGACCAGGTGTGTTTCGGTGAGTGCGTTTACCCCAAACCTACAAGTACAAGCAGCGCGTGGCCGATGAGGTCATGGCATCAAAGTTGCTTGCAAATATCGATTCTTTATCAAGTTTAGGTATTTAAAAAAAAAAAAAGCGTAAGAGAAGGGGAATTGCAAGAGATGTAAGGAGACAAAGATTCATCCGCGGGGATGGTCTCTTTATGTAGGTGATGGGATGTGATAGATAATCCAGCACAGGTATTCCGTCTTGGTTTACAACGGCCTCCCCTGCAAGCTCTCTCCAGTGACTGCCGCCGGGCTGGCGGGAAGCTATCCGATAAGCTCCACCGCCGCCACAGCGATTTTCTTTCTTTTTCCCAGCACCACAGGCAACGGTTAATCAGGTGAAGCATTGATGTCCTCAGTTTGACCGCCCATCCGTTTGATCTATGCTTCCCTTTCCCGGAATTCACGCCTTCTCCCAAAATTTACATCATTCACCGAATATGGAAGAACTGACCCCCATCGCATCGCTGCAATCACTGGTCTTGGACCTCCCGCCTAGCTGTGCTGAATTCTGCCCCGCGCATCCTGAGTATTTGGTGGTGGGAACATACAACTTGCAAAAGGACGACGCCGAGCCAGCACCGGCACAAGAGGAGGATCAGAATGATAATTCAGCAGCTCCCAAACCACAGAATAGAAACGGCAGCCTCATCGTTCTCAAGGTGAAGGGCGACGACGTGTAAGGCTGCAACTCTGGAAGCTTAGGAGGCTGGTTGGGCTGCTGGACTACTGACTGCTGATGAGGGAAACAGATCGATAGTGCAGACCGTAATGCAGCCGTCTGCTCTGCTGGACCTCCGCTTCTACCAGGATGTGCCAGAGTATCAGAACATCTTGGCAGTGGTGTCCAGCACTGGAACCCTTGCCATGTTCAAATTCGACCCGCTCAGAGACGCCAGCGCGCCATTGCAGCACTTGGCTACGAGCAGGTGTGAGGATCTCGACGACGACGTCCTCTTTCTGCAGTGTAACTGGCATCCGGTTGCGCGTAGGGTGATTGGAGTCACCACCTCTACCGGATTGGCCAGGATGTTGTTACTGGATGATGAGTGGAAGATAGCAAAATCTGCCGATGTGGACATTCAGAACTCTCTCGAGGCTTGGTGCATAGCTTTCTCCCCTACAAGCGCTTCATCACATGCAACGAACCAACCCATCTCAGTCTACTGTGGTGGGGACGACTCCATGCTTCGATATACGACCTGTCACTGGCAAGAGGAAGGGGATCAAGATGAGCCATCGTCAACCCTAGACACGCCGTTTGGCTCCATAACAGTGAAGGGGCAGCACGATGCAGGAGTAACTGCAATTTTACCCCTGTCGCTATCAACTCAGGATCAGGGTAGAATAGTCGTCACTGGAAGCTACGATGACCACTTGCGAGTCTTTGCCATTCATGATCTTCATCATTCGTATGGCCTAAAGCGCGTGCAACTGCTAGCGGACGCGAACCTTGGAGGCGGGGTGTGGAGGTTGAAGCTGGTGGATATCCGGACAGCGGGAGGCTCGACGAGGATACGAATCCTGGCATCTTGCATGTATGCCGGAGCAAGGCTCGTTGAGATCGTGGCAGACGCCAATGGACAGGGTTGGGCCTGTGAGGTCTTGGCCCGATTCGAACAGCACAAAAGCATGAATTATGCTTCGGATGTTGTGCCATCGCCAGCAGAGGATGGGAGGATGCGCGTTGTCTCGACCAGCTTTTATGATAAGCTGCTCTGCCTGTGGGAGCATGAGCCGCGGCAGTAATACTACTCGGGGGGTCTCAAAAACGACCACTGTCCCCGACCTAGCTCCACTAAGTCGGGGGGGTCGTTGATTAGCAAAAAGTCCGTTAATTCGCAAAAAAAAGATACCTTAATTATAGTGCTGACTCTATATAAATAAAGGTATCTATGTTTTTTTGCATACTTCTTTTATTATTATAATTTAACCCGCCAAAGTTATAATAAAAACGAAAAATGCCCCGCGTATTATAACACTATCGCTAATGCGTTATACCGTAAGATTGCGATAATAGCTATATAGAAGCTATATTTTCTTTTTATAATAACTTTATTAAATCTTTATTATTTTTAATTATTACTACTGTAATAGATTCTCCTGAGGCTAGGTATCCTGCCTGTAATTGTTGGATTAATCTAGATACGAATTTACTTTATTTTATACGCTATAATATTAAAACTTTTAAAGAACATACTATTGCTGCAGCTAAGCTATACTAAGAAGGTTACTACTTAACTATTTCTTTTGTAGTAAAAAGCCTTTAAGTGCTATATTTAAAACTATATAGTTAAATTAAAGGAGCCTATCCACAGTTACTTAATAAAGGTAACCGTATACTACTACGACTGGAAGAAAAACGCGAGATCTTTGTCTAGGCTTATCGCTATATAACCTAAGGCTATTATATAAGACTTTGTGTTTTATAATATTATACTAATGCTATTTTTGCGGCTAGGGGCGAGACGACGACGGTTTTGCGGTCCTGGGCGAAGAGATTTATGCAGTAGTTAAAGGAGAATTTCTATATCTGTAAGTCTACTTCTTATAATATAAAATAAAAGGCTATGTAAGATTGCGGCGCTGTTGAGTTATTTTTCCGCGTGTGGAAATAGTTTTTAATAAAATATAAGGTAAGGAAGAAGAATATATGGAATTTTGACGAGACTGGCTTTATAGTAGGCTATTTTCTTACTAAAATACTTCTTTAGACTTTTACTTTAATTAATAACCTGGTCTTAACTGATTTCTATGATACTGTATCTGTTACTGCTGTTAAGGTAATTTTAGCTAAAGGCTAGGTAATTCCCTTCTTTATTATCCTTCCTGGGGTCTAGCTGTTAGTAAAGTAGTTTAGAAATAATCTTAAGAGCGGCATAATGCTTACTATAAGTCTAAAGGGTTATATTACTAATATAATAGCTATAGAATAGCTTTAATACTTTGAGAAATATATATAACTAATAGACTTAAGAGAAACGTAAGTTCTTTTTATAAATGGCTGTAAGAGTTATTTTATAAGTAAATTTATTTATTTTATAAAGTAATATAATATTAAGCTTTTCCCTTTACCTTTATATTTTATGTATTATCTTTAACTTTTTAATATTGGTGTTTTTTAATCCTATAAGTATTAGCATTAAGAGATCCTATACTGCGAAGTTGCTGACAGTGTAGTTAACTTTAGTAAGACTAATTTTTTATTTTATCTATAGGAAATGCGTACTTAAACGTTTAAAAAGTATATAATTCTTACTGCTTAGGAGTAGACTGGGCTTTTTTTATATAATCCTTCCCTTATCCTTAATTAACTTTAAGATGCCTTATTTTTATTAACTAGGAATATGAAAGAAAGTAAGATTGCCGGTTATATTAACCCTAATGGTGCCTTAGGGTTATTACGGCTGTTATTGTTAGGAAGTTTTTCTTTTTTTACCTAAAGGGCAGAAAAAATAATATTAAAAACACTAGCTTAGCTGCGATTTAAGTAGCGTAAGGCCTTAATGCTGCGGCTTTATATTTAAATAATAAATAACTATTATAACTATGTTTAGCACTGCCTTAAGGCCTTTATTATCTTAAAAGTGCTGCTAATATTGTTAGTGTTGCGTGTTTTTAAGAAAGGAAGAAAAGCCTTATATATACTTGCTTTAAATAGTATTATAGCGATGTCTAAGATAAGGCTTTTAAAGGCTAAAAGTATTAGAAAATTAAGTTTTTTTTAAGGGATATTAGTTATAATAAAATACAGCCTAATAAGCGTTAACGAGGTAAGAATCCGGCTTACTAAAGATGATTATAATAGATAAGCGGCATAAGAAGAAGAGGTAGCGCGGATATATAATAAGGAAGTTTATAATGAGATGCCCTTCCTTTGCCGTTGGCTAAGGAAGGTTAGGGCTATTATTTAGGTAGATATTATAGCCTTATGCCTTAATAATAATATCTTCTTCTGCTTATATAACTTGCCGGTGTGTAAGAAGTGGTCTAGGGAAGACTATTGCGCTTTACTTAATAATAATAAATAGATCTGTGACTATTATTGTTTTTATTGCAAGCTTTGTTTTTAAGGCTATTTTTATAGCGGCTAGGTGCTGCTGGTGCTATAGCCGCGGCTATTAGACTATAATATAGAGACTATTAAGGAAGCCGTTAATTATATAGTATTAGAAGTTAAATGACGGGTAGTTAGTTGTAAGGAGTTATTTTTTAAAGCTGATGGTATTAAGATAATAGATAAATATAGCTATAAGGAGCCAGCCTTTAAGTTTGGGGCTATTAAATTCGAAAGCGATAAGGAAGAAGGTTATAAGGAAGGCGGCGGCGAGGAGGATAGCGCTAATAAGCTTACTTAGACTTAGAACGCGATGTTATGTTTTTTTTATTATACTAGCTGCAGTTGCGTAAGATTATTATAAAATTATTAAATTTATTGATCTAAAACGAGGTACCTTTATTTATATAGCAGTTACACTTTAATCTATATACCTTTTTTCCTTTTGCGAATTAACGGACCTTTTGCTAATCAATGACCCCCCCGACTTAGTGGAGCTAGGTTGGGGACAGTGGTCGTTTTTGAGACCCCCCGAGTACACGTACTAATGAATTGCCCGTATTAGTGTCGATCCCGCCGTGACAAAAATACATACCTTGGCTATTGCTTGAGAATGGAGGATGGAGCCGGCCAACAGCCACAGCCAAGTGGGCGGTTTGCCTTATTGGGACAGCAATTGTCTTTCTAATCCAATCCTTCTAGAAGACGGAGAGAAGCGAAGCAAGCTAGACATGAATCTCGGGTAATCAAGCAGGTCCGGCGTGGGGTACATCCGGCAGAGGCATGCTGTTGCTGATCAGCCAGGACAAGGCCCGGACCAGAGGCCATCAAGCGATGCATCACACACCACACGCCCCTCCACCAAGCTGCAGCGGTTCCACTGGGTGGAAATAGTACGACGACAGAAGATCCAGGGGAGCTGCCCGGCTCCACCGCCGCCTGTCCTGTGCTCTCTGGGCCAAGTGAAGCAAGTGATGGAGTGTCATTGGAGCTGTGCTGTATGCTTTCTCCGTACCGTAATCCGCCCTCTCAGCCTTGCAGCACGGTGCCACCGCAGTCGCGTGAAGAAACGTGAGGCATTGGAAGGCTGGAGAGGCCTAAGCCAAGTGGGCGTC
This sequence comes from Trichoderma aggressivum f. europaeum, assembly GCF_033847375.1. NCBI lineage: Eukaryota > Fungi > Ascomycota > Sordariomycetes > Hypocreales > Hypocreaceae > Trichoderma > Trichoderma aggressivum. The sequence goes on from NW_026946398.1 coordinate 302,336, forward strand.
TTGCGTTGTGTTGTGCTGGGCCGTGGTGTTTTTGCCTTCCAGGTGCTTTTTAGTGGCTTGCCGGGCCTATAAGGCTCCATCTCGGGCCTAACGTCGCCTGGGCTTTCGTGATCCAAGGTCCCCTAAAAAGCTAACTTTGAACCTTGAAAAGAAGAGCCTCAGTTTTGCAACGGCTGCGTGAAGCAGAAGCTGGATCCTCCCGCTCTTTTCTGCCAGCTGACCGCCTTCACCTCGTGCTCCGAATAATACATCGTGCACGTCTTCCCTCGCCATCAACCTTCTCCCATTGTTACTATTCATCTTTTCATCTTGCAGTCCCGTCTTCCTTTGGTCTCTAGCACAGCAGTCGAGTCACCTAATCGTTACGAGTCGAACCCCGCTGGCCCTTCTGCTACCGACGAGCTGTCACCTCAATAACCAAACAAATTATCCGGCCCCCCCTGCTCTTTTTTTATTTTTAGTGAACAGCAGCCACCCTCGATGCTCGTGCCCAAGCCGACCGACTTCTAACATTCTCTTGAGGCTGTCTCGTGGGACAAAAGCATCCCCGATTGCGCCGCGTGCCCTGCAGCGTCCCTGCTCGCGCCACTTGAGCTGATTATCAATCATGTCTTCCAACTCCAACGGCGGCGACGCGAGAAACGGCGACGCAGACGTGCTTGCCAAGATTCACCTTGCGCTCGAAGTGGTTCACAGCCCTCACTCGACCAACGATGCGCGTAGGGAAGCCCAATCTTTCCTCGAAGAGGTCAAGGACATCCCCGAAGCTCCCTTCCAGGGCTACACCTTGGCCTCTGACAAGGCTCAGGCGCCCGTTGTCCGCCATTATGCCCTGTCGCTCCTCGAGCATGCCATACGATACCGATGGGCCAGCTATACCGACGAACAATCCCGAACCCTTCGAAACTGGGTGCTGGAGCTCAGCCAGGCCGTCACCAAGGGCGACCCATCATATCTGAGAAACAAGACTGCCCAGCTCTGGGTGGAAGTGGCCAAGAGAAGCTGGGGCTCCGACTGGACGGATATGGATGCCATGCTCGTTGAGCTGTGGCAAATCCCCAATTCGCCCGCTCACAAGGAGCTCGTCATGTTTGTCCTCGAGGCTTTGTCGGACGAGGTTTTTGCCGGAGATGACTCTGTTGTTGCCATGAGGGAAGGCGTCCTTAGCAAGGCGTGCGTCGAGATCTTCACTCCCACGGCGGTCCTGATCGAGGCATTCCCCAATCGTCAGCCCGGTCCAGATGTTCGATGTGGTCACGAGGGCTGGCTCAGTCGACTATCAGAGTTCCTCGGCTTGTGTATCAATGCAGACGCCAATGACGAGGTGAAGATGTGCATTGTCAAAGGATTCTCCGTCTTCCTATCACTTATGCCATGGGCTATCCCGAAAGCTATAGCCTCTGCTCGCTGTGTGGATATTTTGTCTGCTGGCCTGGCGTCGCCATCGACTGAAATTCAAAAGGTGAGACAAACCTACTGGTGTGCCAATTCCCTGCGATTCGTGCTAACGAGCTCCCAAACAGGTCGCTCTAGACGCCCTCCACGCTCTGTATTGCCGGTCCAACTTTACAGATGAAGAGTTCAGGGACCTCGTGGCCCCCATGTACAGCAGTGCATCCATACAACTCTTCAAGCAACTCATTGGTCGGTCAGAAGTCGACGCTGACGATGTAGACGAAGACAAGTATCAGATCCTGAAGAGGCTATCTGAGGTAAGGCCCCTGATAGTAAACAAACGCACGGATTCAGTTATCCTCTAACACGCTTTTGCGACAACAGATGCTCTCAAGTTTAGGTGATTATTTTGAGAGAAAGCATTCCCAAGTCCCTCTTGATGCAAGCCCCGAAGGCTTCCTGCAGCTTTTGCTCCAAGTAGTACAACACCAAAGTCTCATGGTGTCCATCCCGGTCTTAGTGACGTGGACGAGGCTCCTTGCGAACAAGGTGATCGGCCCAAGTGACATTGTTACATCCATGATAGGGCCTCTCCTCGAGGTCTGCAGCTCCAGATTGGTCCGATATGAAAATCTGCCTCAAGATACCTCTGACCCAACGTTTCTGTTCCTTATGGAGGATACCGATACCATCCCAGAGCGCCATGCCTTCCTGGGCAATTACCGCCGCTATAGCTCACAGGTCGTTGAAATCATTGTGCAACTCAAACTAGTCGATGCTGTATCTCACATCCTGGGGCGCACCGAACAAATCTTGCTGCATCTCTACGATGGACAGCCTTCATTTGACAGTGAGACATTGCCCCGGCTCCGCCGTTCTGATTGGAAGCATGAACTGACGTGATTAGAACAAAATTATTTCAAGCACTCCATGCCCGTTCTGCAGGTAGACGCCCACTTCACTCTAATTGAAGCCTCGTTGAAAGGGTATGCGAAGTGGAAGAGGTCACACCAACACGACAGCGTATGTGGCAAAGGACGCTTCTTGATTATGGCGATTACGCTAACTGATCAACTGGACAGCAACAACAGATAGCCGAACTTGAGTCCAGCCTTGAAGGCTGGTGCACGAGACTTTTGGAGATGAATTTTGAGGTATGTTCTCTGTTTACAAGAATGCGATGGGCCGATCTTGGCATTGACTAACGCTCGTCACTCTTCAGGATCCTTTAATCCGAAGGCGAACTCTACAGTTACTCGTCTACTTCTCGACAAATGCCCTGAACAAGAACGCAAACTTTATGCTGAAAGTACTTGAGCACATCATTCTTACATGGCCTGTGTTAGAGCCAGCGTATGGCGCGTACAATGACGCCATTAAAGATTTCCAAGTCGAGAGCATGGTCGAGCTGCATCGCCTCGCAATCGGAATGCCTGACCACCTCCTGGTATGCTCCTTCTCGGTGGACTCTTCACATCTAGCATACAGGAGGGCTAACTTTTTGATCATTAGGGAGTTTACGAACAAATCGAAGCCCGTGTGAATGAGATGATGTCTACCGGAAAGTTAGATGATAGAAGGACTCTTGCTTACCGAAGCTTTTTGTTCTTAATCATGTAAGTTGCAACACCCGACACTTAATAGCAGATTGAGTGTTAGTTTTAATCCAGGCCCCTAGACACCGAGCCAAGAGCCTTGATGCTCAGGCAAAGATCCAGAAGCTACGAGAGTTTGTTGAACCAGTCAAAGCGCAATGGCAAGAGGAGAATATCAAATCTGCCGTGAAGTCATACTCTGGCTTCTGCGAACTTCTTGGGCTAGATAAAGCCCAAGCATACTTGGTAAGCCGTCAGGCACACAATATCAAAGACTGGGGCTCCTGTGAGCTCGACGCAGAGGGATTAGCCCTCCAGAACGAGTTGGAAGAGCGCCTCAAGGTACGTGTAACCTCTGGAAGTCCTATGCCCTTGGAAGCATATGCCAACACAACATGACAGCAATTGCCACTCCGTCCGACGAAAACCCTTCTTGCTCTATCTGTGGACCGGGTCGACAAGTCATCCACCGCCTTTCAGGCTACTTCCGTGATTTGGGAGGAAGGGTTCGCAAACATTCTAGCGGATTTACTGCGTCTTCTGAGGTACGTATTCGATTTGGTCGAAATGCTGTTATTTTGGTCATGTTTACTAATTTCGTTCTAGCTATGCCCACGCGTCGCATAACCCACATAATTGGACAGGATTCCCAGAAGGCATGCGCCACATGGTTGATAAAGTCCTGAGCGATCGGTTTTGGCAGGCCGGTATCTCTGAGGGAAGCAAAGATGATTTCTACGCTCGAGTTCTTGATAAGAAAGGCACGATAGAGGGACTTGCATCCACGATTCGCGGCTCAGTTCGTTTTGTCCGCGAAACTGCGTATGGCGTCATATACTGCATGAGCAAGCTTCATTCGCAGTTTTACGGATTCAGCGAGCTCGCCGCTCCATTGTCCGAGGCCTTCTTCTCAGACTCCGTATGGCTGTCTACACACCAGCAAAGCAACCTGCTGAGTCTGGTGCGGCACCTCGTCGACGACTGCCCTGTTGATTGCCGCGAAAACTTCTTGCCCAGGCTTTTATCCTCGTGCTTCCAACAGATGGATACCAAGATCAACTCTGAGTGGGCAAAGCTGGAGCAGCAGCAGACCGTGGTGGCAGATGGAGATGCCGAGCTAAAGGAAGAGATGAAGTCTGAGAGCATTCTCCGACAGGTGACGTACACTGCTGTCGTGCTAGTGGCCGACTTTCTGGATCCAACCAAGCCGAGTAAGATGAATCCCTAATGACTTTCGACATATTTGCCATTGCTAACCTTTTATATAGATTCTCCAACTTTGAAGTCACAGGCCCAGAATGCTGGCGAGCACAACCATTCTAGGGATTCTTATCCCTCTCTTCGAAAGTTTTGCTTGTCCCACCAGGAGATTATCGAACCACTCTTGCTTTTTTGCATGCATGGAATTCGCATGCGAGACATTCGATGTTGCGGCATGCTACTGCGATTATTCATCTCTCTGGTGCCGGAGTTCTCGACGTCTGGTCAAGGATCTAAGAGAAACCAAACAACTTCTGATGGAAACGGGGCCTCGGCGGATGCGTCTCCCATCCCCTCGGAAATCGCTACGGCTGTCCGAGAGTATATCTCTTCGGACGTACTGAGATCATGCATCACATCCTTCCACGAGCCATACTTTGTAGATGTGCAGAAGGAGTTGGCATCGCTCATTGCCACCATTGTGGTCTACTATAGCACAATCACTTCAACGCCAACCGACGTTCTCTTGGCACTGCCCAATGTGAATCCTGCAGAACTAGAGCGCCTAAATGCCTACGTCGCCAAGCCGGGATCCCACACTCGGCAACAGAGAGCAATTGTCTTGGAATTCTTGAAGGATCTCAAAGGAGTGAGCGTCTCGGAGATGGGGAAGCTGAACAAAAACTTTGACAGTTCGAGCCGCTCTAAGCGCCCAGCCCGAAGCAAAATGGCACAGGGCTTCATGACTACCACTCCGGCAGCATCTGATGCTGCGGGCCGCAAAAGGGCAGATGAGGCCGGGGGCAGGGCTACGCCTGATGGCCTGGAGGGCATTTCTAATTTATTTGAGGGTTAAAACAAAAAAACTTTGGGTGGCGGTTTAGGCTGCCAGAGTGTCGATAGAGGCGAACTAAAAAAAAAAAAAAAAAAAAAAAAAAGGATTTAACAATGGCGACAATGGGGCGCAACAGGAGTTTGCCTTTTCCCTATTGTCTTATACTGTTCTATATTATAGCACATCTTTTGCTTTGTTAGAGCCTACGGTGCAAGAGCCATAGGTGGAAGGCTGGAGGATGTAAAGAAGAAGCCTGAGAAGGGAGGGGGGGCAAGAGACTGTTCGTGGGAAGAAGCCCGAGCAGTAGGTAGTGTCATATGCCATGCAGACTGGCATAAGAGGCATGGGATGAAGCTGTCATACCGCCTCAAGGCACCGCAGGAATTCTGGTAATTTAAGGTGGACAAAGCCACGAAAGGGGAGGAAGACTCGTAGTTACTAGGAATGTTAATGAAATCTAGTAGCACAAGTTGGAGCTATTTGATACTTGGACAGGCCGTATGTGCATTTGTCCTAGACCATGTCCAAAAGGCGTTGCTGAAGGCGGGTTTGACCCCTGCCTAGCATCCTTGGCCGAATCCTACATGTCATAATAATATTTCCGAGAGATGCCAAGCAACCAAGGCTGTGGTTGTTGTGATTGGACTGGGGCTTGTGTCGCCTGGGATTGTCAGTCAGTTGGGTATGTTGGACGTTGGAAGTACGAGTTGTCCGGAGTCCGGATTTTACGGCGGTGGGGATGGGTTCAGGTGTTTTGCAGGAGATATAGTATTGAAAACAGCCACCCTTGTGTGACTTTGGGAGTTGCGTATGCATGCATGCGTAGGCGAAGTTGGTGCCATTAGCATCGTCATCATGAGTGCCTTTGTATTGGATTACAGGGGGGGGGGGGGGGGGGCTGTCTGGAAGCATTGTGCGAGGAATATTGTCCCAACCAAGGAGTGCGTAGGCTGCGTAGGCATACATATGTGCCTAATATCGCAAGATAAACACGTGAGAACTAAGAAGAGAGGGAGGGAAAAGGAGAAAGGGGGGGCACAGAGAGAGAGAGAGAGGCAAACATGCGTACTGAGCTGAGCTGGGCAGGGCCTCTGTTGGGTGTGACGTGCAACGAAGGGGGGGGGGTCGTACGTACGAGGAGGCAACGCTGTGATCCGTCTCGCTTCGCGTGTTTGGCCTACCGGGGAGAGACGGTTCGGTAAAGGACAGGCTTGGGATGGCGATGGTAGGGAGGTTTTCTTGGCGGTTGGATTGCGGGCGTTGGAGGTCAAGATGGTGAATGGTGGTTTTATACCATCAGACATCTTACTTACATGGATGGTGCTGCGTGTACGGATATAGCAGCCCGAGGAAACAGTTGGTAAAGACGAAGAAGAGATCAGATGCATCAGCACCAGTTGCAGAGCTCATCAACGGAGACGAGGGAGTCGTCGAGTTCGGGATCTAGACGCCCACGGCCTGCCAGTAGCCTCCATTCGGAACTGCACGTAGCCTCTTTTTGCGCACCCGCAACAATCCATTGGCCGGGATGCTCTATTCCCCCATCTCTCACCATTCTTTCCTCTGTTCATAGTTCTTATTTCCTTATTTTTCTGTTTCTGAGTGCCGCCTTTTGTTTCGTTTTTCTTGGCCCTCGTAACAGCGGTGCCGTGCTAGTTCACCTTGGGGGAGCGGCAGATGGAACCCCCCATGACACTCGTCAAACAGAAGCGGTTCCCCCTTTGGCCTGTCGCAGCTAATTATAGCCCAAAAGACTGAACTTTGACGGCTCGTGGGAGTTTGGTTTGTTTTAGTGTAGGCGGTAGATACACCAATGCGTTTCGGTGAGGCTTCAAATCTCTCGCTAGCCGCGCTTCCCCAGCGTGTTAAACCTGCAGCTCTAGACCTTTGGCATTGAATCTGCTGGGTCCTAGGCCAGGGGGGGGGGGCTTGATCAGGTCACTCCGCAGCTTGATCACTCCGACCCATGCTAGTTTATGCTTGTTGGGGGCAGCCTTTTCCAAGGATGGGACGAGTCTCGATCCTGCTGTTGTTGGTGGCATCTCTTTTTTTCCCTTCCTTTTTATATTAAAGTACGAGGCGCGGAGTCCGGACTTGGGGGAGTCAAATCTCGGCGAGCTGCCGCCCTTTGAACCGTGCACAGCAAATAAGAAGTCTTGAACGAGCTTTTTTCGACCTGCGCAACGGTTGCACGGCTTGGCTCCACCTTGGCAGCAAGAGAGTCTTCAGCATTTCCCGGGATCTGGGAATGCCAATTTGTCACGATATTGGTTCCAATGCGGGTGGATTGATGGGAAGATGTTTTGGAGATGCGTTCGGCACTCGCAAGAAACAGCACCGGCTTTACCCCTAGTTTAGCTGCTTCGGTTAGCGGTCAAAGTTCTCTGTGGCCCAATATAGCATTGGATTGATGCATTGATGGATCCAGTGTGATTGATTAGATGGCTTCAAATGGCGTCTGGGTACTAAACTGCAGCCCCTGGCACCTGTCAGTCCAGTCCAGTGTCTGAGGCCTGGCAAACTGAGATCCGCGACACGGCAGGTTACATCTGCCAAAGTACCAGACCCAGCGGCGGCCAGTAGGCAGGGTGCGCGTACAGGTACAGGCCCCAAGCCCAACGCCCTCCGCCGTGCTGCCTGCACCCGTACCAATACCAACCCGTGAGCTTTTGTATCCACGCAGGTACCGCCAAGATCTCGCTTCCAGGTTTCTTGGTCGTCTCGTGCGAAGTGCCATCCCATGGCCATCACGCTGCCGTGACGAGAACGAATTTCACCCTCCCGCCAAACCCGTCCGTTTCCTTTCTTTTCCCTTCTTTTCCTTCGTTCTTCCAACCGTCTCACTTGATGCTTTGCTCTTTGTGAGCCCGTCTCCCGTTTGGCTGGCATCGAGACCGTTCTTTTATCCCTGGGGCCTCCTATTCCAAGTCCTTTTTTTCCTTTCTTTTCCCCCCTCATTCGTCGTCATCCCGGAGCTCGCGCTTCACGTTGACCTCTTCTATTTTCTTTTTCCAGCGTCTCCTCTCGTTGATACCCGCGTCAGGCCTACAAAGAAGAATTTACGTACAAGTGAGTCCGAGTCGGTTCGACAAGTAAAAGAGAGTTGAGCCAGAGCGAGAGCCTGACAGTCGACCGGCAGAGGCTCCCCGGCTGGCACGCCTGAATCTGACCAAGATCCCGGCTCGCTAGAAATCCTGCAATCCGGGTCCGGATTTCGCTTACAGCAGCACCAAGTGGACGGCATACGAGTATATCTCCAACTCTGCCTGCGATAGCTTCATCCACCGCAGTCCTTCATCTGGCTCGTCAACGCCCTGTATAATTTTCCAGCCGCCCCCAACCTTGGCCCCTTGTCTTCCTTGGCGCAGTCTCCAGGCGTCCGTCCAACTTGCTGTCCGATTCCAGATCGCTCCTCATTGCTTCTGCCGTGTGTATTCGCCACCACTTTATCCGGGAGGCACATCCAACCATTCATTAGCTACATAGCCTCGGCAAATCAGACATCCATCTCACCAAAGTCGCTGCTCAACTCCTCTCTCATCGCAAGATACATCGCTTCTCGCCTACCTGCCAACACTCGGCATCTCTCGTCACTCACTGTTGCACCGTCATCCACCTGCCTGCCTTGTGACAGGTTGAGCAAACATTTCCCTTCGTGGCCTCTTGTTTACGGGCCCCCCTCCCTCTCCCCCATCACCATTGGGAGTTGCTTGGCGCCCTCGGATTCTCGTCTCTCGAATCTTTTCTCCTTCACCGTCACCTCGAGAGCCCATAAGCTGCCTGCCTTGGAAGCTGACCACTCTACAATATCGCCGCGATTCCGTTTTTGAAGACGGTCCCTCGATCTTCTAACTGCCTCTCCCCTTTTAATCCTTCTTTTACTTTCTTCGGCTCTTGGTACCGAGATAGGGCTGCGTGGCGTTTGGCTTCACACGCTATTTCATCCTCATTCGAGCTCTCCCATCCCGATTTGGCAAGAGGGTCAGGCCCAATTTCGCCCCATATCAGCCTCAACACGCTCTTCTTCTCTCCTATACATACATATACCTATATATCCGCTGTCAAAGGTCTGTCGTCTGTACATTCATCTTGCCGACGTTTCTGGCCACTTCTCCATGGTCCAATATCATGGTTTCGAGAATACGATATTCAAGCTCCGAACCCGATATTCTTTGATATAAGCCAGCCAGCTTCGTACACTCACCATGGTTTACCAAGGCAAGCCTTCAAGGGGCTGTCAGATGTGCCGTACTCGTCGCATCAAGGTATGTCTCTTTGCTCTTTGCCCTGTTATGAAGCTCCGCGTCGAAACTCATCATCTACTAGTGTGACGAGACAAAGCCCACCTGCAACCAGTGTGCCAAGTCTCGCCGGCAGTGCCCTGGATACCGAGATGAGTTCGACCTGGTGTTTCGTAACGAGACCCAGGCGACGGAGAAGAGAGCGCAGCGGGCAACAAAAAAGGCTTTGGCGCAAAGGATGACCAAATTCGCCCCCGGTTCTACGCCTGAGCCGACGTTTTCAACCGGTCAAGATTCAACCGCCAACCCCTCCTTTGCGACATCTCAACACCTGTCCTCAACGGCTTCCTATGGCCGCAAGAATCAGCAGACCCCTTGGACCGGCCTTTACTCCCTACTGCAGAAGCCGCAGATGGACTTGGACGGCCAGGTGACTTGCCACTTCCTCTCCAATTACGTCCTCATTCCGCGGCAAGGCAACGGGCGCGGGTTCCACGAGTACGTAGTACCATTGCTCAGGGCAGAAGAGGTGGCCCCCCATTTCAAAGCCGCATTCGACGCCTGCGCCATGGCTAGTTTCGCCAATACCCGGGGGGACGAGCTTCTGGTTGAACGCGCCCTGCGCATTCATTCAAAGGCATTGGGGGCTATAAATATAGCCTTGAACAACCCAGACACCATCAAGCAGGATTCTACACTAGCATCAATCCTCTTGCTGGGGCTTTTCGAAAACATTACAACCAGAAACCTCGGCATGCTGGCTTGGGGGCCTCACATCCGTGCCGCCATCCAGCTTGTCAGGAAACGGGGCCGCAAACAACTCCGGACCAAAATCGGTGTCGCCTTGTTCATAGCGGTGCGAACCCAGATGGTAGGTTCTTCCTCTGTCATGACCACATGTTTGACTCCTCGTATGCTTTTATATCTTCCTGTTCTGACTGTAGTTTTCGTAGATTGTCCACACGCTCAGTACTGCCAAACCACCTCTAATGCAGGCGGAGTGGTGGCTTAATTCAGATTCTGTCCGCGATACGTATGCTTCTCAGTGCCAGAGGCTCGGCATTCGCACCGGGGAAATCAGGGCAGAGGTAAACCGGCTCATGAGCCAGCTCCCTCGAAACATGGAAAGCGTTGAAGCCATGAAAGACTTGATCAGACAAGCTCGGGAGGTGGATTTTGACTGCATCCGATGGGCGGAGACGCTCCCAGACCATTTTAGATACCGGACCATCCTCTGGCAAGATGAAATCCCTGATGCCGACTACGGTCAGCTGGAAGTGTTCCCAGGCCGCGTCGACGCCTACCCAGATCTGTGGGTGGCTAGCCTCTGGGGCATGATGCGAGTATCACGAATCATCCTGGCGTCAGTCGTGATTCGGTGTGCCGCCTGGGTCTGCTCACCCGTCGACTACCGCACAGCGCCAGAGTATGCCACAGCGAGGAGAATATGCGTGGAGAACATCACCGATATCATAGCTTCGGTACCCTACCAGCTCGGGTGGTTCAGCACACGAAAGCACCTGTTTCAGCAAGACAGCCTTTCCGGGTTTGCCTGCGGCGAAGACGATACCTTCAAAAGCCTCTCTGGATACTTTTTGACCTGGCCGCTGGCTTGTATCCAGGGACAAGACTACACGACTGATCACCAGCGAACCTGGGCTCGTGGACGGCTCACCTACATCGGAAAGCATCTTGGCGTCTCGTACGCTCTCATGCTAACACAGGTATGAATACATCCCCCATTTCCATGTCCTGCACATGCACATGTATAAGTTGGCTAACAGCTGTAATCAACCCGCAGCTCCAATATCGGACTCCTTCCATGCTCATTAGAATGGATGGCACAATGGCCAACAGTCCGTCTGTCAACGTCGAGAAGCTTCTTTCCATGAAAGTCGCAAAGCCGTCCGAAGTTTTACCCACGATGCCCATGGCACCGCAGATGTTCCGGCAGCAGATGTTCCAGGGTCAGCCGACTGTATTGGTATGTGAAGCAGCCGCACCTAGCGATGGGCAGCCCGCTAACGTGAGACGGCAGTTGACGCAGCACGCTATTTCGACGTACGACGATACAAGTCCGGAAGGGGATTGAGATGAACTGCAAGACCATACGGACCGGTTCTTATTTGTTATTTCGAAGGCGCAGGCATCGGGTGATCAACCGAGGAAAAGGAAAGGTTGGGTCAGGCGCACAGGCTAGGAGCATGTCATAGGTTCTTGCGTTTGACAGTGTCATCATTTTGGTCTTATTTAGGGAAAATTATCAGTGTGGCTGCATTTAAGAGAGAGTTAGATGTTAGGATATGTATAACGGCCTATTAGATGACTTGTTCAGTCAATCAAGCGATGGCCCAGCTAGACGCTCCTCCGCAATACATTTCCAAAGGGGCTCCATCCATGAAAAGTAGAAAGAAAAAAACAATGCTCCCTCCCATTCAAGTCCTAGTCGGCAAACTCTCATCAGTTGCAAGTAATTCCTATGCCGTCCGTCACATGTCATTTTGACATTTGAATCCAAAGTTGACTCGTCAAGCTTATTCCGACTCCGTTATTTCGAGCCTTTCCGCTTCCTATAATCCCAAGGAACATTAGTACCCAGGCATAAAAAGCTCCCCGCGACAAAGTAACAGCCTCTCCAGGTCCCCCCAATAGTGTAACATAGGTCGCAAAGGGTGATGGCTGCTCACATTTCCTCGTCCCTCTGCGCGGTCCCCAGGTTCCAGGCCTTGACGACGTAGCTCTGGGTCTTGTCGACGTATTTCTCGTTTTGCATCTGCTTGATGCCGACGCGGACGCCGTCCTTTGTGAAGACGACGTTTTTGCGGCCCATGCGCTCGGACGCGGTCTCGCGCATCTGGACGAAGGAGAGGTAGATTTGGTAGAGGACCCAGCCGCCGCCGCTGAGGAGGGCGATGGCGATGATGAGGGGAATAATTTGGCTGGAGCAGGGCGTAAGATGCATGTTAGTTGTTTATGTTCTTTGCTTAGAGTTAAGTGAGGGATGGGAGAGAGAGAATGAAAGAGAGACGTTACCCCAAGGTTGACGCCATGATATTCAGGAGGGAGTGGCGCGATGCGGGGAGGCAAGCGATGCTGTTCTGAGTTTAAAAAAAAAAACTGGGCGAACGAATATAGCCCGGGGTATCTAAGGTTTTGGTTCTTTTTGGGTGTGTTATTAAAGGCGATTTTGTCGGCGAGGCGCAAACGAAGCAGGCGACTCTTGGGGAAATGGACGTGGCGCGACCAGATGATCAAATGTCAAAGGAGCGAAAAAGAGTTGGAATGAAGAAGAAAAAGGCGGCAAAGGCCAGAAAAAAAATCGAACCCGTGACGGTTTTTGGAAGAACTGAAAAATAAAAAGAGGGAGCGTGAAGAAAGCAAGTTGATGGCTTTGGAGTGATGGGAAGCTTGGAGGGAGTGGAATGGGAATGCAAAAGATTAAAAAGAATGCGAATTGAATGCATGTGCAAGTGAGTGGAGGAGGCCTCAGCCTTTTGGCGATTGGATTTTCGATTATTACTGCCCGAAATAGCTGCTGAGCTACATGCACGGTTGCACAGGTCTGTCTTTGTAACACTAGACCGGGTTGCTTGATCAAGGGAAGAGAATATCTGGGGCTTTTTGGGCTTTCGGGGCTGAGGAGTTGAGCATCTTTCCGTTCACCCGCGCCTTTTTTTTTTGGTTCTGACATACTGTTTTGTTTGTTCCCCTTGCTCAACTCATGATGATGCTTGTTCCTCATCTCATCTTGTTGATACTAGGTAGGTAGTTCGCGTTTGCAAGCCAGGGGGGCCGCCAGCCTGCAGTTTACAGCGGCTGCCAGTGGGCTGTTGGCGACGCTAATGCGCTGGGGGCAGGTGGGCTGTGGCGGGCTAGCGAGGGGACCTGAAAGTAGGGACCTGTAGGATTACCGCATCCCGTCTATTATTATCGTTCCGTGGCCGAACATTGAGAGCAGAGCATGGAGAGCATTGACGCGGTTCCTGCGAAGAGACGCTTTTGCGTCAATTGCATTGATGGTACCTGCAGGGTTCGTCTAAAGAAGGGTGACATTCTCACTAGAAGAAGCTCCTTGTCGTGGTATCAGATATATGGGCAATTCATGAGTCACTCACTGGCAGCAAAAGAGGGAGCTCAAAAAAGAAAAAAGAAAGAAAGAGAGTCGGCAACACAGCGGTGAATTGAAATGCTTTAGCTCGTGTAAGCAATTAATCGCATCAGCACAGCCGGGGAGCTTAGACGCGGTACATACTGCAGAGGGATCCCCCACAGCGAAAAATGTCCTAATCGGGGGATGATGATGATGGACAGGGTATCAGATGTCAATATGTATTAGTACTGCACTGCATGCATCGACGGGTGAACCGCTGCGACGCCCTTGTCTGCCTTGGCGGGGAGATTAGGGTCTGGGCAAGTTGCCGAATTCCGGCCGCTGTTTGCTTCAACTTGTGAAGAGTTGTTTCATCGAGCTTTTGGAGATCAACAGCTACCCTGAAGTTTGACGTATTGTGTACGGCTCAGATCTGAGATGCGAGGTTCAGCTGTTCTCGTCGCGGCAAGTCATCAGGAACCAGTCATCTGCCATCTACCCCGTGTTTAGATCTATGTACCACGTGGCTTGATTCAAGCTTGCTCGTATCGCTGAGGATCAACAAATGTTGCCTTAGTACCGTGGTTGCTTTTTGGCCACCTTTCAACAAGTCCCTGTACGCGTACCGAAATGGCATGTAGCGACGTGTTTCCAACGGCATCTCACAATGTCTCGAAGCTCAGCCGTGGATAATCCATTCTTCTGGATACCTCGTGTCTTTGGAAAACGTCTAGGTGTTCAATGGTATTGGAAGTTCAAGGGTCTATGAAATCGTTCTATAAAACCCACAACCACCAATACAACACAAACAATATCGACCTGCATTGCTGCAGTCGCTGCTACCTCTTCCTGTTAGTGCCTGTTAGTACCTCGTGCTCCACCGCGTCTCAACGCCTCTCTCCCTAGCCACAGCGCCCCTCTTTGTGTGGCTCAGAGGCGGTGTCTAATACCTATCCAAAAAGGACACTCTACCTATCGACTGGACGACAAGCAGTGACGCCCACCAACGAATCTTGATCCTGCTTCCGCCTGCCAATCCACCCAGACGGCTGGCTTCGACATCGAATTGTTCGATCCTTCGACTGTCGGACGCAACCTCGGCCTTTTCACCCCCTCGGCCGTCACCTCGTGGCCATAGGCAGAGCTTTCTCGCCCAGAGCAAACGATCCTCTAGAGGCCCAGCCCTCCCCACCGACCGAACTCCATCCCAACATCCCTCGCCTCTGATCGCGCACAGAGCGACGCCCTCGTTCTACTCAATCTCATCATGTCGGCGCCTCCCAGCGATGGCTACGGCCAGCCGCTTGACCAGCAAGCCCAGGAACAGCCATACGATGGCCAGGCCGCACCTCACGGCCACGAGGCTGCTGCGGGCAAAAAGAAGAAGCGAGGATATGCGGCGCAAGCTTTCGAGGTCGGCACAGGAGCCAATGCTTTAGCTGGCGGCCAGCTACCAGTCGGACAGCAGTACGGCGTGCCGCCAGTCCAAGGCGGTGCTGCTCCTTACGGTGCCTATCCGCAGGGCGAGCCTCAACCTGCCGCTGGCGGACCCGCGGCGCCTGGATACCAGTATCCCCAAGCCGGCTATGGCGCACAGCAACCCGTGCCCGCAGCGCAGCCCGCATATGGCGGCTACCAGGCTCCGGATCAGGGATATCAACCGCCGGGTGGTCAGGGTCCTGCCGCTGGCATCGCCGGCATCACCCAGGGCATGGCTGGGATGCAGATGGGAGCCCAGCCTCAGCCCCCGCAGATGGCCCAAGCAAACAGGCCCGCTGCTCTCAACCAGCTTTATCCTACGGACCTCTTGACCCAGCCTTTCAACGTCACGGAGCTGGATCTGCCTCCTCCTCCAATCATTCTTCCGCCTAATGTAAGATTTGACATCCTGTCCAACATGCCATGCGCGATGACGTGCGCTAATATGAGCTGCGTTTCTTGACAGACCAGCGTGACTGCCTCGCCGGATTCCAACTGCTCTTCGCGATACATTCGCTCCACCATCAACGCCGTCCCCACATCCAACTCGTTGCTCAAGAAGTCCAAGCTGCCGTTTGCTCTCATCATCCAGCCGTACGGAGCTCTTCACGACGACGAGGATCCCATCCCCGTGGTCCAAGATCAGGTCATTTCACGTTGCCGAAGATGTAGGACGTATATCAACCCATTTGTTACCTTTTTGGACCACGGCCACCGCTGGAGGTGTAACATGTGCAACCTGAGCAACGACGTGCCCCAGGCCTTCGACTGGGATGCTGCGGCCCAGCAGGCTGCCGACAGATGGCGACGCCACGAGCTCAACCACGCCGTCGTCGAGTTTGTCGCCCCCCAGGAGTACATGGTCCGACCGCCCCAGCCCCTGGTGTACCTCTTCCTCTTCGACGTCAGCTATGCGGCTGTTTCCAACGGCCTCCTGGCCACGAGTGCCAGGACCATCCTGGACAGCTTGAACAGGATACCCAACGCGGATCGCCGAACTCGCCTTGGTTTCCTCGCCGTCGACTCTAGCCTTCACTACTTCTCCATCCCCAAGGATTCGGAAGAGAATGGCGAGACCAGCATGCTCGTGGTCAGCGACCTTGACGAGCCCTTTTTGCCGGTGCCCCACGACCTCCTGGTTCCCTTGACCGAGAGCCGCCAGAGCATCGAAAAGTTCCTCCAGAAGCTGCCGGACATGTTCCAGAACAACCAGAGCAACGGTTCGTGCATGGGCTCCGCCCTGCGTGCGGGACACAAGCTCATCTCCGCGCTTGGTGGTAAGATTGTTGTTCTCACAGCCTCGCTTCCCAACACCGGCGTCGGAAAGCTGGACATGAGGGAAGACAAGAAGCTCTTGGGAACCTCCAAGGAGAGCAGCCTCCTGCAGACTTCGAACAGCTTCTATAAGAGCTTTGCCGTCGAGTGCTCCAAGAACCAGGTTTCTATTGACATGTTTTTATTCTCATCCCAGTACCAGGACGTGGCCTCATTGAGCAACTTGCCGAGATATACGGGTGGACAGACTTGGTTCTATCCTGGCTGGCACGCCTCGCGACCGGAGGACGCACTCAAGTTCGCCTCCGAGTTTAGCGACTACCTGTCTTCCGAGATTGGATTGGAGGCCGTCCTCCGAGTTCGCGCGACCACTGGTCTGCGCATGAATGCCTTTTACGGAAATTTCTTCAACCGCAGCTCAGATCTCTGCGCATTCCCGGCCTTCCCCCGCGATCAGTGCTACGTTGTTGAAGTCGCCATTGACGAGAGTCTTACTAAGAACGTGGTATGCCTCCAGGCGGCCGTGCTACACACGACATGCAATGGAGAGCGTCGCATTAGGGTCTTGACTCTGGCCCTGCCAACAACGACGAACCTGTCTGACCTGTACGCGTCTGCGGACCAGTCCGCCATCACAGCCTACTTCAGCCACAAGGCCGTCGAGAGAGCGCTCAGCAGCGGCCTGGATGCGGCCCGAGACGCCCTGTCAGCCAAGGTTACCGAGCTTCTCCAGACTTTCAAGAAGGAGCTCGCCGGCGGCAGCATGGGCGGCGGTCTGCAGTTCCCTGCCAACCTCCGAGGACTCCCTCTCCTGTTCCTTGGCCTCACAAAGAATGTCGGCCTACGAAAGTCGGCGCAAATTCCTTCCGACATTCGATCGGCCGCCTTGTGCCTCTTGTCCACGCTTCCGATCCCGCTCTTGATCCGATACATTTACCCCAGACTCTACTCTCTGCACGACATGCCCGACAATGCGGGTGTCCCGGATGAGGCCACAGGGCAAATTACCCTACCCCCTGCACAAAACCTGTCATTGGAGAGATTGGTGCCATACGGCCTCTATCTGATTGACGACGGCCAGGTGCAGTTCTTGTGGGTGGGCCGCGATGCCGTTCCTCAGCTCATCGCCGACGTCTTTGGAGTGGAGGACCGCACACAGGTTCACGTCGGCAAGGGCCGGGTTCCCGAGCTCGAAAACGACTTCAACGAGCGCATTAGGGCCGTGATCCAGAAGAGCCGTGATCACCGAGCACTTGGCGTGGGAAGCATCACGGTGCCGCACCTGTACGTTGTTCGGGAGGACGGCGAGCCATCTCTCAAGCTGTGGGCGCAAACGCTGCTCGTCGAGGACCGGGCAGACCAGGGAGTAAGTGCGGCACAGTGGCTTGGTTCACTTCGAGAAAAGGTACGTCAACCGGCACCCCCATAGATAACCCTATCAGCGACACGCGATAGCTAACATGATGGATCATCTAGGTTGTGCAGTAATGATTGTTAAGGATTGTATGTGAGCGGTGGTGTCACAATAATAATTGTATAGACTAGGTAGTGAAGGGGAAATCTCATGGTGGCCGGCCTTTGGCAGAAAAAAATGAGGGCGAGTATGAGGAGATGGGATTATGTCTGTTTTTTTATGGTAAACGAACAATATTTCAACAAATGGTCGCTTATAATTTGAAGCACTGAAGATGTGTTTCTTGAGACTCAGCCAAGTCCTGTGGCTGAGTACGTTGTTTCGAGGCGTCTTTGTCTACTTTCTCATCTAGGCAGCCGTCTAGCCTCATCAGGCATTATCCTGCCTTTATACCGCCAAGTGCCAAGATGCTACTCTTGTCTTGCATCTCGGCATCGCTGCCCGCGGTTGCAATGCGGCGGACGGCGATAGAGGCCGGCCGGCCGGCCGTTAAAAAGGGCACTTGGAGCACTTTGTTTCGTCGGCGGGACGGGGGCAGAAGTGGCGTGTTTTATCTGATTGGGTTGGGAAACTCCATAAATTTTCGAGCATTGGTAACCAATACGGAGAGACGGCCTTTTTTTGTGCGTCACATTTGTGGTGGTGTAACTGGGAGACTGTTACGTGATTTGCCTCGTCTTTTACGCTTGGTACAAGTGTTTTCTTGTAATATTCGGTAACTGGACAGGGAGGAGGACGAACAAAGAAGCGTACTCGCAACCGTACGGTAGGGTTTAACATGGAAGGGAAAAAAGGCTGGGATGAGAAATACGGGCCAAGTGCCTGAAACGACGCTGGAGAAGAACCTCTAACGTCGTGGTTTGAGGTTGGGCCCCTTTATTGGGGGAATTTGTGATTTACGCCGCAGGTGGGAGTGTGATGAAACAGGCGAGGGGGACGCTTGGCTGGCCAATGGGGATGGAGATTAGGCGCTTAGGGGAAAAAAAGAGGGTTAGTTTGCTTTGTGATGATGGATGCAGTCATGAGATGAAAGAAAGAAAGAAAGGGGGATGTACTAGGTATGTAGAAGGGATCATATGACTCATCGGGCATGCAATCGTATGGATTGGATTGTGATGTTGACGAGTATCGAGACTGGAGTTTGTTGGTTGAGATGGCCGTTGAAGAGAAGCGCCTGGACCTCGTTCGGAGTCGGAACTTCAAACGCGCTGGCGCAAAAGAAGCTGGAGGGCTACAGGGCGGGCTGAGCCTGTAAGATGCCCCAGACGCCCCCCATGTCGTTCTCCTGCCGAGACCATCAACTGCGCTATGGAACATTGAAGGCTTTAGCGGGCTTTAGCGGGCTTTAGCTCAGGCAGGCGCCGGGAGCTGGATGGGATTGGTTTAGGTTCAGGTTGTTTGAATGCCATCGGGATAGAAACAAAGTACGAGTAAGACGGCCAACTTGGTTTGTCCATTCTCTTTGTTGCTTGTGATGAAGATGAGGGGGGGTGCATATTCAGCGCGAGCTTACTGCAGTGTAATCACCTTTCCCCTCTCTTTGTCACAATTGGATGATGAGATGATTGTTTTTGCCTTCAAGGTAGTTCTCATCAGAGCTCTGGTAAGAACAAAGCGCACCTTGGCATTCGTACCAAGGAGGTACTAGGTAGACTGAGGGTACAAGCTACCTCTCGTACCTAGGTATGCGGCCAAAGAAAATCTTCAGCAATCTAAAACCGGCTTCCGTTCTAGAAAACAAATCCTTGTAGATAGCCCTTTGTTTTCACTCCCAGTTGAGGTCTTTGTTTCAACAAAACACAAAGGAAACCTCCCCCGAAAAGGGCACCTGTATGTTGTGCCGGCGTTTTGACAGGCCATATCTACATGCATGCATGCATTCCCACGGCATTTCCCCGTCAACAGTCTCCCGTCTGGTCCAGCCCCCCCCCCCCTTCTTCAGCCAAAGGGCATTGCTGTTTCGAGCCTTTCAAACCCGGGCTCGATACGGTACAGACAAAACGACCAGCGCCTGTCTTCGATCTGGTTCTGCCCAGGATCGGCAGGTTGTCACAGGACAGTTGCAAGGGGGGGCCACCAGCGGATCCGCGCGCGGCCTGAACCCGTACGGCACGAACCTGTAACTCCAACTCCAGGCGGGCTCTGGTAGGTATTCCATGCATCTGCTCCGTGTCCACCACAGCATCAGCATCAACAGGCCAGCCGGGTCCAGTCCATCCAGGGCCCTGCACCACCTATTATCGAGGCTACTAGTACCGGCAACATACCTACTTGTACTCGGTAGCCTAGCCCAGGCCTTCAACTGTCTGCAACTTGACCCCTTGCCTGGCCTGGCCTGGGCCTCTCAACTCCTAGCCCGCCCCCGCTGGCGCTCCTGAATTATTGCTTGTACAGAGACAAAGCACCGGCTCGCTAACGCACGCTCCTCAGCTGAGCAGATACAAAGGCCTTGGGCCACCCCACTTGGACTTGGACCAGCACGCACCTTCGACCCCGCAGCCAGCGACTCGTGCTTCTTCGTCAACACACCGAGACTTCCATATCATTTGCCAGAAGCCCGTCCGTCTTGTCTTGTCTTTGTCTTTGTCCGCTCGTATTCTTATTTCATCCGTTGTCCTTGTTCCGAGACTGAGCGCCTTTTTTTCGTCTCTTCAACTCCTCTTTCTTCGGCCCCAAGATAAGCGTTGGCAGCTGTTCTGCATATCCGCGCCCGTTCCTTTTCCCACCTTCTGTTCGTATAGCCGTGATCCCCCCCCTCGTCTGCCACGACAAGAGCCTCAAACTGACTCTGTTCTAGTTCGCTGGGTGGAGGTCCCGTTTAGTTGGCCTATCCGCATATTAGCCTGCGGGCACCGACGAGAATCTCCAACGCATATCGTACGGAGAGGCCTTTGTTTACCCTTTCCCGCCTGGTGCTGCGTTGCGTTTCTGTACGCTCTCGAGCTCGGACACCCACCTTTGGCCATTAACCGTCACCCGCCCACAACCAACTACCTCAGCTTCAAGTCGCGCAGAGCGCAAGCCCGACCATCATGTCTCGGTCGAACCCCCCCAACAATGCGTCGGCATCACGCAAAATCTCCTTCAACGTCAGCGAGCAGTATGACATCCAGGATGTTGTTGGCGAGGGAGCCTACGGAGTTGTTTGGTAAGTTCCTGCCGATCCGGACTTGCGGTCTGGATGTATGTAGCTACGCACGCCCAGATTCTAACAGCATTGGGGCAGCTCTGCCATTCACAAGCCGTCCGGGCAAAAGGTTGCCATCAAGAAGATTACCCCCTTCGACCACTCCATGTTCTGTCTGAGAACTCTGCGAGAGATGAAGCTCCTGCGCTACTTCAACCACGAAAACATCATCTCCATCCTTGATATCCAGAAGCCTCGAAGCTACGATAGCTTCAACGAGGTCTACCTTATCCAGGTATGTCTCCCCGGAGCTCCGCAAGTTGACTCTACCTTTTTTCATTATATTTGCTTACCATGGAACTTTCGTGCAGGAACTCATGGAGACGGATATGCACAGAGTCATTCGAACCCAGGACCTCTCCGACGACCACTGCCAGTACTTCATCTACCAGACGCTGCGAGCGCTCAAGGCCATGCACTCGGCAAACGTTTTGCACCGAGATCTCAAGCCATCTAACCTCTTGCTAAATGCCAACTGTGATCTCAAGGTCTGCGATTTCGGTCTTGCCCGATCCGCTGCTTCCCAGGAGGACAACTCTGGTTTCATGACTGAATACGTCGCCACGCGATGGTATCGTGCCCCCGAGATCATGTTGACCTTCAAGGAGTACACCAAGGCCATTGACGTCTGGTCCGTTGGCTGCATTCTGGCCGAGATGCTCAGCGG
This sequence comes from Trichoderma aggressivum f. europaeum, assembly GCF_033847375.1. Lineage (NCBI taxonomy): Eukaryota > Fungi > Ascomycota > Sordariomycetes > Hypocreales > Hypocreaceae > Trichoderma > Trichoderma aggressivum. The sequence continues at coordinate 323,714 of NW_026946398.1, forward strand.
CAAGCCTCTGTTCCCCGGAAAGGACTGTAAGTTGGCACTTATGCCGAACTCTTTACGCGAATGAATGCTGACACAAGGCCCTTTCCAGACCACCACCAGCTGACCCTGATCCTGGATGTACTCGGCACGCCGACCATGGAGGATTACTACGGCATCAAGTCTCGACGAGCAAGGGAATACATCCGCTCGCTGCCCTTCAAGAAGAAGGTGCCATTCCGCACTCTCTTCCCCAAGACTTCTGACCTGGCACTGGACCTCTTGGAGAAGCTGTTGGCGTTCAACCCTGTAAAGCGAATCACGGTGGAGGATGCCCTCAAGCACCCCTACCTCGAGCCATATCATGACCCTGAGGATGAGCCCACCGCGCCTCCGATCCCGGAGGAGTTCTTTGATTTCGACAAGCACAAAGATACCCTGAGCAAGGAGCAGCTGAAGCAACTGATTTACCAAGAGATTATGCGGTAAAAGCTTGGCCATGTTTTTTTCAGAGCTCGATGAAGCACGTTGTTGGAGGAGATTGTTTGCAATTTATACACAAAGGTGAACAAAATCGGAGGTATTTGCAGAGGTATTTGCGGAGGACATGCAGCAATGAGATGAGTTGAGATTGGCAAAGAAAGGATATCAGTCTTGGCCGGGCCAAGACGAGCGGATAGCAAAGCAAGGAGGAATGAGACGAGATATGAAACGAAATAAATACACTGGCCTCGGATGGCTTCTTTTTTTTTTTAAGCTCAAGTTTTGGTTGCTTTTTTGCGGGGGGAGTCGTGATTTAGCCTGCGCATCTCGACGAATACACGCACATGGTTGATGATGTATATGGAGTGTCTGCTTTCCTACAAAAGAGCTGAAGAGTACAAGGTATTTATAGATTAGCTTTACAAGATGAACGTGTTCAATTTACAAGAGTACAGGTACTACCTACAGCCCGAGTATGTATATTTAGCATCAAAAGGCTGGTCCCGGCCGAGGTGCGGGGCGAGTGTCGCGATCGACACGGACGGCTGTTTTCTGCAATGGCCTGTTGGTCTCGGGCCAAGCCAATGGAATGACAGCATTGGATGATTCGATCCGGGCCAACCCCACCAGACAGAGGCAAAACAGCAGCAGGCATGAGCCCTGTCGAACAGCTAAAAAGCTGCCTGTGACAAGCACTCGATGCCCACCATACCTTACCTAGGGTCGTCTTGGTGTCTTACCTTGCGCAGGTACACGCAGCTTTTGCACCTTGGATTTTGATCACGCCCTGCTTTCTCCCCCCCTCTCTCTCTTCTCCTTGGGCGTCGTCATCGGCTTCTTTCTTTGCCCTAATTCCATGGCCTTCCGGCTTCTATCGCTCGGCTGGCGGGTCTCGTCTTTGGATACATCGTAACTGCTCGCGGCTGCTTACCGCCATACCGCAATTGAACATTTCTGCCACCCATTACCAACCTGGTGCCACATCCAAGACTTCTGGGCAGTGGAAAGATCAAGATTGATACTTCCTGACCCTCCGGCTTATACCATCAGCTCTAGGGCTGCTTACTATAGGTACCTACCACAAGGGGGCTTTTCCCACGCCAGAGGCCAAAAAGGCAAAAAAAGAAAGAAAGCTGGCAGCAATGTGGACGGGCCTGATGCGGCGCTTCTCGACGGAGGACACACGCGTGGGCAGCGAGTTTGACGAAGACGCCGATAGTCATCACGGCCACGGCCACGGCCACAGCCACCACCATCTCAAGGACGGCATCAACGACGTCTACACGCCGTCGCTGCGCACGCTGAGCCCCTTCCGGCCGCCGCCGCTGGACCCAGTCGTGCTGCACGGATACAAGGACAACACGCCGGCCGGGTCGAGGCTGCTGACGACGGTGGTGGCCGAGGAGATTCGCACCATGGTGCCGGAGCGGCTGCGCATCACCGAGGACTGGCGCTTGGTGTATAGCCTGGAGCAGAACGGCACCAGCCTGGCGACGCTGTATCAGCGGTGCCGCCAGTATGAGGGTATGAGGGTGGGCTTTGTGCTGGTTGTCAAGGACCAGGAGGGCGGGGTAAGTCTTTGTTTTTGCAGTTTGTCCTTGTGGAAAGCTTGAAAAACAAGCTGGAGTCGGGATATATGGGTAGAGACGGTTTTGCTGACTTGACGCAGACGTTTGGTGCCTACCTCTCCGAGTATCCTCATCCCGCCCCGTCCTACTTTGGCAACGGCGAGTGCTTCCTGTGGCGAGCCTCGACGCTGACGTCCCTCCCGCTGCCGCCGTCCGCAGACACGACCCATCTGACACGCAGCACGACGCTCGCTCCCCCGTCACGGTCCGGCGCCTCGACGCCCGGGATCCGCTTCAAGGCGTTCCCCTACAGCGGCCTCAACGACTTCTACATCAACTGCGAGACGGGCTTCCTGAGCGTGGGGTCGGGCGGCGGCCACTACGGCCTGTGGCTGGACGACTCGCTCGACGTGGGCCACAGCGCGACGTGCGAGACGTTTGGCAACGAGCCGCTGAGCGACGCGGGGCCCAAGTTTAGCGTCATTGGCGTTGAGCTGTGGGTGATTGGGGCGTGATGAGGTTGCAGCATGCCTTTGCTCAAAACTACCTTGATTTGCCTGCTACCATGGGATGAGGGTTCCTAATTTGGTGCATCATCTACTGGAGCCCCGTTCTTCAATTCGTCTGCCTAATGGAGACAGATGTCATCTATATGAGTGAGCGTCTGTCGAACATGATTCGAATCATGTGATGCATAATTATACTATATAAGAGGTGTAGGAAGACTTGTCGAGACTTATGAGTGAGATGGGGAGTGATAATATAAGAAACAAAGGGAAGAGAAGGAAGAGGAAGAGAGGAAGAAGACACTCCCTTGAGAGAATTTGATGCCTAGACAGACAGACAGACAGACAGACAGACAGACAGACAGACAGACAGACAGACGCTTTATACTATGATACCCCAGAAAGCCAATTGAATGAGCGCCGTCTCCCTCCTCTATCTTTATTCCGTCTTTGTTTGATTTCGTATCTACTCTTACAATGTGTTACAGTGTCTTGCCAAAACGCCAATGGCCAGCATCAGCTCTACAGGTTCTAAATTCCTCCTCTTGCTTCATTTATCAATCCATTCCCATTGCTACTATGCAGTCCCCTCTAGTCTCTTCTTCTGAAAAGCCACTATCCCCTCTAGTATTCCCTCCGGCGTCGGTGTCTCAGCACAGACATCAGGCTCAAAATCAAAATTCTTGACAAGGTGAGTTCTCGTCGTGGGACCAATCGTAGCCACAAACGTCCCTCGATCCCGCCATCCAGAAAACTTGCCCGTTGAAGGATCCAGCACCCCGAGGCCGCGAAGCATGCTATCACAGCCCGTCGGCGAGAAGACGACGACCCACCGCGAGGGGCTATGCTGCGTCTTGCTCAATATCGCTGCGAAGTCGTCCGGGAACGACGGCATCTCGCCCGTGCCGTAGACGACCTCTTCGACGACGGGGATCCTGCGGTCTTCGGGGAGAGATGGGTCCATTAGGGTGCGGGGGATGATGTCTCTGCGCTGCTCGCCCACGAGGAAGAGCAGGGGGGGCAGTTGTCGGGGATGGTCTTTGCGGTGCCAGTCGGTGTAGTGGCTGAGGATGAATTGGGCGAGGGCATCGCCGTTGCCGGTGTGGCTGCCGAAGATTTGGAGGGGGGGTTGTTGGGAGACGGCGGATAGGGCGCGGGTGGTGGCTGGCCCGACGCTGTAGATGGGGATGTGCTGTAAGTGAGGCCATGCGGGATCATCTGTAACGAACCATATTAGCTAAGAGGAGATGGTACTGTTTGATAAATGTAAGGATACGAACCATTTGATGCTTCGTCTTCTCGGACTACATGCGCAAATGCCTCGACTGCCCTCTGGGAAGTGAATATCAGCCCGCCGAATTCGCAGTCCGGGTTGCTCCCGATGCGCTTCTGGCGGAGCAAGTTTCGGAGTCTATCTACCCCCTTTTCTTCGAATTTGTGTTGTAGGACGGGCACAAAAGTTGGTTCAAAGAGGGGAGTATGAGAAGGGGCCGAGAAGAGGTCTTCGTATGCGTCGGATGGGCTGGATTTCGTCTTGAGGAGGAGGACCGGGATCGGCTTGTCTTGTGGCGCGGAATTGGAGGATGACATGATGGAAGCTAGACTGTTACAGGGTGGAGGTTGCCGGGGAGTATTTGGTGCATGAGGTTGAGATTAATGTCAATACTCTACATATGGGAGGATACAATTGAAGCTGTACGGTCACGATGTTGAGCTGCGATGTTGTTGCTTACATCGGACGAACCAGTCTTGCCATGAACTGCAAATAGTGGATGACGATGGGCTTGGAGGGGCTGAGGGGCTACCCGCAGCTTTATCGATAAGAAAAAAAAGTGACCGGACTGACGGGTTAGAGGCGGTTCCCGGGGGCTGACAAATTAGTTGCAAGATATTGTACGAATCGAATGTTGAGACCATTCCATCTTTATATATCTTATCCTCTCCATCATTTCATCCTTGTTGATATTTTGGCCGCCACTCGGGACTCGATTGGGGTGAGTGATTGAGTGCGTGCGAGCGTTGGTTTACGAGCACTACTGGGACGTTATCCTACCGATAAAAGAAAAGAAGAAGAAGAAAAAATGGCAGAGGAAGCATCGTTTCGAGACGCAGTTGCTGTTCCGGGGCTCTCGGGTGCTTCCGAGTCTGCTGCCGCTGACCAGCAGCCCAAGAAGTTTCCCAAGGGAGTGGTGCTAGGCAAAGATGGCAAGCCGTAAGTCTCTGCACCCGTATGCCCTTGTGTCTACGCTTGTGCCTGTCTTGGCATTGGATATTGGATCAAGCATGGTAACAGTGCCCTGTCTATCGAAAAGATGTCGAAGCTGCACATCATTCGCTTCCTGGGCCGCACAGACGAAAAAAGACGTCACCACCGGCAGCAGAGCAGTATCTACAACAGCAACAGCCGTCGCCTCGGGCCCTCCGGCCGACTGCCCGCCCGACGTCGAGACTCTTGGCCGGAGCACCTGGACGCTCCTCCACTCCATCGCGGCGTCGTACCCAGAGATGCCCTCGCAGGGGCAGAAGTCGGACCTGCTGAGCTTCGTCGGGCTCTTCTCCAAGCTGTACCCGTGCTGGGTGTGCGCCGAGGATTTCCAGGGCTACATGGCTCGGCAGAAGCCGCAGGTGAACAACCGGGACGAGTTTTCGCAGTGGCTCTGCCGCGCTCACAACGACGTCAACAGGAAGCTGGGGAAGCCCGAGTTTGACTGCTCGCGTTGGGATGAGCGCTGGAGGACCGGGTGGAAGGATGGCCGATGCGACTGAATTGCCACGGCCTTTGTCGATGGAATGGAAGAATTGTGTACGATATGAAGGAGGAGGGAATGCTTTTGGAAAAAGGGGGAAAGAACAAAAAAAACTGTATGATTACTAGGGGGCTGGTGCATTGACAGCCATAGATGGACGGCGTTTATTGGGAAGCGTTGGGAGTTGGGAATAGGGGCAATAGACAGACAGAGATTGTCAGTGGTACGAGGTATCATGACTTGTGTGCGCATGGTGGCGAGAGCCTGCGAGCATGCCACGAGAGGAGAAGGAGAAGGAAAATCTTTGCTCATACTTACAGCTAGATGGGCTCTCAGCCTATCGACTTATCAATTCCACTATCAAATTTCGCAATAAGAACTCGTCAACCTGCGACTCTCGTATGCATGGACTGGTTCCTGGACCCGGTCGATACCGTGATGCGGCCAAAAAAGAAACAACGGGGCGACGGGCTGGTAATTGACCGGGCGTGGTGCCGAGCAGCGTCCGATGGAATCTAGATCGGAGGCCTTGGACTGTGGTAATTGTCCGCTGAAGATGGCCTGCCAACGAAGTATTTTGGGAGTATACAGGGCCCTCCAGGGCTATCTCTAGGCAATCAAGCAACCTGGAATCAACAGGCCCGGGCTTTAGCGTCTGATAGCTCTAACGGGTGCATTAGCGCAGGGAGTGGGCCAAGGCGTAAATGGCCTGAGAGTCGTCATTACATCACTATCATGACAGAGGCGCGTCCAAAAGTGAGCTCATGCTTGCTGATGGCACGAGCAGTCTGCATTTGGCGGGGCTTTTTGGCTGCTTCCCATCGCCGGTGCCGCATTTGGTGCAGAAGACTCGATGATTCATTGGCGATGGACGGCAGGCGTTGTTGAGCTGGATTGGATTTGGGAGTTGCCAATTCGTATTCATATCAATATTAATATATAGTCTATTCTCGTCCTCGTTTAGCCTCTTCTTCTGCAGACATCAATCAGTCACCTCACATACAATCAATCAATCCATTCCTACCTTGCCTTACCTACGAGCAACACTCTCAATTGAACGTCTTTCGCTCCTAAACCGAAGAGTGCTGGTCACTACTATACTATACTACAAAAACAACAACAAACTACATCGCATTCATCCCAACAAACAAACAAACAAACACACAAATCACACTCCTGAGAGACCTCCTCCAACATGGGTGCCAACATCAACATCCGGGTGCAGAACCTCGAGCAGCCCATCGACGTTGCCGAGTATCTCTTCCGCCGACTTCACCAAATCGGCGTCCGCTCCGTCCACGGCCTTCCCGGCGACTACAACCTCATTGCTCTTGACTACCTGCCCTCGTCCGGTCTCAAGTGGGTGGGCAGTGTGAACGAGCTCAATGCTGGTGAGTCCTGACGATGAATGCCATCTACATCTCATCAATTGTGACGCTCTCTTACTAACCAATTCCTGCCTTGTAGCTTATGCCGCTGATGGATATGCTCGTGTCAAGCAGATGGGCGCCCTCATCACCACCTTTGGTGTTGGAGAGCTCTCCGCTATCAACGGCGTTGCTGGTGCCTTCTCTGAGCACATCCCCGTCGTCCACATTGTCGGATGCCCCTCCACCGTCTCGCAGCGAAACGGCATGCTCCTTCACCACACGCTCGGAAACGGCGACTTCAATGTCTTCGCCAACATGAGCGCCCAAATCTCCTGTGAAGTTGCCAAGCTCACCAACCCGGCCGAAATTGCTACTCAGATCGACCACGCTCTCCGAGTTTGTTACATCCGCTCTCGACCCATCTACATCATGCTCCCTACCGATATGGTCCAGGCCAAGGTTGAAGGTGCCAGACTCGACACGCCAATTGATCTGTCAGAGCCCGATAATGAGCCCGAGAGTGAAGACTACGTCGTCGACGTCGTCCTCAAGTACCTCCGAGCTGCAAAGAACCCCGTCATCCTTGTCGATGCTTGTGCCATCCGCCATCGTGTCCTTGAGGAGGTCCACAATCTCATCGAAAAGACCAACCTCCCCGTCTTTGTCACTCCCATGGGCAAGGGCGCTGTCAACGAAGAGCACCCGACGTATGGTGGTGTCTATGCTGGTGCCGGTTCTTCACCCCCTCAAGCCCAGGACATTGTCGAGTCCTCGGATCTTATCCTGACAATTGGTGCCCTCAAGGTATGTAATCCGCTTAAACCTATACTTGGTTGCTCATCTACTAACCTCTTCATCAGAGTGATTTCAACACTGCTGGCTTTTCCTACCGCACCTCTCAGCTGAACACAATCGATCTCCACAGCGACCACTGCGTCGTCAAGTATTCGACATATCCGAGTGTTTCGATGAGGGGAGTGCTGCAAAAGGTTATCAAACAGATCAGCGCCTCCGAGCTCAATGTTCAGCCATCGCCAGTTGTCCAGAACGAAATCCCCAAGGCTGTAGATGATTCACCCGTCATCACTCAAGCCTACCTCTGGCCACGCGTTGGTCAATTCCTCCAGAAGAACGACATTGTCATCACAGAGACCGGCACGGCCAACTTTGGTATCTGGGATACCAAGTTCCCATCTGGCGTCACCGCGCTCAGTCAGGTCCTCTGGGGAAGTATCGGTTGGTCCGTCGGTGCCTGCCAAGGAGCCGCCCTTGCAGCAGCCGACGACAACAGCGGCCGCAGAACTATCCTCTTTGTGGGCGACGGCTCGTTCCAACTCACAGCCCAAGAACTGAGTACAATGATTCGTCTCAAACTAAAGCCCATCATGTAAGTCACAACCATAATCTCGGGAACCCCTAGCTCTACCAGACCATCACTGACATGTATTTCTTAGCTTCGTCATCTGCAACGATGGCTTTACCATTGAGCGCTTCATCCACGGTATGGAGGCCGAGTACAACGACATCTCTAACTGGGATTTCAAGGCCCTGGTTGACGTCTTTGGCGGATCCAAGACAGCCAAGAAGTTTGCTGTCAAGACCAAGGAGGAATTGGAGCAGCTTCTCACAGATCCCACATTCAACGCGGCAGAATGCCTTCAGTTTGTCGAGCTGTACATGCCCAAAGAAGACGCCCCGCGAGCATTGATCATGACTGCGGAAGCCAGCGCCAAGAACAACGCCAAAAAGGATTAATGTGCACCGACACGAGAATTTATCGGCACCTTAATAGAATAATAGACCTGACAAAGCGGATCAAGGCAGGCACTGATCGTTAATGAAGCAGGATTGGATGGATGGGAGGGTTTTCAAAATGAGAAAAAATGATACATGGTTTCACAGAATGTTTGATCAATATGAATTTCAAGTTGATATCCCTTTTTAATCATCGGTTTTCAACATTGTGACATGACTTGTGTATAAGACCGTATTGCATGCGCCAAAGTAATCGAGGGCTCAATCCACGGCCAAAAATCCGCCTTTAGAAACCACTTTGGCGCATATTGAATAAATAATTTTAAAAATTCCTTTTCACATTTAAAGTATTCTTACCTGGCATGTGAAATCGGTGCAGCCATCAAGATCTCATGAGAGTTTGCCTGGACAACAGCTGGGAGTCTGCAAGGATGAGATATCGAATCACGTGCTTTCGTGAAAAATGCTGAGAGTCGTCGCGAATACCCAGCTATTCTAGCAATTGCAACCAAGATAGATGTACCGGGTACCCACTCACCGTATCTAATCGCGAGCCTCAAATAAGCTGTGCCCAGCGCCGCAAGGCTCATCACTCTTTCATAAAAGAGCTTCAGATCATCATTCAACCAATTCATATTCGAAACAAAACAATCAATTGGGATGGCAGACTCCGCGTCAAAAAGAAAACAGGGCCCTGGCGGCTCTGATGGCTCCGCACTGAAGAAGAGAAAGGTATGATGGAGGAATACTTGCTCTGTATTACACATTCAAAGGAAAAGCCTTGTCTCGTGTTGATGGCCTTGAATATGCTGACATTGGGATGACCAACATAGGAGGGTGCAGCTGGGAGATGGAAAACGCCGGCTCAAAAGGCGAAGCACGCTTCTTGGGCGGAAATGGGCAAGACGCTCGAGGTGGGCGATGAGGGCATCTGGGTCACCTATGCGAGGGGCATGAAGGGCAAGGCAGTCCGAGAGTTCAAAGCCTTGTGTGACGAGTATGGCGAGAAGCTGTACGGCATCAAGCCGCCGGTTGACGAGTCAGAGCCGAAATCGGGAGACGAGGGCGAAGACATTGAGGCATCCATCGAGAAGGAGCTCGAGGCCATGAAGGCGCCCAAGCAGCCCCAGCCGAGAGGCGTCTTCTCGCCGGTGTCGGTCGCGATCGAGTGTGTCTTTTTCATGAAGACGATGAGGCCGGTGGACCCTTGTCAGCTGGTGCTGGAGATTTGTAGGGACGCGAGGAAGTGCGAGAGCGCGAAGGAGAGGAAGTGCAAATACATTAACCGGTTGACGCCTGTGGTGGATACGGATAAGGCGTCTGAGAAGGGGGTGCAGAGGGTGGCGCGGAAGGTTCTGGCGTCGTTTTTTAGCTTGAATGAGGAGGAGAAGGGGGAGGATGAGGAGGAGGGAGAAGAGGTGAAGGAGGCGGAGGCGTCAGATGGGGCGGAGGAGGTGAAGGAGGTGGTGACCCGAAATGCTGAGACGGACGCTCCTTTTACGGTGAGTTGGGTCCAACTGAGAAGAGATTTTTCTTTTCTTTGTTTGAATGAGACTTGGCTAACTAGGATTGATGTCCAAACAGTACGCCATACGACCTACCATGAGAAACCACTCCATCTTGGAATCACAGGCCGTCATCAAAATGATCGCCGGCATGGTCAAGCCTGAGCACAAGGTCAACCTCAAGAACCCGGACAAGGTCATCCTCGTCGAGATATTCCAGGTTTGCCATGCCCAACATCCCATGAAATAGAAAAGATGTGTGAATAACTAACTAACTGTGATGATAGTTGTTTTGCGGCGTCTCTGTGGTTGACGGCAAGGAATGGGAGGAGCTGAAGCGGTATAACATCAATGTGCTCTACGGCATGGCGGGGGAACAGAAGAGCGGCAAGGCTGCGAAGCCTGCCTCGGAGGAGTGAAGAGTTGCATGAGATTTGGGGTGTTTGTGGTAAAGGATAGGTAGATGAGCAGTTACATTATGATGGACAAGCCGGTTTTCGGAGGCGATGCTTGATATGGCTCTTTATTATACGATTGCTACAAAAGGTTCATTGCCCTCATATTGTACATATAAAAACAGGTTCCCAGGCCTTGATATTCTCGGTATTTGACATGAAAAGCAGAGTGTAACGACAAAATCCAATAGCATGGTTTGCACCACGCCGCCTCAGCTATCGCGCATCATCCGCGCGTTCGCTCCCGCTGTCTTCATCACGGGGTAACTGGAACCCCATGAGCCCCATGAGGTTTCCCGCAGGGCCAGCCATGCCTCCCTGGCTCTTGAAGCTCTCGAGAAGATTCTTGGCCAGGTTGTAGTCAATGTCGACCTCGCCATCCTCGTCATCGGTAGAATCTGCCGCGTGACTGCTTTCTCCTTGTAGCGGCTGCTTTTGCTTACGATCACTCTTTTCCTTCTCCTTCTCCACGCTCTCCATTGACTTTATCGCACGCTCGGTAGTTTGCGGATCGAGCTGGAGGGTGCCGTACTCTTTGAGCTCGGCCTCCATGCGAGAGGCAAGCTCTTGTATGTCCCTGTCTTCTTCTGCATCGCTATCGGTGCGGTCCTCGACCGCCTCGACTTTACGAGCCTTTCCTCCTTCTTTAGGGTTTGCTGTAGCGATACCCATCATTTCTTTCATCATGTTGGAGAATGCTTCTTCATCGAAGCTCACCTCCTCGTCTTGATCTTCTTCATCGTCCTCGTCATCATCGTCGACGTCCATTCTATCAAGCTCAGCACCATCCAAACCCGCAGTGTCATCGTTGAGGAAAGCCTCGAAACGCGAGACTATCTTTCTCAGGTTCTCTTGTGTCTGGGCTTCGCCAAAGCCAGACGCCGCCTTTGAAGACGAAGGCTGGGCTTGCTTTCCTTCTAGCTCACGCTCAAATTCTTCATAGTTAATATCAAGCCACGAATCATCATCATCTCTGCCGGCGTTCTCCCACAGCTTCATGTCTTCATTGGATGGTAAACATGAACTTCCATCCTCTCGCAGATCCTCCAACATGATGGCCATCTCGCGGACGACTCTGCTCTTGCTACTCTCTGCATTGGCTGCAAGCATCTCGAATCCACAGGTGAGCTTCATGCCAGTCTCTAAATGTTCGAATTTTTTCTGGTCTTCTTTTGAGAGCAGCTCCACGTTTGTATTTTTCCGGAGCAGGGCCTCCCACCTTGGTGGTGTGTCGAATCTTTGGGACTTGAGCTGAGCAAACAGGGTTTTGCTGAATCGTACACTGACTGTGACGAGGTCTTCTGATGGAAATTGCAAAGAGGCCGATGAGGATAGAATGGGCTTCAGTGAGTTGGCATCTCTCAAGTAAAAGTGTTCAACGGCAGGGGCAATGGTCTTTGGAAGAGCATGTAAAATGTAGGCTACTGCCCTGGGGATTGTAACAAGAGCATGGTGGATGGAATTGGAGATTTGATCCGGATACTTTTTTAATCTGTGAAATGCTTCAGAATCGATGGCAGGGAGGTGAACCAGGGCGTCAGGATTTGATCGTAGAAACGTGACGGCCTGTAGGAGCGGCAACTGTTCGGACTCGTCTCTACCCTTGGAACTGAGGGGTATGAGAAAGATCTTTCCAAGATGTATCCATACACGATAGCGATCGATTTCCGGGCTCAGCCACCTGGGAAGGACATTGGCCGCTTCGACCAAGAGGAATTCTCCATCAGAGTCTCCCACTCGAAGCCAGAGATCGGGATGGGCTTTGGTCAGTTCACAGAGAATGTAGACAATGAGCCATTCATCCTCAATGGCATCTCCATAGTCGGTGGTGCCATGTAGAAACAGCAGTCCTAGAGATAAAGCAGTTAGAGCAAGCTTTGAAGAAACTGCAAGGGCCGCTGCAGGGAACTCACCATGCTCGCTCTTCAGCGAAATCTCAAACCCCTCACGCTGCCAGATGTAGTCTTTTGTGAGTGACTGAACGAGCTCAACTGCTGCTTTTCGAATAGCTTCGAGACGAGTACGTGCTTTACGGGCCTCGGATTGCTGGTCCTCCACGACAAAGAGCATGTACTCGACGGTGTTTTCAGAGAGCTGCTCTACGGCGGTTTCCGTCTCGCCGACATTGCCGTCGTTGGACATGCTTTATCGTGAGGAGGGGCGCTCGCACTGATTTGTAGTCATCCGCATGGCGAAGAGATCAATATTGATAAGACATCAAGTGTAGAGTATGGCTGGAAGAGATATAGGTTTGAGATGGAGTGCTGTTCTTGATTTAGGCCCCGCCTATCGAAATTCTGTCAGTGCTGGCTACTGTATATCATCTTCATTTGGCAATTATAGCGATGCACGTGTGGATTCTCTCCAAGCAATTTCGCATCCTGATTAATAATTGTGCTTCTCCAATAATAAATGATACATATACATATATAAAAATACAAATTATGCTCTTGAAGATAGCATTATGTCCTCGTTGCTCATCATGGATTCACAGCCATGTACATGCCTGTGCTGTGCCCGTAGCGCATGATGGGCGCCATTAGTCATGCCCGCTGTTTAGCTGCCTAACTGCCTAGCTGATTTACCCCACGACGCGGTCGACGCGGTCAACGCGCAAGAATAACTTAATGGACTTGGACAAGCCTCATCGCATCGCTTATCGGCCAGAAGGGATTGCAGGATGCATGCAACACTGAGATGGGGCCCTGCTTATGCGTTAATGTAATCAATACTCTTCAATCATCGAGCATCGCATCCTTCCAGCCTTCCCTTACACTTCCCGATCTGTGTGACTGGTGCCAGTCCCAACCCGCAAACCACCATCGACCATGGCGCCTCTCAAGCGATCACGAATAGCCTCAGGCCAACAGGCTGGAACCGCAGATATCACTGAAGCGCATGCATCCATGGCCATCGGCATGCAGCCGGTATGTATGTCAGCATGCCGGGCAATCATCAGCTGGCTAACCGCGGGCGGCAGAGAAAACGAGTCCGGTTATCCGCTGATGACGGAGCAGAGGGTTCGAGCAGTAGAGCAGCAGAGACAAGACGAGATGACGGTTCATCCAGCTCTGAGAGCGAAAACGACGATGGAGATGACGATGACGACGACGCTCCGGCGTCTCCCCCGCAGACACAATACGAACTGATGAGAGACAATGGCTTCCGACACCTGGAGCATACGGATTGGGACGACCAGCAAGCTACGCAGAAGCTGATGCGCCGCACCACGACACAGACCTTTGACAACAACATGGTCGCTGAGAGTGGCATTATTGAAAGCATCACCTGTTATAATTTCATGTGCCACGAACGATTGCATGTGGAACTCGGTCCCTTGATCAATTTCATCGTGGGAGAGAACGGCAGTGGCAAGAGTGCTGTTCTGACGGCTCTGACATTATGCCTCGGTGGCAAGGCTAGTGATACCAACAGAGGTGGTAGCTTAAAGTCCTTCGTCAAGGAGGGACGTGACCAAGGAAGTCTTGTTGTCAAGATTAAGAACGCTGGAACCGATGCATACCAGCCCGACATCTACGGAGCATCCATCACGGTCGAACGCCATTTTTCCAAATCTGGCAGCAGTGGCTTCAAGATCAAGACGGACCAGGGCAAGGTGGTCTCAACCAAAAAGCAGGAAGTTGACGAAATCTCGGAGTGGTATGCCTTGCAGATAGGGAACCCCCTGACAGTCCTCTCCCAAGATAACGCGCGACAGTTCCTCAACGCCGCAACCCCAGCGCAAAAGTACAAGTATTTCGTTTCGGGTGTCCAACTGGAGCAACTGGACAATGACTACAAAATGTCTCAAGACACATTGGATAAGACGCTCATTCTCCGCGAGGATCTCAACGAGAAGATTGGCCATGTTAAAAAGGAAATGGACGATGCCCAACGACTTGCCGAGATAGCCCAGAAGAACCAGGGCCTTCGCGAAAAGGCAAGGCACTATAGGAACCAGCTTGTCTGGTCACAGGTCGTCGAGCGGGAAAGAGAATTAGAACAGCGCAACGCCGACTTGAACAGGCGCGACGAAGAGCTCATTTCCTGGGAAGCGGACTGCGAAAAGGCGACAGAAGCCCTCGCAAAAGAAGAAGAGAAGCTGGTTCGGGTTCAAGAGGCCCGAGAAGCTCTCGGCAATGAAGAAAACACATTTGAAGAGACAATGTTGGAGGCAGAGGCTGCGTGGAATGACGCCAAGAGGAAACAAACAGAACTGCAGCGCGAAGAGCGAGATGCGCACATGCGGCTGAAAACTCTCCGGACAGACATACAATTATGTGAGAGCAAGATCAAGGAGGAAGAAAAACGCTTAGACGGCGCATCGGGCTCTGCACGCGCACAGAAAGACCAGGAGCTCGCCGAGGCACAAGCGCAGGAGAAGAGAGTAGATGAAGAAACCAGAGAGGCCAGGGCCAGGGCGCCAATGTATTCCGAAAAAATAACGGCGGCCAAAGAAGCGGCAAAGCGAGTTGGAGAATTGCTACAACAAAAGAAAAAGGAGGTAGTAATGGCGCAAAAGGGGGTCAGAGATCTCGAACAGAGCAGCGGCTCAGCCCTTGATGGATATGATGCAGACCTCATAAGGCTGGCCAAGGCCATTGAAAGGGAAACTGGTTTCGAAAGCAAGCCGCTGGGTCCCCTCGGCACCCACGTTACGCTCCGAAAGCCTGAGTGGTCTGGCATCCTGGAGAAGACTTTTGGTGAGAATCTGAATGCATTCGTTGTGCAGAGCAAGAGAGACCAAACAAAGCTGTCAAATATGATTCAACGAATGGGTCTGAGGAAACAGCCACCAATCTATATCGCGTATGGAGGCACAATTGATACCAGCGCCCAAGAGCCAGATGCCGAATTCGATACCATTCTCAGAGTGTTGGCCTTCGACAATGAGCTCGTTCGGTCGCAGCTTGTTATTAATAACCAGATCGAAAAGGTCATCCTAGTCAAGGACCGTCTTGAAGCAGAGCGGGTAATGATCGATAACAACGGTCCTCCCCGAAATGTGGTGGCATGCATCTGCTTCCACGACGGCAGAGGGAAACGTGGCCATGGACTGAGAATCACAAACCGTTTCGGAACCATAGGCACAAGTCCTGTTACGCCGACTAACTTGGCTCCTCGAATGCAGTCAGATTCTGCCCAGCGGCTTCTTGTGCAAAAGGAGAACCTCAGGCAGCTAGGTTTGGAGGTGAAGGATCTAATCATCGAGGAGCGGCAAGCGCGTCAGCAATTGGAGGGCTGCGAGGCTGACCTCAAAGCACACCAAAGAGCACTCAAGGATTTGGAAAGCGATAATCGCCGAATCCAGGCGGATATTCAGCGGATCTCACTGGATCTGGATGCGTTTGAGGGCGTTGACGGGCGTCTTATGGCGCTGCGGGAGGAGCGAGAAGCGAAACAAACCGAAGAGGAGCAGCTTGGTCTGCAGTACGGCAACCTGAAACTGGAAAAGCGAGAGCTGAGCAAAAAGGCGGAAGAGGCCAAGGCACGTCTCGATGCTGAAAAGGACGTTCGCAAGGATCACCAAAGCCGCGTGGCCAAAGCAGAAGACAAAGTCAAGAAACACGAGTCGTTTAGGAAGATTGCAGTCGCTCAAAAGAATGCCGCCTTTGAGAGGCGGGATATCGAGATCAACGAGAGGCGGCGGGCAGAGGCCAGGCGCGACCACAAGATTGCCGAGGTGGCCGACTTCACCCAACAAGCCGAGCAAGTATCTCCGGATCGCGTTCATATCCCTGAAGACGAAACATATGCAAGTCTCGAGATCAAATACTCAAAGGTCCGCGAGCAGCTGTCACAGCGAGAGGCTCGACAAGGAGCCACAGACCAACAGATTTACGACCGAGCTGTCGAGGCCAGAACGCGATACGAGGATGTGATGAAGAAGACGAGAGACGTAGATGACACCATTGCGAGTCTGAAGCAAGCCATTGAGCACCGGCTTCACCTATGGAGAATGTTTCAGAGGCAAATCAGCGCTCGGATACGAATTCAGTTCAGTTATCTATTGAGTGAGCGTGGGTTTAGAGGCAAGATCGACATTGACCACCGGAACAGAAAGGTCAACCTCCAGATTGAGCCCGACAAGACTCGAAAGAGCTCGTCTGGCCGCAACACCAAGACGTTATCGGGAGGCGAAAAGTCCTTTTCTTCAATATGCATGCTTCTCTCCGTGTGGGAAGCCATTGGATCACC
Organism: Trichoderma aggressivum f. europaeum; assembly: GCF_033847375.1. Taxonomy (NCBI): domain Eukaryota; kingdom Fungi; phylum Ascomycota; class Sordariomycetes; order Hypocreales; family Hypocreaceae; genus Trichoderma; species Trichoderma aggressivum. The sequence goes on from NW_026946398.1 coordinate 340,277, forward strand.
AATACGATGTCTGGACGAGTTTGACGTCTTCATGGATAATGTTAACCGTGCAATCAGCACAAACATGCTGGTAAGTCATTTTTACTGCGGATTTACGAGAATGGAAAATGGGACGTGAGAGTGAGCTGCTAATGGAATGGTATGACACTACAGGTGGATGCTGCTCGACGATCAGTATCGCGGCAATATATCTTGATCACTCCGAATGCTATTGAGGGCCGAGCAAGGCTGGACAAAGATGTCAAGATTATTCGGTCAGTTTCATTGGTATTCAAACCTTGATTTTTAAGGCTAACTCTCTAATCTATCTTACAGCTTGACCGATCCCCGCCAACGAACCCTAATCTAGAGTCACAGTCTGCCCCTTGTGGCCGAGCTGTGAGTATATCTCGTGGGCAAGGTGTATTAGAGAGTTTGTGCAATATTTCCGGGGCGCTGCTTCATTCATGGGGCGGTAAAAACAATAGGCGAATGTGTATATACATGAAACGGTGGCGAGCAAAACTCGTCGGGAGTTGGGGAGCCTTGAGATGCTGATACTATTGTACATGACTCTTATGATGTAAATTAGACAAGGATGAGGAATGTGGCTTAATGCGGACTGTGTCTAGAACGTCAGATAGGGACGCCCTTGCTTCTCAAGACATTGACGCCTGCATTGAGCGTGAAGCCAACCCATTGGCCTAGGGCTCCCACGGTGCCCCCCACAGATTGGACCTCGCCCAGCCTTCGATGCAAGAACTGTCTCGTCTCGAGAAAGGACGGTGACGTGTCGTTGGTCATGAAGAGCTCGCTGGAGCTGTATACCATGGAGAGAGCCGCCCGCTTGGTGTACCACGACGGATCGACGGCCTTGTCGCCGGCCAGGAACCAGATGTCGTCAGACAGGGCGGCCAGCTCGGCCAGCGACTTGGGCAGATAGCTGGGCTGCGCCATGATGGCCAGGGCCTGCAACAATAGCGCACTCGGGGGTCAGCGAAGGCGCCCAATGGTGTGTGTGTGTGTGTGTCTCACGACCAGACAGACACGGGCAAACGAAACTCACCTCCTGCCATCTGTGTATGATGTCCTTGTTGCCCACCAGCCGCTCCCACGTCAAGGCAGCCACCTTGTCGCCAACGGCGGTCAACGAGCCATCCCCATCCCCCTCCTTGAGCAGCTCGCGGCTCCTGTCGGCCAGCCTCTCGCGCTGCGCGACCAAGTGGTAGCGTATCAAGCTGAACTGGCCGTCGGGCAGGATGCCGGAGCTGATGTCAGGGTAGCCAGCATCGCGAGCCCCGAGGCCAATGGCGCGCAGCGAGAAGCCGTGCTCAGGGACGTGCTTGTAGGCGGCGGCCAGGATTTCCCTGTCGACGGTCCCGAACGGCGGCGTCGACGGGTGGTCGTACGAGTGGTAGTGCCGCCGGCAGAGGGACGAGGCTGGCGCAGTGCGGCGAGCGATTGGGCCGCGGGCGGTCGAGGCCAGGCATCGTGCGGCGCGAGAGATGCAAGGGGAGGCCATTGCAATCGTGGAGATGAGCTGGCTTTGGTTTGGGCTTATGCCTATGCTATGCGACAAGCGATGCTGCGGGATTCTTATTGACCGGTTGTACGAGGGGCCTCTGCAAACTCGACTCGATGAAAGCTGGAAGTGGATCCGGCGTGGGGAGCTACCAAGGTAGATGCACGGTGCTTTGCTTTTTTGGGGGGCCAGCACATGTACATAGAGGAGCGTCGGTATGAGATGGCCAGTCTGTCGTCTTTGCGGTATCTTCGACGTAATAGATATGAATACTTGTTACTATTCGCGAGCCAATGGCAATTCTGGCTGCGAATTGCGCATTATCTATGTACGATGCGCAGGTTCTGGCCATGGTCTAGGTCTAGCACGTTACACAAAGCGAGGCCGTCCTGTAGCTTATGAGCATGGCATCGCATCGCAGCAATCACATCGCATCGCATCCTCACCGGGTGGGTTAGTCATCCCGGGGGCCTCATTGGGTGCCAGGCCCCAGCCGTCGGAACAGCACCCCCGTCTCTGGGATTGCATCATGCATCGGGGAGACAACTCAACAGACCCAGAGCTGCCAGGTTTCGGAGCGAACAGGCGAAGGGCAGTTTGGCCAATCACGCCTGAGGTGACAGCTGGAGGCGATGGCCGGGGGGCCGGGGGCTTGTCTGCCGCAAAACACGCCAGCATAGAGGGCCTACAGGCACAGGCACAGGCACGATGCTCGCACACAATGCCGGGCCGGTCCCCAGCCAGATACTTGGGCTGCCATGTATGTACCAGCACGTCCTTGGACTTGGGTCGTTCCAGGTAGGTATTGCTAGCAGTGCCGATACGAGCAAGGGGCCCAGGGCAGGGCAGGGTGGGATCTGGAGCTGGAGCCGGGCCACGATGAACGGGCAGTCGTACATGATGCTCCCGGCTGATTGAACTGAGTGACCTGGAGCTTGATCCACTACCCTGAAAGTGCCTTAGTCAGGCACCAGACGGTGCTCTCCATTCGAACGTATGTGATCTCAGCTCTTTGTCCAGCTGCCTAGTAGGCCAAGTAGGTTAGTCGAGGTTAGCCGCTGAACTGATGTGCTCTCCCCTCACCGATCTTCTCGGGTAGGGCATCTTAGCCATGGTGTTAGCGCTCTTGCTCCGCTGTTCCCGCGCTGCACCTTGTTGAGCCGCCTCAGCGATCAGTGCTCTAGCTCTAGCACAGGCTCTAGCTAGCAGTGCCATCGATTGATGCGCTTTTGCTGCTAATGCTATGTTGAGCCCACACGTGCTGCCTGGCCTAGAACTTGCCCCTTCCGGCCTTCTTCTCTCCTCTCTCCTCCTGATCCTCTTCCTCCTTTCGCATTGATCCAATCCCATTGCCCTGCTCCATCATCGTACTTGCACGGCACTCCGAGGCCGCCACTTTTTTTAATTTTTGCACACTCCAGCCCGCGAAAGCCTCCAATAGGGATCGCCCCCGGCTGCCCCGGCCACACGAGTCCGTCCCGAGCAAACGAACCAAGGAGGAGGAAACTCTACTTTTTGTCTCCGTCCGTCCCCCCTTGTCCCCTCGTAGGGCCGGGTGTGGGAGCTTCCCTGAGCGCTTTTCGCCCATCTGCGCGGTCCCCGGAACCGAGTCCCATACGCTGGTACATACATCATCTTTTTTTTTCTCCTCCCACGGGCAAGCATCCGACCCAGGACCAGCATCATATTTTTTTCCCCGGGTTCAATCCGCGCTAAGGTTGGGAGAAAACCACGTACGTATTGAGTACTGTCCTCCTGGTGGCCACACCTCCCACGCAGCGCGCTGCAAAGCTGGACGCAACGAGCGACGTGCATGATGCATCCAACTCGCTTTTGTTGCTACCACATGCGCGTGAAAGCTCGCTGCTGGCCTGACTTGACTTTTTTTTTTTTTTTTTTTTTTTGCTGGCGGGCTCTCCTCTCTCCCTCTCCCTCTGCCTCTGCCTCTGCCTCTGCCTCTGCCTCTGCCTCTGCCTCTCCCACTCCCACTCCCACCAGCTCGGCCCACGAGCCAATGCTGCCGACCCCCCTGCCCACCCATCACCTTGACCGGGTTGGTGTTTTGAGATTTTTTTTTCTTTTTTTCCTTTTCCGTTATTTTCCCTTTTCATTTTTTCCCTTTGTTTCCCTCCAGCACACAGCACAGCATCTTCTTTCCTACATATATGCTCATTGCCAGTTCACCTACCAAGTAGTGGGTTAGTTTAGTACCATTGAAGTAGTCTGGTAACCTCAACTTGGCTGGATCCTCAGTACCGTGCTCGTCCCAAGCACTGTGCTGTGCTGTGCTGTGCTGTGCTGTTCCTCGTACGAGCTCCCCCGTGGAAAAAAGCAATCCATTGATCCATAGCAGGATCTGCAGTCTAGCTGCTCCCCCCCTGCTTCCATCAACCTGCTCTAGCTCTGGTGCCTCGTCGTGCCTTGCAAGGGACTTGCTTCTCGCTGCGCCGGTTTAGGTAGTAGTAGTCACAGCTCTGCATCTTGGCCCCCTCCGTCCTCCCTCAGCCTCTGCACGCTCATTCGTCGCCTGGTCCCCTCCCGGTCCGCGCGTTCTTTTCCCCTTCTCACCACCAGGCTTGAACAATAACCATGCGCCTCTGTCCTACCCCCCTCCCAACTGCGACTTACTGTTACTGGTACTGTACTGTACGAGCACTGCAGCCCTCGCGTTCTGTTGCTGACTGCTGCTGCTGTGGCTTGCCCTCTCTCCAGAACCAGAAGCCGCCCATAATTCTGCCGTCGTCGCGACCTGGCTCGAGCTGCCCTCCAATCTGTTGAGACACCCGGTTTGCCTTTGACTGCACACGCGACAAGGCTCAAGGCACGAGGCACAAGGCACAAAGCCTCTCTCCTCCTTTGTATCGCATAAACCGCCATGGGTACGTCTTTCGTCTCTCTGCCTCCCGTCTGTCTATATCTCTCTGCTCTGCCTCTGTCTGCCGGCTCCAGCTCTGCTCGACTCGCACCAAGCTCTCTCGCTCTTTTGCTCTCTGGCGCAAGACGCGTGCTGCCAGCCTCGGTGCCGTCACTCGCCCGGTTGACTTTTTTTTTTCCTTTCCAAACCACCTCTGCCTTGCTTTTGCCCTTTGCCCCTTGTCTTTTGTTTTCCCCTTCACTACAGTACCTGAAACCCTCCGAAGAATCGCAGCCAGAGACGCCTCTGCTTCATTCAACGTGATACCACTTTGGATGTAACTTGTCGCCCCCGTTGCCGGCCGATACGTCCTTCTTCTCGACTCGCCTCTCTCCGTCCACTGCATTATCATTGACCCCCCTTACCTGCATGTGCTCCCGCCTTGCTACTCCGCATACTTCTCATCACTTTACACCCCACCACTACCCGGGTACATGACTATTATTTCAATCAGGCCGTCTTTTCCTCCATCTCTTTTGGCACAATTTCCTTTTACTTTGGAGAGGGCTCTTGCAGCGCCAGTTTTCTAACCTTTGTCTTTTAGCTGACTCCGGCGATAACTACCGACCGGTAAGTTCTCATCATTTACTTTGGCCTGCCCTTTCTCCTACCTACACGCATCTCATCACTCTCGCCCTGGTGCGAGCGAGCCCACCAACTTCCTGTGGCCTCGCGCCTTGGCCTTGTTGAACAAAATCCTACGACGCACACCCCGCAGTGGCCACCTTGTTTCCTATGCCCTATCTCACGGGGGAGGCGTCGCGAGCAAGAGTCGAGCTTGCGGTACGAAGCTGTGAAGCTCGTCTGCTCAATTGCCCGGCCGTGGCAAATGCCCAGCTTGGATTGAATGCGCCGTCTTCTTTGTTGGGGAGTCATATATAATGCCTACCTACCTATGAAAACAGGCCGAGTGTCACCTTGGGCAGCCCGTGGCTCGACTGCATTCCGGATAACCCATTCACCTAGCCTAGCTTAACCCTACCAACGTCACAACTTACCTTCTCTCTCGTCTTGAAAAAAACTCTTTGTACTGATCGGCCCATAGCGTGAGAGGTCTCGATCACCTCGGCGACGATCTAGGAGTCCAGGCCGACAGTCTCGTCGGAGGTCTTATTCGCCTCGCAGCAGATCAAATAGTCGGGACGACTATCGACGGGGCCGCGATCGCTCCCCAATGACTGGAACGGGAGCTGCGCCAGCCGGTGGTCCCACTGGCAATTACGCGGGACAGCAATCCCATCGATCATACGAAGAACGGGCCGCAGCCCGAGAGCAGATGATGAGCAACATCCGAGAGACGTCCCAGCAGGACCGCCGCGTCTATGTCGGCAACCTCTCATACGACGTCAAGTGGCATCATCTCAAGGACTTTATGAGACAGGGTGAGATCAGGACTCTACGAACACGGGCACGGTGAAAAAAGATCAAAAACTGACCAGGGATACCCCCAATGTTACAGCTGGAGAGGTACTCTTTGCCGATGTACTATTGCTTCCAAATGGAATGTCGAAGGTGGGCTTCATCGCGTAGCTTTGGTTGGCTTTCTTTTGTAGTTTTCTTCCCTTTCTGGTTTTGATGGATGGTTGGGTTGACGGGTTGGGACGTTGTCCTGGGAATAATTGTAGGGATGCGGGTAAGTTCCTCTCTCCAATTCTCTTGCGCCGCCTGCCTGTTCATTGTTTGCTAACTGCTGGTGGTAACAGAATTGTGGAATATGCTACAAGGGAGCAAGCTCAGCAGGCCGTTGCTCAACTCAGCAACCAAAACCTAATGGGTCGCCTTGTCTACGTTCGAGAGGTGGGTGAATCCCGATGCTAACCCCATGTTGCCTGGCGCCGACGGTTTGGTTTTTCTAATGTTCCAATCATCAGGATCGCGAAGCTGAACCTCGCTTCATCGGTGCTACGGGAACCAGCTCCCGCGGCGGATATGGCGGCGGTGGTGGTGGCATGCCCGGCGGAGGATTCAACGCTGGAGGATATGCTGGCGGCCCCCCCGGTGGTGGCGGTGCTGGTGGAGGCGGCGGTGGCCGTCAAATCTACGTTGCCAACGTCTGTTCACTCTGTCCGTGATTTGTCGTGAGAGTATCTCAACTGACCCCCCTTTTAGCTCCCCTACAATGTCGGCTGGCAGGACTTGAAAGACCTTTTCCGACAAGCAGGTAAGTTGGGCCGCTGCTTCATCACATACTTGCATCATCAAATGTACCGTGGCATTAACGCTTTCGTGCAGCCCGAATTGGCGGAGTGATGCGTGCTGATGTGCACGTCGGTCCCGATGGCAGACCTAAGGGTTCAGGAATCGTCGTCTTTGAGAGTCCCGACGATGCACGGAGCGCTATCCAACAGTTCAACGGCTACGACTGGCAAGGCCGCATGCTTGAAGTTCGCGAGGACCGCTTTGCCGGTGGCGGCGGCGGCATGGGCTTCGGTGGTCGTGGAGGATACGGCGGCGGAATGCGCGGTGGTTTCGGCGGCGGCTTTGGAGGTCGCGGAGGCTTCGGTGGTCGCGGAGGCTTCGGCGGAGGCTTCGGCGGACGTGGGGGATTCGGCGGCGGCGTTGGAGGACCTGGTGCAGGTGCCGGGGGTGGTGGCGATTTCGGTGCTGCCGCTCCGCCAACCGTACTCCCCAATCCCTTCACCGACAATGCAACCGCCGGTACGGAAAAGGGCGAGATCATATACGTTCGAAATGTAAGTTCTGGCCGTCCTTCAATGCACCATCTGTTGGGCTGGTGCTGACACGAGCTATAGCTCCCTTGGTCGACTAGCAATGACGACCTAGTTGAGCTCTTTACGACGATTGGCAAGGTGGAACAAGCCGAGATTCAGTACGAGCCTAGCGGCCGATCTCGAGGCACCGGCGTCGTTCGCTTTGACTCTGCCGACACTGCCGAGACGGCAATCGCCAAGTTCCAGGGCTACCAGTACGGCGGCCGACCGCTCAACCTGAGCTTCGTCAAATACCTGAACCAGGCCGGAAGCGACAGCATGGAAACTGACGCTCATGCTGGCTTGACACAGGACCAGATCATGTAGGAGGTCTAGGTCCGAGTCATCTCAGCCTGGCTTCTTTTGACTCTGGGTCCCGTTTTTCATTTGACACATGATCTTTCACTGGGTTGTTCATCTCTTTTTATTTGATTTCCTTGTTCACTTCTTATCACTTTCATTTGCACAGTTCGTCTAGGGTTGCTGAAAATTATTTGCGGACATGCTATATTTAAAGTCGTGGGGGTTCTATTTCAATCAAGGGGCATCCTTTCATCGAAACCAGCTCCGACTGGCCGGATAGGATGTCACTCTGGAAGATCAGGGGTAAAAAGAAATTGAGTTTTATGTCTTTGGGTCTGGCAAGGAAATGAGCAGCAGAAGGTGGTGACAGTGGTTATTGAGTTTCTTATTTCCTTCTCTATCTGGTTCTCGAAGCGGTGCGTAGGAGGGCGTGGTGAAGATGCGTGTTTCAAGCGTGACGTGATTTTGCGGGCTGGATGGGCGGCGAAGGATGCCTCCATATAGAACCCAACTGCCATGGCCTTCTATAGCCTGGAGGTTGAGGCCTGAGCGTAGGAAAGAACAGGAGATTAGGTGGTATAATGACAAGGGGCTACTACTATGGTGGGCATGGCATATACATCTCGCGCATAATGTTATATTGGTGGTCTCGGGCACAAATCAAACCAGGCGTGGAACACAGACTGTGAGATAAAGGGGCTTGTATAATATGAGAGAAGCCTATAATCGAACAAACCAAAGATCAAGCTACCACAACGATTTGCATTCCTGCAATGATGGCCGACGTAGTCTTGCTTTTGGTCTGCATTGATACTAGAGCAGATGCTTCAACGGCCTCTACATAGCCGTCAATCCTGGTAGCCGGAGCAGTACAGTATGGAGGACAAGATGCTAGGTGATGAATAGAGCGCTATATATAGGTCTGAAATAGTTGAGCCTCGCTGAAACCAACAAGGAAATCCTCTGATGTCGAGATTGCCGTTGTCAACCGGAGGGGGGCACGAGACACATCACTCTGCCACCTCGGATAACAAAATCTCGGCCTCACCACCGTCTTTGCTTCTCTTTCTTGAGCCAATTCGAACCGTTCCGCTAGCCTCGTCTATTCCTTTGCCATCTTCCCCAATTCTTTTTTTTCCTTCCTTCTCTTTTTCCCCATACTTCCCCCTTATGCGGTAGCCTTCTTCTTCTTCGCCTTTGCCTTCTTCTTGCTCTTGTCCCTGGGCTTGAGCGTGGTCATGCCGGCCTTGCAGACGTCGGCGTAGCGGACGTAAAAGGCCTCGAGCTCGTGGGGCTGGACGACGGTGGAGAGCTTGTCCTTGTCGGAGCGGTCGCGCTTGGATTTGCCGTTTGTTGCGCGGATGATGATGGGGAGGGGCTTGTTGGGGAGGAGGTCGGGAAAGAGCTTTGCCATTGTTGACTTTTCGTTGGGGTCGTATGTGACTGTTTGTTTTTTTGGTGAGAAATTAGAAGGGAGAAGAGAGGTTTCTCTTGACGAGGGATCGGGCGTTGTCTTACGGCGTTTTTGTGTTAGGTATATGGCTCCATGGTCGCTGCCTTTTCTGTGGTTGAACAGATGGCCGAGCTTGTCGAAGAACTGGAGGTGCGCGGCATGGAGAGTCAGCCAATGCTATGGTAGAACACACACGCAAGCGGGAAGCAGGGGTGAGGAAGAAGGAGACTGACCTCTTCCTGGCTGAGGTGCTCTGAAGCCATCTCGCGGGGTGTGGACGACCGGGAGTTTTGCTGGCGGAAGGACAGGACTTGGAGCAACGGGGGGCCGTTGGAAGTGGGATGTCGCTAGTTTGGAGAAGGATAATCTGGAGTAGATAACGATAAGGATGTGTTTTTAGTGGGTGTTGAGTTTGGCGCGGAAAAGGACAGCTGAGCTTGCGCTACGTATGAGTGGCATGCTGCGAATAAATTTAAATAATGCCAATGACTGAAAATATTATAAATCGCTGAGTAATTTGTATCATAAAAGGATAATTCTACCGTGGTTTTTTGACTGTATAAATGGCAATCACCGTGTCTTCTTGTAGCTCTTAGTGTATACCTACTATATGTTTAATGACTGCACGTTCATAGCGCTACTACCCAGTCAGCAGCAGCAGCCATCCAATTCAATGCCATCAGTTCTGATCCTGCAAGCGTGCTCTGGAGTTTAAAACCAGCTACTTCAGCTCGTTCTATGGGTTGCAGCCTAGTAGTAGATGGTGGTTGGTTAGATCATTAAGCCGGGCTGCGAAATCGGGAAGCGCTTCATGGCCATTCATTCGGCTCAATGCTATCTTGGCCATGTATGGAATCATGTACCGTAGCACTTCCAATAGTGTGGCGCATCTGCTTTCGTTCCTGTGCTATGCTGTGGGTGCTGTGCTAATGCAGTATCGCCCCTGTAAGCCTGGCTAGTTCCCTGGCCCATGCTAACAGGGAAAGGACAGCATACCCTCTTTTTTCCCTTGCCAGGCTCCATCTGTCGAAGCGTTATAACTTCCCTTTCCGCTCTCCCCACATGTGCCACGCCTAGTCGAGAACACGAATATATAGATGCGTGTATCTTGACACGTCTCACTCTTGCGACTGCACTCATCTGTTCAAGTCTCTCTCACCAGCTTCGTTGTGCTCATTGTTCGGCGACACGAGTTTCATGCTCAATCTCCTTTCTAGTATCTGGCCTTGATCACGACCACCACTGTCGCAAAGATGCGCCTTTGCCTGCCAAACCTGCTTGTGACGGCTGCACTTATATCGGCCGGCGCCGTGTTGGCGCAAGACATTCCCACCGATGTGCCCGTATCAGTTCTCCTGACTTCAGCTCAGGAGCATCTCACAAAGGGCGAGACCAACGAGGCCTTGGCCTATTTCGATGCGGCCATCGCCCGAGATCCGACCAACTACCTGTCATTCTTCAAGCGGGCCACCACGTACCTGTCGCTCGGTCGCGCAAACCTGGCAACTGAAGATTTCAACAAGGTGCTCTCGCTCAAACCTGGGTTTTCAGGCGCCCACGTCCAGCTTGCCAAGATCAAGGCCAAGGCCGCCGAGTGGGATGGCGCAAGGGCCGATTACGCTGCGGCCGGCGAAGGGTCGGACTCCCCCGACGTTCAGAGTCTGACGGCGGCGGAGGAGTCGATGAAGCTGGCCTTTGCTGCCGAAAAAGAGGGCCGATGGGAGGAATGCGTCAACCATGCAGGGGATGCCATCGTTACCGCCTCCAGGTACATCCCCTTGCGCGAGACGCGATCCCACTGTCGCTTTGAGCGAGGCGAGTTGGAAGAAGCCATTGGCGATCTTCGCCACGTGCTACAGATGCGTCCCGGAGACATCTCTCCCCACGTCGTCATCTCGGCCGTTTCGTTCTACAATCTCGGAGATCTCGACGCTGGCGTCGGCCAGATCCGGAAGTGTCTTCATTCCGACCCAGACTCTAAAGTCTGCAAAAAATTACACAAGCAGCAAAAGGCTATTACCAAGGCATTTACCAAGACAAATGGTCAATTGAGCAAGGGACAGTATACAACGGCGAGCAGGGGGTTGGTTGGGACAGAAGAAGACACCGGGCTCCTCCAGACCGTCAAGGAACAGGTGGACGAGCTACGCCAAGATGGAAGAATACCCGCCCAAGGGAGAGTGCTGCTGTACGAACAGCTGGTCGAGATGGTTTGCCAGGCTTACGTTGAGGTAAGTTGCGTGGATGTGCTATGACGCTACCAAGATTCAAACTAACAACAATGTGTCACAGTCAACTAGCAAGCATGCCGATAAGTATTGCGACGAGGCAGTTCAGCTAAATGAAGAATCATTCTGGGGCCAGTTGCATCGTGCCAAAATGTTACTCAAGAAAGAAGAGTTCGAGGCAGCCATTCAGACGCTGGAAAACGCCGCCAATGCGCACCCAGACAAGAGAGACAAGATCAACCCACTTCTAAACAAGGCACAGATTGAACTCAAGCGGAGCAAGACAAAGGATTACTACAAGGTTCTCGGCGTTGCCCACGATGCTGATGAGAGACAGATCAAATCAGCGTACCGCAAGGCGTCCAAGCAGTTCCACCCAGACAAGGCCATGAAGTCGGGCCTCAGTAAAGAGGGGGCCGAGAAGAAGATGGCGGGTATCAATGAGGCGTACGAGGTGTTGAGCGACCCCGAACTGCGCGCCCGGTTTGACAGAGGAGACGACCCCAACTCCCAAGAGAGAGGAAACCCATTCCAAGGATCACCGTTTGGGGGCCAGCAGTGGGCGTTCCAGCAACCAGGCGGCGGCGGCGGCGGGCAGCAGTTCAAGTTTCAGTTCAACAATGGGCCGTTTGGTTTCTAAAGCAGGAGTAGCAGTGGGTGTAACAGCAGCAGCAGCGGAGTTTTTGGCTTTTTGTTTCCCCTTCATTTTGAGCTTACAGAGATGGATAGATAGATGCTCGTCGTCGTCATCATCGTCATCGTCATCGTCACCAAGGCGTAGCGTTTGCCCATGCCAAATACATACTAAGGTACAATACAAATAGATGCAATACATAGGTACTACACACATGCATTCACTCAAACAAAATAAACAAAACAAAACAAAACAAAACCTTGACAAGAAACTATACCCTTTTCCCACATGCACCGGCGAGGCTCCGGGTTCGAAAATGTTGCATCACATGCTGCTGTATCTATCAATGTACATACATACGTATATCCCGGGATTACTCCGCCGCTGAACTACTCAAACCCAAAGGTGGGGCTCGCACACCTCGCAATTGCCTCCCGGACTCCGAGGCCGTCAACGGAGAAGAGGTGGGAAATTTTTATAGACCGGATTACTGGGGATCCGCTCTGGATATCTAGACTGTGCCGGCCGCGATCAAACATCTCCCTCGTCGACTGCCAGAAAAAACCACGCCCTCTCGACCTGCCGCAAAGTGCCCCAATGCTCTCAAGCTGCCATTGATCCGCCTGTGCCTCTGCTTCAGCTTCAGCTTGCAATCGACTCCGCACCCTCGACGGGACACCTCAGTCAGCTCAGCTCCAGCATCATCTTTCATCTCTCTCGCCCTTGTAGCCGCGGCTGCTTTCGCCCGCCCGCACGCTTTTGTTTAGTTGCGATCCCAGCGCCGACCGCCCGACCGACCGCCAGCCTCTCTCTCCGTCTCCGTCCTCACCCTCGCCCTCGACGAACCCCGACAGTATAAACGCTGGCCGTCGTGCTGCCTCAGCACGCTTCATCTGCCAACCTGGCTGCCATCAATCAAAAGACTTTTGGCGCAGCTTCTGACGCTGTGGCCGAGATGGTCCAGCCGCCAAGTGGCAAGCCTGTGGAGGAGGATGAGGATTACGAGTGAGCAGCCACCCATGTCCATGGCGATGCTTATCCTTTGTGAACTTTTGATATATATTTTTCTTGTTGTGTGCGCTCGCAATGCGCGACAAAGTAAAACTCAAGAGGGAGAAAGAAGCCCGAGCCTGAACAATTTTGTACTGACTGTTTTCTGCGCTTGTGTGTCTAGCTATGAATCCCTTCCACCAAACTTCTCGCTACTGCAGAACATGGCTGCAGGAGCATTTGCTGGGATTGCTGTGAGTGACTGATCCACTGTTCACATTCTCTCTGGACATGTGCTGACGACAAATATCCAGGAACACACCGTCATGTACCCCATTGATGCGATCAAGGTAATTGCCTTGTTGCCGAAAGCCTCTTCTTCAACCTCTATAGTACTGACGCGGAACTTTGCGACGATAGACACGAATGCAAGTGCTACAACCGCATGGGACGATAACACACAACAGCGTTCTTCGAAATGCTTTCCAAATCGCGCGGACCGAAGGTGTTTTCAGCTTATGGCGCGGCATGTCCAGCGTTATTGTGGGAGCCGGTATGTTTCCCCCATGTTTGCGGTTTTGCCGCGGTTCTTTTTTTTCTTTTCTCTTCTCCTTCTTTTCCCCTGTAGCTAACTCAGTGCTTGCATAGGTCCTGCCCACGCTGTTTACTTTGCGACCTACGAAGCCGTTAAACATGCCATGGGCGGCAATCAAGTTGGCGTCCACCACCCTCTTGCTGCTGGTAAGCCTCGCTTTTGCTCGGATCCCCAAGTGTACCCTGCCCATGGCTAACCTGGTGCTTTATAGCCACAAGCGGTGCCGCAGCTACAATCGCCAGCGATGCTTTCATGAACCCATTCGATGGTATGTCGTCGTGCTATTTGCCCCGAGTCCGTAGGAGCGAACGGGGATACTAACGTCAACTCCCCTCCAGTCATCAAGCAGCGTATGCAGATGCAAGAGTCTCGAAAGATGTATCGTTCCATGGTCGACTGCGCCAAGTACGTCTACCGAAACGAAGGCCTCGGCGCTTTCTACATCTCTTACCCAACCACACTGTCCATGACCGTCCCCTTCACGGCCCTGCAGTTCCTCGCCTACGAATCCATCTCCACCACCATGAACCCGCAGAAGTCATATGACCCTGTCACGCACTGCCTCGCCGGAGCCGTTGCCGGTGGCTTTGCCGCTGGTCTCACCACGCCCATGGACGTCATCAAGACCATCCTACAAACAAGAGGCACATCCTCGGATCCGCAAGTTCGAAATGTCAGCGGCTTCTCAGATGGCTGCAAGCTGCTGTATAGAAGGGAGGGCTTCAGGGGCTTCTTCAAGGGAGTCAGGCCCAGGGTTGTCACAACAATGCCCAGCACTGCTATTTGCTGGTCTGCTTATGAATTTTCCAAGTGAGTTGAGCTCTGTTTCCCCTTTTTTTTCGAAGATGGTGTCTCGTATACTGACATTGGTTTACTTTTCCAGAGCGTACTTCATTAAAAGAAACGATAGCTTGTAAAGAATTTTTTTTTTTTTGCAATATATAGTAATTATAGAGATTATACAGAGCAATAAGCTATGAGCTATAATTACTTATTTCTATTCCACAAAAAAAAGGTAGTAAATAGATCATGGTCAAATACAGTCTGTGTAAAGCAGCCAAAAACCCAAGTGGGCGATTAATGTATTGAGGACACGACCAGACGAGAAACAAAGGTGCCTGTTCAAGCGCCTCATCTCTCGTGATAGACTTGTGAGTGGTCAAATTGTCTATACAGCATCTTGTATCACAAAACTTAGCATATCTACTACCTGAAAGAGTAGCGATACTAGAACAAAGTAGCTGATAGTAGAACAAATCAGCAAATAGTAGAATAAAGTAACGATAATAGAACAGAGTGGTGATATTAGAATAAAGTAACATTAGTAGAACAGAGTAGCAACAGCAGAACAGAGTAGTAATACTAGAACAAAATAACAATGGTAGAACAAAGGAGAGTAGTTGTACGGCGACCCACCCTTCTATAATCAGCTAGCTTCCCTTTAGCTAAGATCTGGGGGGACCTGCACGCCTACAAGTAGATCAACAATCCACCTTTTAGGTACCTTATGTAGACACCCGGTGACGCTTCCAGCAGCCATCAACAGCCACCTGACTCTAGGCAGCACAGTCGTTATTACCAGCTGACTTGAAGCATCAACAACAACAACATTGATATGTGCATCGCCTGTGCTGTTCCTGTTCTCTCTCCCTATCTATCGGACGATTCCACATAAAAACATGGTCAACAGCTGCGTCGGCGTGTGCGTCACCGAGTCAACTGTATGAGCGAGCCTCGATATCGATACCGATACCGATATGACATCCAAGATCTTCTCACGACTCACGGCGTCTACGCAAGGCGGCCGGTCTTTTTACGAACAGCTACGGTCCTACGACAACGACGACGACGAGCCAGACTATGATATCGAGGCTGGACCTGGGCAGGGACCTGCCCGCGGAGACTCCAGCCGACTCTTCGACAGCATCCCTGCACCCACGCTTGCCGCCGCACGACGCAACAACAATGCCCACGGCGTGTTATCGCCAGGAGCAAACAGCCTTCACCAGGGCCCTCGCAGAAGCTCCAACGGCAGCCGAGGCCCCCCGATGAGGTGGCCACAACACGATGACGACGGGGACGACGACGTACCCGCTTCGCTACTCGTCGAGTCCAACAAGGCCATGGCGAATCCAGCCCTCGATCAAGCAGAAGCGCAGCATTTCCGCAGCCCAGAACCCTCGTCAGGCCACGGCCGGGCTCAGTGGCGACCGCCCACTGACGAAGCTAGACTCGACATTCCCAAACCAAGCGCACAGCCGGCGGCGGCGGCATCACAACCACCACCACCGTTCGGATCTCTATTGAACGCGGGGCCGTCATTCGACCGCAAGAATGCTGCCCTGTGGAGATGGGCAAACATTACAAATCTCGATAGCTTCATGAGAGATGTCTACAATTACTATGAAGGCGATGGAATGTGGTGTATCATGTCTTCAAATGCCCTGAGACTATTGTAAGTGCATTCGAGGAGGCTGGAGGGAGGGAGCCATGTTCCTTTTCCCTCTCTTCTTAGCCTGGTTGAAATCGAACGGTAGAGCTAACATGGAGATGCAGAGAAACTCTATTCGTCGCCGTGCTGCTCACCTTTCTGACGCAATGTGTTGACTACAGCAAGGTGCCGCACAGCCAATCGCTGAAGCAGGTCGTCGTACCTCAGTGCACCCAGAAGATGTCCGGCCTGTGGAATTTTGGCATCTGGCTTTACTCATTCTTCTTTATATGGAAATCCGTGCAATACTTCTTCGAAATCCGCCGCTTACTCCATATCCGTGAATTCTTCGTTGTCCTTCTTGATATCCCTGAACAGGACATGCAGACAATATCGTGGCAGGACGTTGTTGGTCGAATTATGGCTTTACGAGACCAGAATCCTAGGACAGCGGCCAATATGCCGCAAAACTTACGACGCTTCATCGGCACTCAGTCAAAGGAGCGCCTCGATGCTCACGACATCGCCAATCGACTGATGCGCAAGGAGAACTACCTCATCGCCATGATCAACAAGGATATCCTAAACTTGTCGCTTCCGTTCCCGTTTCTGCGGGGTCGTCAGATGTTTTCAAAGACCATGGAGTGGTATCTCCACTACTGCATCCTTGACATGGCATTTAACGAATTGGGGCAAGTACAACAAGATTTCTTACGTGCCGAAAGAAGAGGCGTCTTGAGTCAAAAGCTGAAGCAACGATTCTACTTTGCTGGGTTGCTGAATCTCATCTTTGCCCCCATTGTCCTCGCGTACGTCATTATCGTCTATTTCTTCACGTACTACAATGAGTATCAAAAAGATCCCAAGCTAGCTGCGGCACGCAAATACACCGCACTTGCTGAGTGGAAATTCCGCGAGTTCAACGAGCTTCCCCATCTCTTTTTCGAAAGGCTTCATATGTCATTCCCGTTCGCAACCCGATACATTGACCAGTTTCCCAAGCGCATGACGGAAGATATCGCCAAGAGTATTGCCTTCATGTCTGGCGCACTTACGGCCATTCTTGCAGTTTGCACTTTACTCGACTCGGAACTGTTCCTATCGTTTGAAATCACAAAAGACCGGACCGCCTTGTTTTACCTGGGAATCTTTGGAGGCATCTGGGCCATCACCCGTGGAATGGTGTCAGAAGAAACGCAAGTGTTCGATCCAGAGTATGCTTTGAGGAACGTTGTTGAGTATACTCACTATATGCCTGATCATTGGCAGGGAAGGTTGCACAGCTTTGAAGTTAAACAGGAGTTTTCGGAGCTTTACAAGATGAAAGTCGTCATCTTTCTGGAAGAGATCCTAGGCATCATAACTACTCCCCTGTTGCTACTGCTGTCACTACCTAAGTGCAGTGACCAGATTGTGGATTTCTTCCGAGAGTTTACGGTGCATGTCGATGGTATGGGCTACGTCTGTTCATTTGCCGAATTCGACTTCAAAAGGGGGCCAGGCCAACCTGCCGCTCGTCGAGGCGTAGCCAAAGATGTCCGCGAGGATTATTATGCAACAAAACATGGGAAGATGGCTGCGTCTTACTACGGTTTTCTTGATAACTATGTTATCAATCCGAAAACTGGCATCCCTGGACACCTGCCTCCAGGGACTCAGCCATTCCATCCTCCCCCTGCGTTTCCCAATCTGAATTCACCCACATTAGCAGCCGATATGCAGGCTTCGCATGTGGAAACGGGAAGAAATAGGAGCCGCACAGCTGGGCTGGGTGCGTTCCCGAGGGGTGGGCATAGCATCACGCAACCGTCACCTATGGCATCTATGCTATTGGATGCCCGCCACCAACCTTCGATCGCAAATGTGGGCGGTAGAGGGCCATATAAACCGCGTCCGTCGCGAGGTACACACCCTCACCCTGCGGTCCAAATTCCCGAGGAGCCCTTTGAGGCTGATGTTGCAGAAGAGCATGGAGGGGAGAGCTCCGAAGCAGGCGCTATGCTTGGGGAATCTATGTGGCAAACGTCGCCGGGCATCAGCAAGGAAAACAGCAGCAGCATGGCCAACACGAAAGAGCCGGACGTTGGTGTTCTTGGGTTAATCAATCAGTTTCGGCAAACACAGCCGCATCGTCGTGGAGGAGGAGTATTTTAGATATTGATATCAGTCTTTGGATGCAATAAATATTAAGGAGTTATAGCGAATACAAATTGGGAATAAATAGGCATTAGGGGATAATAATTAGACCTTGCTTTCTTTCATATCAACAGCCAAGTGTTTCCCTCACGTGTCAACTACTATCGTTATTTTCTTCTACTATCGTTACTGTCGCTATAGGCCACCATGAACGGCTTTAGATGGCTTATGAGATTCTGGTTGACAGTTCTATGCAGAGATGGACGAGAATCATACTTTTCATGTTACCCTTCGTCATTTTATTCTATCTAGTGATGATTTCATATGGACTGAACCTCGAACAAGTTGCTCTTTTCCACCAACACTCTGCATTAAATCGGTTTCATACGAGCAGCGGTGGCTAAGGTTTTTACATCTAATGAGAATCATAAACATTGCTTCTTTTGACTTTATTATTTATAAGTAATAATTATACAACCCGTGAACAACTTGATTCTACAAATAGATTCAGTTTGACTCAGACACTTGCCTCCTTTGGCAGCCCTGGGTATGCATACATGCTTCATTGCATCCCGTATCTATATTTCTTTTGTTTTCTCACTACGCATGACCTATTGACTTGAGAGACCTTCCAACGCCTAACCTTCGATTGACTCCAGCCCCTCTCGACTCAAAAGGCCATACCGGTTTCACACCACAACGACCTCCCGACTTAGAAGTGGATGGCCTTGTCATAGGTGGCCATGGCAGCCTCCTTGAAAGCCTCGGCAAGCGTGGGGTGGGCGTGGCAGGTTCGGGCAATGTCCTCGCTGGATGCGCCGTACTCCAGGGCCAGGGTAGCCTCGGCAATCATCTCACCAGCGCCAGGTCCAACAATGTGGGCACCGAGCAGGCGATCAGTCTCGGGATCGGCAAGGATCTTGACGAGACCATCGGAGTCGAGGTTGGTCTTGGCTCGGGAGTTGGCGCTGAAGGGGAAAGTGCCGATCTTGTAGGGGATATTCTGGGCCTTAAGATCCTGCTCCGACTGGCCAACCCAAGCGACCTCGGGGTGGGTGTACATGACAGAGGGGATGCATCCGTAGTTGACGTGGCCGTGGCCCTTTGACATGTACTCGACGACGGCAACAGCCTCCTCTTCGGCCTTGTGGGCAAGCATGGGTCCAAAGGTAACGTCACCAATGCAGCGGATGTGGGGGATCTTGGTTCGGTACTCCGAGTCGATGATGACACGGCCGCGCTCATCCAGCTCGAGGCCAATGTTCTCCAGGCCCAGGCCCTGAGTGTAGGGTCTTCGTCCAATAGCGACCAAAACGACCTCGGAATCAATCTGTAATAACTTGTTAGTGCCCAGCTACCGGGGCTGTCTGGTTATGGTTGGGTTCACTACTTACGCTCTCAGGCTTGCCACCCTTAGCAGCGTCGACGTCGAGCTTGACGAGCTCGCTGTTGGTGTCGCCGCTGACGACCTTGGTGTTGAGCTTGAACTCGATGCCCTGCTTCTTGAGGATGCGCTGAGTGGCCTTGGAGATCTCGGTGTCCATGCCGGGTCCACCGATCTGGCCGAGGAACTCGACAACGGTGACCTTGGCTCCCAGACGTGACCAAACGGAAGCCATCTCAAGACCAATGATACCACCACCGATGACGGTCATGGTCTCGGGGACCTTTTGCAGAGCAATAGCACCGGTGCTGGTGACAACGCGCTGCTCGTCGATGGTGAGGCCGGGGAAAGGAGTGGCTTCAGAGCCGGTGGCGATGAGAATGTTCTTGCCGCGGATGACGGACTCGCCGCCGTCGTTGAGGGCGACCTTGATTTCGTTCTCGTTGATGAAGGAGCCGGTGCCCTTGATGTACTCGGCGCCGTTCTTCTTCAGGAGGAACTCGACACCCTTGGTCAGGCCGGTGACGGCGGTCTCCTTGGCCTTCATGAAATTCTCGAGGTTGAGCTTGACCTCTCCGACCTCGATACCGCGGTGTTTTGAGTCATGGAGAATCTGGTGGTACAGGTGGGAGTTGTTGAGCAGAGATTTTGAGGGAATGCAGCCAACGTTCAAGCAGGTACCGCCGAGGGTGCCTCGCTTCTCAATGCAGGCCACCTAGACACAGAACACAGTCAGCTTCTGGATATCACCAGCCGAGCAGATTTGACAATGCCTCACCTTCATGCCCTCTTGTCCGGCCTTGATGGCCGCCACATATCCGGCAACACCACCACCGATGATGATGAGGTCCTTCTCCTCTATTTCCGTGTTAGTACAGTATTCCGAATCTGTCGTTTTTCCTTCTTTTCAGGGCGACGAACCAGAAGCAGAGGCAAATCCTCGACTCCATCGTGACAGGCTGAGCAGAGATGCGGGTTAGCGATGCGAGAGATTTTCCACTGCCAGAAACAGCAGCGGCGGGAGAGGAACTGGGCACTCACGTCAATTGCCTGCTGGGCAGAGTGCGGATGGCACTTCGGGGTATCAGGCGGCTAGCAATCATGCTGGGCAGCCGTTGACAGGAGCTGTGTGGTGAATTGATGGGGGAAGAGAGTCGACGGTTGGAGGTCGAAAAGAAGTGTATCAGCTTTGAGCCTATAGCAAGGCCCGCCGGTTTTAGGGAAGCTCCATGCTTGATTATGTGAACACGACTTGTGCACCGGGCGGGTACTCGAGGGGTACTGGCGGGGTACCTTTTGTCTGTGCGACAAGTGGCAGATGCGGAGGGCAGCGCGACTTCGGCCTCCCGCTCTTTTTTTGCCCCTCAACAAAGTCGTCATGAAGTACCTCCAGGTACCCTCCGGCCCAACGGCGCAAATCGGCTGGACTGGGACATTTTCGCTTAGATGCGGGACGCCTCAACTATCCCTATAAAATCCCAGATTACAACAAGATAGCTAGCTATCTCTATACAGTAAACCCGCCCAGCAAGAGAAGAGGCTGTCACGAGGCGTCAGTGGCCACCCGTGGACAGGCTGTCGGGTACTCGCATTTGATATCATTTCTCAGGGGCGGATTGCCACTACGAGTACATACAAGAGGACGACACAGACGGGGCGAAATGATGACCAATTTAGTCGCGGATTCGTTCCTAGTAGTTTTCGTTTAAGCATCATGATCCTCGGCAATCGGATCGCGCCCCTTTCGCCAGAGACTCTACGCCACCACTGCCTATAAATCTGTATATGATATGTACATCTAACTTTTGCCCCTTTACTAGAAATCGACAAGAAGAAAGGTCAAAAGTCAAGAGCGTAAGGATGTAAGACGAGAAGATGTCTCTCAAGATCCCCCAACTAGGCCTCTCTCGCCCTCTGAGCTTGAACAACAGCCTCAGCCGTCGCCCGTGCCCTTTCCAGTTTCTTCATCTCCTTCGATGTCAGCAGCTTGCTTTTCCGTAGCTTCTTCCGAAGAAACCAGTCCATGCCTGCTGCGAGCGTAGGTACCTCTGCTACCACGCCAAACACCTTGGCTATCCTGACGCCCTCCTTGGCTTCGCTCCCCCGGCAGGCCTGCAGTAGACTAGCTATGAGCTGCTCGACAAATATGAGAGTCCACCGATTCAGCCTAGGTAGATTCAAAGGCTTCAATATGCTGAGGTTCAAGGCGCCGTCAAATATCAAGGCCGCGTAGAAGCGGGCCACCTGGCTAATGCGGTGCTCATCCTTCATCTTTTCACTGTCGGCGGTTTCCTCATCCTCTGCCTCTTCGCCAAACATTAACTCGCCAAGACTCCGGAAGATTTTCCAGAGCCTATCTTGAAAGGCAAACCTAATTTTGTTGTTCGTGCAAGCTTGCTTGCCCACGAGTGCGTAGTATTCGTTGTAACTGGCCTCGCTTCCAACGCACTGCACGAGCACGCGTGCAATCTCGGCCTGGTCGTCTTTTCTCAGCTTGAGGTTGGCATATTGACGGTACCCATGTTCGTAGTCTGTCGCGGACATGATGGCAGTAAAGATGGCGATTTGTGCTGAAGTGTGAAACCCTTGGCCGCGGGCTTTCTTGGGAAAATCGGGCAATACAATATCCATGTCCTCGTTATCATCAGACATGCCGATATCATGCTTCTTGAGTGCTGATTTCGATTCTTGTTCCACGTCTTGATAAGTCTCCTTTGCCGGAACACTTGCTCCTACAAGCCACCATTTGCCTCTTGTGTCTGCTTTCTCAATGTCCTGTAGACTCAAGCCCATTGGCGCGAGACCATCAAGTCTTCTAGACTGGGATTTGAGTTCACCAAGCTTCTTCCGAATTCGGAGAACGTGGTCCGATACAACGGCCGAATCCAATCCTCGAGCCTTGGGCTTGCTCTTGCCAACATCGTTGATCGTCTCAACCATAAACTTTGTTCGTACAGACAAGTCGGAAGACCCGGCTTCGTTGACTGCCTTGTTGAGGATAGATGTAACATGCTTTAGGGCATTGGGGTCATCCCTCCGCATAAGACGGCCTGCCATACGGCAGATGCGAAGAAGAAGCTCAACATTGAGTTCATTCAGGTCCGCGAGGAACCTTTCCATGTAATCAAACATGATTTTACAGGTCACAACCTCGAACAGGTATAGCTGTGTGAGAAATCCGAGTATGTTTGAGGACTCCTTTGGAATTTCCGAAAAGCTAACCCCTTCTTGTGAGGCATGCTTATAATATTCGCCAAAGTTAACCACCACTTGTTGTATGAGGTGGGATCCAAAGCTGGATCCAATCACTTTGTAGACTGCAGCGGAAAAGCCGCCTGTAAGAACCAAAAATTGATCCGGGATGCTTGAAGATTTGTACATCTGCGCCAGAAGTGTATTTGTGAGGATTTCGGTAACGTCGCCACGGGCATTATTTTGGTAAAGCTCCTCGATGGATTTGACAATACCCAGAATATTTGCTTCCGTCAGACGATTCACCAAACCTTGAATCTGTTTCTGCAGCCGCATCTTTGCTTCTGAGTCCGAGATGGCAGCTTTTCGCAAAGACGGAGGGATGTATTTGGCGACCACTGCCCCTGTGGCAGGTGCCACATAAGGATTTTCCTTTACTTTGGTCTTGGGCTGCCGTGATGTATCATCTTCTTCATCCTGATTCTCGAATTCGTCGTCTGAGAAGTCGAAAGCGTCCTCATCTTCTGAGCCCTCTGATTCGCCGAGGTCGCCCAAAGAGGCCGAGGCTGCCTCTGGCATTGCCTTCCTCCTCTTTGAAGCCAACCAGTCATCATAATGCCGTTTTCGCTTCGACGTCTCATCAGCTTGCATCGTCTCAGAGTCGGATCCAACATCGCCAAGAATTTCGTCGAGCCCATCATCTCTAAAGGCCTTCGGCAGTGAGGAGGCCCCCTTCTTTATGCGCAGCTTCTTTTCAAATTCTTCGATTTCCTTATCATCCTGGGCAAGCTTTTCGCGTACAGCGCTGGAAAGGCCGTCGTGTTTTGATGATCCTTTCTTCGGTAACTGCTCCTCGTCGCTTTCGGAATGACTGTCGTCCTCTAGATCGAAATCGTCCGCGTCTTCGATGTCGTCGCTGTTGTCGGATTGCTCAGAGATATCCTCATCTTCCTGGTCTAGTGCCGTTGTGGGATCATCGGAATCACTTTGTTGGCCATCGCTGGACGCCGATTCAACTGGAGCAGCCGGTCGGCGTTGGGTGTTTCTTTCTGGGCGAGGAAACCCGGTCCCATTGACAACCTTTTTCGCAAACGGGGGCTGCTTCGAGTGGCTCTGCCCCCTTTTCTGTGCTCTCTGGGCCTTTCGACGCGATACTTGGCTGAATGATTCTCTCCTCTGCTTGGTTGGGCGCCTTTGTGTCGGTCGTTTTTCCTCTGGCACATCCAAGCCCATGCGCTTGAAGAGTTTTTTTTGGAGCTCTAGAGCCCCTGTGGACGGCATTGCGGTGGGATATAGATCCAATTCACTGGTAATAAAATGTGGAATTTTATATAAGCATTGCATGGGAAAGTTGGATTTGCGATGAAAACTTTCAAATGTCAGACCAGCATCGTATACCCGCGTCGCAAAATTTCTAAATGACGTACTAGTGGCGCAGGGGTCTCGACAGCTTCTAGAGAGAGAAAAATTACACACCCTAGACAATTTCTAGTTGGAGATCAAAGCCATAATGTCAATTTCAATAACATATTTCTATGTTTATTTCAGTTGAAAATTGGCTTGTTCTGCCATGCGTTCTACGTGACACCTTTTTTACTTCCCTTAACTTATTTTGTCTTGTCTCTTTTTTTTTTATCTTTTTCCGCGGATAAGATAAGATAAGGCTCGGAAATCGATCTCGTGACTACAGGCTGACTGTGGTTGGTGAACAACCCGGGTGTAAGTCTAACGTACCCTGGAATTAAGAGTAGCTGGTTTGTCTTTCCTGGGCGGACGAGAAGCGACAAGCTATTGCATTCAAAAATGGCTCTCATGTATGGTAGTGGCCTCTTTTCTATACGGCTACAACTGTGGATCAAATGGTTGCCGACTTGCTTCACAATTTGCGCCTAATAGCCGGAATATGTGCCCGGCTTCTGCGTGGGAATCTGGTGTTAGTGATGGTCGGTTCAGAGGCGAGTCGCCTACTCCGTAAGGTACCTAGTAGGTAGCTTCTAATCCGATAAAACGAGCTAACCTTTATATTGCAAGTATTGCCTAGTACAGTTTTTCAACATCGTAAAGGAATACCTATGTGCTACTCGTATGTGCCCGCGCTGTCCACATTCCCTTGTCTTTGAAAATTCGAGACGATCGGCGATGACTCAAGCTTCTCAGAAGTCCGGATATTATTAATCCAAGAGCAAAGAGCACGAGGCTACGGCAGCTAATCGCGAGCGACCGGGACCCTGGACCAGGTATGTAGGATGTGCGGGCGATGGCTTAAAATCCGCGGGCCAGACTCCGCGCCTTTTCCTGCAGTTCCATTTATTACTTAACACTTACACGGAAGGCGGCATATCGGACGAGTGATTTTGCTTGGTGTCGGCTTGTGGCCGTGGAATCTACCAGTAGCAAAAGCCGGGATGCATTCAAATGGACCGCCTAGTGGCTGGTACCCTGGCTGAGGAGCACACCAATCGTGGCTTTAGAGCAGTGGGGAGGCTGGTCAACTATCATCGGACCAATCGATGCTGACATGGTTTTCCACGTTTGTTCGCGTCACGCCACCATCCCCGGCATTGAGTGATTCCAGCTGCAGTAACAAGGAAAGAGTACTTGTATTGTAAACGGAAGAGGGACAAGGCAAGGCTCTGAGGAGAGAGACGAGGGGCTGGTTGGGGTTGATTGGGGCGTAAATGAGGGGTTCTGAAGGTGACGGGGTGTCGTTTGGCTCGGGTGGTGAGTGAGGTGAATGAAGCTCTGCTCTCGTTTTTGCTCTGATTTTTGCTCTTGTGTTTTTTTTTTCTGTTTCGCTAACACCAGCCCTCTCTGAATGGAGGCCATCGAGGAAACAACACCAACGGAAAAGATGCCGGCCATCAGATGACCGATTGTGCATGGGTCGTGTTAGTATAGGCAAAAGTTGAGCATCCATCAACTATAGCGCGCCAAGATAGTATCCAAGTGGGGAGCTCCAGCTTCAAGCCATTTCGTCACAGCGCTTCGGTGGAGACATAGCCGATGGTTCGCCCTCCGATGTCCGATCCCAACTCCGGAATCACCGGGGGTCGGCTGCGAAAAAAAAAAACGAACGACGATAAGTGCGGAGTCGTGATGAGTTGACAGCCGGTACGAGTACAGTACCCGGGCAGAAGGGCACCAAAGTATGACGAGCGGACGTGCGTGGTCTTATAGCTGGGTACTGTAACAGCTCAGCTTCGCAATACGCAATACGCACAAACACTTGGCGCGCAAATACGCAAGATACTCGTACGCAATACGCCGCACGCGATAACGCGAAGCTTCCTGCGACGACGACGACGACGACGACAACGACGACAACGACGACAACGAGGCTGTAAGTGAGGTGAGGTGGCATTGGACTCACGGTGCTGTGTGCATTCATGCGTGGCGGGGGTCAGTTTGTCAATCACAACTCGGTAAACGCTGGTGTTACCTCTAGCTTATCACGCCAAATGTATCTTGCATGCAGCTTGGTTGTACGAGTATGTACTCTTACCAAGAATGAATGTACTAAGCAAGGTATCAACCTTAGCAAATGCAGTACCGAGCGGTTAGGTAGTACCAAGGTAAGCAGTTTGAAAGCCGCCCGTTGTGTCATGGGCGCGGCAGCGTTTGTCAGACATCCATCCATCCTGACAGCCGAGAAGCCGCATGGCGTTTGCCGGGCACCGGCCAGGGTTCAAGGTTCTCCAGACGGCATGACAGTGCGTCATAGCACTGCGTCCGGCTGTACCCTGACTTGCGGCAGGGCTCAGAGCAGCTGTGCTATTGCCTATTTCCGCATCCTTCAAGCTCTGTTTGGCACCTTCAGCTTCAACATGTGACGGAGGCGCCTCGCCCTACCAGTTCGTCAATCCCGATGGGAGGAAGGGCCAAGACTCCAAGACTCCAAGAGCTGGTCCGGACACCCCTTCGGTACTAAGGTCTACTAGATACCTAGCCGGCGATCCAGTGCAAGTACCAATCTACACCCGTCCGGAGAACGGAGTACTCGCTGCGGATTTACAGATACCTGTGCCATGGATCAATGCATGCGTGATTCCTTTAGGCGCGACCCGATTCCGTGCCATCCTCACCATCCCTTCCCGAAATCGCTGGAAGAGGAAACCAAGCACCCCCACCTCCATGCAGTGGAGATGTGAATCTTTTTTTTTCTCTCTTTTCCCACCTGGGCTTCTTGATTCTGGCTAGTACCTACCTTGGCAAGCTTGGGTACACCTACCTAGTACTGACCGCATCTGAGTACCAACAGCGCGAGGCTCGGAAGCCTCGGAGCTCGACTTCATCTTCCCTTCCAGCAGCCCACAGGCAGCGTTCCTTGGCTTTGGATTCTCGCATGATTTGATGTGATGACAATCGCAGCCCTGGATTTTGTGCCGCTCAGGTCCCGCCCGGCGGGATGTAGCGGCTTCTATAAGCTGCCGCCGTGAGCTGCTTCTTCCTTTTAAGACAGCCACCCACCCGCCTATGACTCTCGTAGAAATGAAGCTTTAGTTTTCTTTTGCTCGCAGTAGATTGCGGATTCCTTTGGCCGGGCACGCCTCTTCTCCCCCTCCCTCACTTCTCCCTCTCTCTCCCCCATCTCAAGGCGTCCCTGCATGTGTTATTTGCTGTCCTTGATTCGTCTCTGAACCTGCGCAACGTTGTCGAACGCCTCTTGGCCTCTTTCTTTTTTAATTCGTGATTCTAAGCGCACAAGCAACCACGATGAAGCCAGCTGCGTTCGGCCGTAGCCTTGCCGGTATCGCTGTGCTCGGCTTAAGCTTGGCCCTGCCAGTCCTCGCAGACAATGCGCGCCGTCATGGTGGTGAGATGGAAGGCATGGAGGGCATGGAGCACGCAGAACCAGACCAGCAGGACTCCGAATATCCTCCCACGTACTTTGCCCATCCCGAGCATACTCAAGTGCTGTATGCGCACATTGCGCTCATGACAGTGGCCTGGATCATTTTCCTTCCAGTTGGTGAGTATCCATCTTAGACGCGATGCGATGTAAGACGGAACAGCTTCAGTGCTAACAAGACCCAAAAAAAGCCGTCGTTTTGTCGCTGGCCAAGTCTCGCTATGTTCTCCCCTCGCAGTTCGTCTTCCTCGCGGCCAATGCGCTGGGCCTGATCCTCGGAACGGTTTACAACGCGCAGACGCCCGACCTGTATCCCAACAATGCGCACCACAAGATTGGCTGGATTGTGACTTGGGTCATTTCTGCGCAAGTGGTTGTCAGCCTGCTCCGGCACATTGGCGGGGCTTTCACGCCAAGTGCCGACCAGCTAGCGGAAGAACGCCGCTCCTTCATCCCACTTCCCACAAGCGCCCACTCCAACTACTTCGGCGACTACCGCTTCTCCAACGACAGCGGCCAGGGCTCCGAGCCGACGACGGAATCGCTTCGCGGAAACTCCTTCTCCACGCTTGCTGAAAATGATCATCGCGAGGTCAATTTCGATAAGGAGCTGGAGGAGGAAGATGATGACCTTGACGGCCCCACCATGCCCATGCCCATGCCCGAGCCGGCGCATAAGAGCAAGACGACGCTAATGGCCATCAAGGTCTTGTCATCGCGAGTCTGGAAGTACGTTGACTTTGGATACAAGACGGTTGATCGCATCATCATGCCCTTTGGCTTTATTGCTTACATTACCGGCATTGCTACTCTTGGTCGCCTTTTTGTACGTGTCTAATTAACCATCTCTCGGCGTGGAACAGCGAGCATCATTGCTAACAGCCTTTTAGGAGGGATCTGCCATCTTCAGCGGACTTGCTCACTGGATCAAGGGCGGCATTTTTTTCTGGATGGGCCTCCTCACTCTTGGTCGCTGGTCTGGAAGCTTTTACGAGTCGGGTTGGGCCTGGAACCTGCGCCCTCAGAAGAAGGCCGGCCAGCGATGGGCGCCATCCGCAGAGTTTGTCGAAAGCTTCCTCATTTTTTTCTATGGCTCGACCAACATCTTCTTGGAGCATTTGGGCAACAGAGATGGTGTCTGGACTCCAAGCGATCTGGAGCACTTCTCCATCACCGTACTTTTCCTCGGAGGCGGCTCTGTAAGTCTCGCGCAAATACTCTGTTCTCTTCTCGCACTTCGAAACATTTACTGACTGCTGCTGCAATAGATTGGCATGCTCGTTGAATCTACATGGTTGAGAAGCCTGCTCACCACCCTGATTACTAGCACCAACCCCAATCCTTCCGATGATGAGCACGCGGCATTCGAACCCCCGGAATCGTACGAGTTCTCCATCAACCCCCTCCCTGCACTCATCATCTTCCTGCTCGGCATGATGATGGGTGGCCACTCGCAGGAAACCATGACCGGAACCATGGTCCATAAGCAATGGGGCAACTTGCTACTCGGCGCCTCTCTGGCCAGAATGCTCACGTACGTTACAATGTACCTGAAACCGCCCAGGTCTGTTCACCCATCTCGGCCACCGACCGAGCTCTTAGCAGCTTTTGGTCTTATCGCAGGTGGCATGATTTTCATGTACAGTGTGAGTAATTCAATATTTCCCATCCCCAAGGAGCCCGAAACTAACGGCAGCAGAGCGCCGATACCATCAAGGGTATGATTCACTACGACTTGGAACCAATGTCGCTCTACACAATTACTTTAGGCTTTACAGGCTTGTTCATGTCCTGGGAGCTCATCGTTTTGGCCCTCAAGGGATGGGCGGTCCGCAAGGAGCGCAAGTCCCAGGCTTCAGCCTTTGCTTGAACATGAAGTTTTCGACATTGAGATGATGCCTACTTCGGATTGGCAAACTCGACCCGAGCTCGGAGTTCCAAAAATTTCTTCTTCTATACGACCTTTACGCATGCTTTTCTTTCAAAGATACCCTTTCATGATACACTGGGAGGCGGATTGGATATCCTGGCCTTTATGATACCACGTTCATTTTCTTTTTGCAGCGGAGATAGTAGTAATAAGAGTAGTGTTAGGATAGGGTTATTGAGATAGTCATCCTATAGAGGATGTAATAATATATTTGATGAGGACCGAATTGACCTATGGTTCGATCACAAATCGGCGGCGTAAAATGTACAGGCCACGGCATACCGCAAGGTGCCATTTATCCGAGTAGCTTCTTAATCAGCAGCAGATTCTGAAGTCCTCGAGGTGCCTGCATAGAGCAGCCTCATATGGACGGAGCAAGTAAGCCTGTAAGGTATAATTACTAAACGCAGCCTTGTGGCAGCATCAGGGACCCGGCCCGATTACCAGTGATCACAGCCAATGGTCTCGGTATCGCAAATTGCTATAAAGGCACAGATATGTTGCCATCTTATGCCATGATTCCACTAAGGAGCTCTGTGACCTCCGTGGGGTGTGTTGTGGTAAGGGGAGATGTCACTAGCCTCATGTGAGTTATCGCCCGATAAGAAACCATGGTGAAAGAAGAAATTTACCACAAGCAGAGCGCGAGGTTCAAGATTTCTCAGCCGGAGAGAGCCAACTCAGCCCTGGCGGTTCTCCGAGGTCTTGAGGACGGCATTCTGCTGAGCAGAGGAGAATTGCTTGGCGCCCTGCTGCAGCGCGTGGACGAGGGACGGCACGGATTCGGCCTTGAAGTCGTCGGCGTTGCGGATCTTGTCCAGGTCCTCGGAGAGCTCTTGCGTGAGCTTCTGGAGGTAGAGGGCCGAGAAGGCGGCTTGGTTTGAGTCTTGCGGCATCCTTGATTATGTTGAGAGAAGCGAGGTTGTTATAAAATGAGAGTGGGAAAAAAAAAATTGGCCTGGTTAGGCATGAAATGAAGCATTGAATTTGGGACTCATCCGATTTGGGTGGATGACCAATGGTGGAGAGGAAATGGCTGACATAACCACGGTTATCCTTGTCTAAAAATGGTCTTTGATATCTACGAAGAACGAAAAGAAAGGGAATTGTAATAGATTGAGCGTATTGATATGGGCACATAGTAGAGAAAGATGTGTCAGTCATATACTTTCAAAAATCCAATGAACGTAAAATCACTAAAAGTTGTTCTTTACTCCAGAAAGAAACTTCAACAAGTAAAAAGTTATCTTGAGGTGTGTGATAGTGCAGAGTACATGCCGATGGACATGTACATGGGCCAATCGCTCAAGAATAGGCATACATATAACAGATGAGAAGTGCCATGAGAATTATCTAAATTAATTGAAAAAACACGAAGAAATTCATGCATGCGCATTCATTTCAATTTAAACATTCCTCACTGCGTCGTGCTTCCATAAAGCCCTTTGCTCGGGGTGCTGGGAAAGTCACTGTTAGCCGCTTCCCCTAGCCGCTGCTAAGGCAAGGCACGCACTCTATAGCGCATCTGTGCGATCGGCGGATGCGCCATGCTAGCAGCACCACTCCAGCCGAGTTAATGCGCGTGCCCAAACATCCGATATTCGATTACACACCCAAACATCCTTTTAGATGCCCATCGCCCGCAAGGCCCATATCATCGCTCTGCCAATCTCTCCCAACCATCCTATCCAGGGCGCTGCACAGAAAGGCCGCAGATATCGACCATCGATTCTTGCAAACGGCATTTCGGCCTTGGTTGAGAGGCGCGTCGAACGTTGAAACTCCAGCACAATCGCATCAATCGCATCACACCCATTCCCACAGTCGCCATGTCCACTCGACCAACGACTCCCGCATCTCCCAAAAATGCCAAAATCAAATCCCCTTCGCCGGGATGCCCGGTATTCGGCTGCGGTGAGTCTACAAGCCAAAAATCAAGATTCCAAGCCTCACATTTGCTGGCTTACTAACCTGCCTCCAGAGCATGTTCAGCGTCTCCTGTCCCAGAGCCAAGAGGTCATGAATAGCTCTGTAGCGCACTACAAGATGATCCTCCGAGGCATCTTCGATACGAGTCCCATCGTTCCTCAAACATCAACAAACACGGAAGGCCGCCCCGTCACTTCCCTTACCTCCAACTACCTGTGTCTACAATGCCCAGTTACGGTGTCCGAAGACGATCGGCTGGATCACGGCACCGAGAAACTGCATCGATTCTGTACGTAACGGCTCCGATACGGCCGATTGAATAACACTATGCGATTCATAGTTGCTTACAAATACAGACGTCGACTCTCGCAGCGGTGCACTTTATTGTCAGATATGCGATGACCTCGTTTGGGACCCCACGCTGGAGGAGCTCAGGGTGCGAAAGATTGGAACCGGGACGTTCTCGAGTATGCAAACCCCCAAGCACCGCTTCACAATGACTTGTTTTTCGTTCCCTGTGATTGGAAGTTGTCAATTGGCCGTCTTCTCTGGGCATCAGTAACCTAAGTTGCTTCCTTTAGCGAATCGAAAACGAAAGCACGACGAACTTTTTGCCGACTCGGCCAAGGAGGATCCTCGCCTCATCTCAGCCAACACAACCGTCGCATCGTGTCGAGCTAGTGGCCTTCGCGGCATCTACAACGCAGGTGCAACTTGCTATCAGAATGTCGTGCTCCAGAGCTTCCTCCACAACCCCCTCCTGCGCAACTTCTATCTGAGCGATGGCCACCAGAGCAGCGAATGCAGCATCTCTCACTGCTTGAGCTGTGCCATGGACGACATGTTCCAGGACTTTTACGCGCTGGAAAGTACCAATGGCTACACAGCCGCCAATATCTTGTCCGGGTTTTGGATTTCAGAAAAGAAGGCCTTTGAGAATCTCGTGACGACCAAGGAGCAGGACGCCCATGAGTTTTTCCAATTTTTGGCCGAGGAACTTCACGAAAGGAACGGCGATGGGAAGAAGCCGCAGGGTGGCAGCGAGCATACGTGCAACTGCATCATCCACCAAACATTTTACGGCAAAATGCAAACAGTCACAACCTGCCAGAACTGCGGCGGCATGACCCATGCGGTCCAATCTTTCCTGGATCTCAGTCTAGGTGTTGACACGCTGGCGCAGAGACGAGCTAAGAAGACGGGTCAGAAGCTGCCGGCACTGTCACTGAACGATTGTTTGGACGAGGAATACGTCAAGTCGGATAAATGCGAGTATAGGTGCCACAACTGCGCATCAACACAGCAAGCACGGAGGTATACCAATATTAAGCGTCTGCCCAACGTATTATCTATCCAACTCAAGGTAAGTTGTTTTGTCATTAATGCATTGGGTCCGCTACTGACACGCCTCCCCTCAAGAGATTCGAGTTCAAACAGGGAAAACATGACCGAGCTGCGTCCAAGATTGATAACACCGTTCAATTCCCGCTGCAGCTCAACATGCTTCCCTACACCAACCGTGCTCGCAGCCGTGGCAGTCGGGAGGATATGGAACTGGAGAGGTCGTGTACCTATGACCTCTTGAGCGTTGTTGTTCACGTTGGCGAGATAGAGACTGGCCACTACGTGTCATATTGTCGAGTTGGGGATCAGGTACGGCCGGCATTCTTTTCTCTCTCTTGTCTTTTTGCTTCTCACTAACAAACACAGTGGTTCAAGTTCAACGACCACAGAGTAGAGCTAGCCCGGACGTCTGATGTGCTTGGCGCCCAGGCATATCTATTGTTCTATATCATCCGGTCTCTCGCCTAGGAGACGCCACTGCCTGTGCTGCAACCAAGGACACCATAACTACTATACCCACTATCCCTGGACTATGGGATGAATTAGCATACAATCCAGCATACGATAACTCGTCAATATGGCTATGCAGCTTCTTTAAAAGGGCACCTATCCTTGTCATAGTTGTCTATACATCCAATTACCCGTCTACCTCCTATGTCAATATGGTCGTGCTTATTGAAATATCCCAGTGGCATCCTCTTTTTTTTTTTTCTTTACCGCCATTTCCAATTTGGGCATTCGAAATTGGCGTAGCAGTAAAACTCGTTGCTGAGGCCTCTTGTATGCTTGGGCTCAAAGGCAGTTGTCTGCACTCCCAGTGCCTTGTATAGCTTGAGAATCAGAGACTCCATTCTTTCTCCGGTGCAGACAATGAGATTGGGTGATGGTCCGCCGCTGCTTGGTTTGAGAAGCCAGCGCACGGTCAAGGCAGCTTATAGCCAAAAAGATTAGCGTATAGATTTAGAGGGAGTTATTGGATATCGAGGTGGGAATTGGTACCTTTGGTCTGGCAGTCTTCGCTCAGAAATGGCGGATCACAGATTATTCTGTCCATGGATCCTTTCAGGTGGCCTGCGTGGACATGAGATTATTATGATATACGTATGAAGACTTGAGGCAGATCTCAAGAGAAAGAAGAGAAATTGCAAAGACAATAATATAGGGAAAGATTCGAGCCAAATTTCATACCTGGCAGTTTGACTGGCTGTTGGAAATCATAAAAGAAAAACTCGGGGAACACGCCAAACCGGTTGTCGTGTTCCAAAAGGACAAGCTTTGGCTTTTCATCATCACTTCGATCTCGCTACAGCATGTAGAAAATGAAGAACATCAGCATTGCTTTCCCTCCTCCTCCCCATACAGTGTGCATGATTCTGTAGTAACTCACCAGGAGATTTCTGAGCGCGACGAAAACACTCGGCGCTGAGACAACGCCGATGGTCATGTCACTTGTCGCATCTCTAAGCAGTTCCGTCGCCAGGATATTGGCAGTTTCCTCTGAATACTAATAGACAAATCAGCGGTTCGTCCTCACTTTCGCGAGTATTCTTGTGAAAAAGAACCAAAAACGTTGTAATCACGCACCCAAAACTGAGACTCATTCCAGTCCTCTTGGAACGTATCTATGGACAGCAGGCTGTTGCTCTCCGCCTCGTCCTTGAGCCGCTGGAACTTTGCCTGGTGCTCGTCTCTCTCCGCTTCGAACGACTTGAGCGCCGCGAGGGCGTGTGCCGAGAGGGTGCTATATTCCAGCAAAAAGAAGAAGAAAAGTCAGTCATTTCATTATATCCCACCCCCTCCATTATTATCATTATCATTTTTTCCCGGCCAACCCTAGAAATTGACGAAAGTGAGAGAAGGGGATGTTTACATGGGCTCATCATCGCTGTCAGACATTTTTGCCGTTTTGTATTTTATAGGTGTTGCTTTGGGACGGAGACTTGGAAGTGCCTGTAATGTGGTCGACTCAAGTGGTAAAAAAATGTTCGCAGCGTTGCGATAGTTCGGGGTGCGCTACTGTATCTACCGGTTTACAATAGAGAAAGTACTTCTCAGAGACTAGGGACCAAAGTATAGGCTCTGCGTAACTGTGACTAGAGATACATGAGGCTGAGATGTTTGTCAAGTATTTTTCATGATTACGTACAGGCCATGTGTTAGTGGTACATGATGCAAAATCGCTACGAGAAACCACCGAAAAATCAACTATCAAGATATTTCAATCTCATATCAAATAACAAACTTGAGGCTTTCTTAATAGCTAATAGTAAAGCGGCCATAGAAAATGCAAATTTTTACCGCACTATTTCTTTTTTTTTCTTAACTTACCTCTATTTATTTCTACTAATCTCATGTACTCATACACATATACTCTCAATCCAAGTGCAAGACTTTTATCTAGCAACATTCTATCGCAATCATATGGCAAAATCTTTCGTCTTGGTAATAGTTTCCTGGCACTTTGAAAAAATGGCGGCTTGTCTGGCAACTTCTGCAAGCCTGCCAATGACCTGCCCATTGGCCGTTGTGAACCCATAGTACGCGTAGGGGATGTCGACTTCTTTGCAAAACTCAATGACAAGCTTCTGCGCGTCGCGGAAGTTGTGCCGCGGCAAACGGGGGAATAAGTGATGGATGGCTTGAAACTGCAGGCCTCCGTGAACAAAGTCGAGCCAGCGAGGACAATCAACGTCCATCGTCGTTCTCAGCATCATCTGCGGGAAAGACTCCTGAGGGCCCAGGTCGGCGGTGCTCATGGCAAAGTGTGACAGCACAATCTGCACATGCAGAGGAGAGGCTGCAACGTGGCTCACCATCAAAAAGACAAAGCGCGACCAGCCATCAGGTATCGACTTGTACAGAATTCCATAGCCGAACCAGATCCAGAAAAACACCTGACCTGTTAGCTCGAGCCAGCGCTGGTATGCAGCCTGGCCCTTGCGAGGCCCCCTTCCGTTAATGATATAATCCCAAGACAGGACGTAGAGGTTGAAACGACCAAGAGCCAAGAAGGGATAGTAGGTCCACGGCTGAATGCGCAAGAGGATTTTTGCAGCAGCATCATACGTCATAACTCGTTCGTAAAAGGTAGACCTCAGGGATCCCAGTAAGCGGTGAGAAACGGCAAAGAGGGGCATATGTTCGATGTCGGGATCGTGCTCAGGAGCATTTGTCACGATGTGGTGAACGTTGTGGTTGTGCTTCCACCAACCTAGGGAGAGGCCACCGACGAAATCGGCGATGAAGATGCCAATGGTCGTATCAATGTAATAGTTGTGCGTAATGCCCATGTGGCCAGCATCGTGAGCTGTGAAGACGAGCTGATGCCACAAGAAACCAAGGGATAGGGCACTGATGATATAGTAACCATAGGAAAGAGCAATCAGCATCGAAGCAAACAGGGAAAAATAACGAAGGCATTCCCAGGCGTATGCCGAATAGTTTGTCTTGTAGAGGCCGGCATCGATAATTTTCTGATGCAGCTCGCGGTATTTGGCAACGATGTGAGCTTGCGTGGCCTCGTCAACAGCGGGATATTTTTCCAGGTCAAGCGAGATGTACTCGCGGGTGATTACGTCTAAATAAGACATGCCATCCAGCGGCGCCTTGTCCGTAGTTGACTCGGACGAGAAGGACCCCGACCTCGCTGCTTCGTGTCCCGAAGCATTCTTTCGATCACGCAGCGACCCCGAGTCAATGTCAAACACAGGTGAGGGTGCCCGGGAGCTTGCCGGGCTGATATCCTCTCCTGTTGATATGTCATGGACGCCTTTGCTACGATCCGATTCAATTTCTTCCATTGTTCGAAAGATACCGCCCTGGATAGGCGGCCGGAAGTTTAGCCAAGAGCCCTCAATTCTGCCAATGCGGTACTTGGCCATTCTTTCCTTTGCGTCCTGTGAGTGTATGCTAGAGATTGAAACAAAGGAGCGTTAGCAATTCGTCCAGCACATGCATCGTCGTCCCGGTGAAGCAGTCAACCTACACTTCAACCCAGTCCGTGGCATCTCTGCCCACCATATGCATGATGGCCTTGGGGCCTCCCGGGTGATATTGGAGCCAGCCATCAAGCCGCAAGACATATCCGCCGTGAATAATGATGTGTCGTCCGCTAGCAATCATGGCCTCAATTTCATCGCGGGTCATGAGGGGTAGAACCCTCTTTCCGCCAACATCCTGCGCCGGCTGGCGAGAAGAATCATCAGAGGCCGGCATAGTGCGAACACATGACAATCGCAACGGGGAACCGAGAAAACAGATCAAAAGAAAAATGCCAGGCAGATTGTGTGGGAAAGAAGACGGTTGAGCCAGAAACCGACGTTGTTGAGAATTCACCGCTTAAAGTCACGGAAGCCGCACGTATCGAATGATTTTGGTAGAGGAACGGAGTAGTGAGGCGAGGTACAAGCACATATTTACAGACAGATGCCGCCACCAAGGTATCCGTTAAACTGCGAGTAGTACTAACCCGCTATTTATAGCCCGTTCCGTATTAGCTAAGTGAAACACAACCAAGGTGAATACTGGATTGATGCTAGTGGGGGGAAGCTAATAGCTAAAGCCAAGGAGGCGTAATAGAGCTGCAGCTAGGTAGAGGAATACGCATGCAAAAAGACCATACTAAATAAATCGAATATTAGACATTAAAGAGACGCCAATTGCAAAAGAAAAACCAGCATTTTACAACAAAAACATTTGACAGATTATACAAGGAAGTGGTAAAGGAAATATTATGTTTGAATTACTAGATCCACATGAGATTTCGAGACAAAAACGTTCAACTTTTTAACCACGATTCAATATCAAACTCCATATCATACATCACTTGCAACCAAAGAGACCAACTGGAATGGTAAACGTTTTAACGAAGTGCATTTGAAAAAAACCCTAATTGATTCATGATCATAGCCGTGGGGGATTAATGTACAACCCAGACGTACAAAAGCAACCGTAAACCTTATCCCTTGACCCCTTTATGACAACCAAAACGACCTCGAAAGAAAGCACAAACGACCAACGGAAAAATTACAATTCTTGGCTAGAACCCTTGCCAGTCTTGCCAGTCGTCTTCTTGGGGAGGAGGTCTGTACAGGAGTCAGTAACCATTTACTTCTTGTTGTGGTTCCGGATGGCTTACTCTGGTGGATGTTGGGCAGAACACCACCCTGTGCGATGGTGACGTGTCCCAGCAGCTTGTTCAACTCCTCATCGTTTCGGATGGCGAGCTGGAGGTGACGAGGGATGATACGGGTCTTCTTGTTGTCACGAGCGGCGTTGCCAGCCAACTCGAGGATTTCGGCAGCGAGGTACTCGAGAACGGCAGCGAGGTAGACGGGAGCACCGGCACCGACACGCTGAGCGTAGTTGCCCTTTCGGAGAAGACGGTGGACACGACCAACGGGGAACGCAAGACCCGCCTTGGAGGATCGGCTGGAATAGAGTCAGGTTTGCGTGTTCAAGTGATGAATTGTTTTGATCTTGCTTGGATCAGAACGCGTGTACCGCGTCGGGCTACTTACGATTGAGCGTTCTTGGAGCCAGAGGCCTTGCCGCCAGATTTGCCGCCGCCAGTCATTTTGAAGTTGGTTTTTGGGTTAACGAAAAATTACTCGAAAGTAGATGCAAGGTGCGAGATGCGGCAAATGTCGGAATGGTAAACGTGCAGCGTGGATAGTTGAGAGACAGTGTAAATGGAGAGGTTTGAGTTCGGCGGGGGGAATCTACGTTAAGTAGTTTTTGGTGCTCAGCGCGCGAGATCACCAATCACCCTCCCTCTGTAGCCGCAAATGCGCTAGTCCCGTTTGGGAAAATAGACGTGTCCCAAGGAAAACAATGCGACAATCAACTGGAACTGCGGGGGGGTGTACAAAGTACATCGAGTACCACTGCCAAGCTGGGTCCAGGCAGAGATGCAGCTAATGCTGGCTCCAGGTACCTAGGCGGTACATGACTTCGTAGCCCGGCACTCAACATCCTCTCCTTGCGATCTCTGCCCCATCTCAGAGCTGCTCGTGTTGTGTGAGCCTCAACGTTAATTCCTTGGGGGCTGGGTGGTCTCTTCTCGTCATGCTGATGCTAACCCTCTACATTATTGACAAAGGCACTTTTGTACCTGTACAGAGTGTACCTTATGAGGCTTCAATTGCTCTTTCTGTATAGTAGTAATATGCGTAAGGTGCTGGCACTACGCGTTGATTCGCAGCATTTACAACTCGGAAAATGCACCGCAGCAAAACCATGGATACCACTCGCTCTGGATTAAATCGCAGCCTGCTTATTGGACCAAAAATAATAATGGATAATCCTGGGCGGTACCCGGGTATTTTGCACCAGGGCTTCGTTAATCGTGCCGCTGTGGGATCTCACTCGTTTTACCTCAGGTCCATTTCTGTGTATGCAGATACAAGCAGTGCAGTGTATGGAGACGTGATTTGGCTTACATGTCCCTTGCTTTTGATGTGGCTGGTTAATATTGGCTAGAGCAAATGGTCTGTGCCTAGCTTTGATCCTAAACACGTATGTGGTCTACTTGTACTATGTTACCTTTGATGATTGCTGTGTTGTAATGGTGTTGTCTCGAGATTGCTTTGTTACTACTAGTATGTGAAAAGATGATTATAAGGACTTGTGAGCGTCTCACTACCTCACTCTACCTCATGGCTTGCATCATATGCGCACATGAAAACTACATAGAAACAATCACTGAAAAATACATGCAACAGCACCAATAATGGAGTAGACAATGGTGCAACTGCTGGAATCACTGCGGTTATAGGGTAGGCAGGGCTGAGGAAAAGTGAGGCTATCCAGGCTCTCGAGCTAGGAGGCGGTATGTACCAGGGCGCGTTCAGGTAGAACACTCCGGCGCGCAAGGAAAAGGGCGGGAGGTACATGCGCCTGTGAGATCAGAGAACAAAAGGTACATCCGTCCTCAGCTGGAAGGGGGGCTGGTGGGGAGACAAGCTTGCATCGATAAAAAAGGCTGGGCCCAGCCAATCACATGTATCTGAACAAAAGAAATGGCAGCGAAAAAAAAACAACAAAAAATGTTAGACGCGACTAGACTTATGGAGCGAGCAAGGCAATCGCATCTGGTGCAGGGACTCGAGCCCCGTTGAGAAATGCGTGATAATCAAGTTGCGCCATGCCGAGAAATGCTTAGCGCGGCATAACTGGAGCACAAGCAGTGACTTTGTGAATACATGGTACTTTGCAGCGAACCTTTTTTTTTTTCGGGCCTACCAGCAGACACCCTTTTTCGCAGCCAGCAGTTTTACCGCACTTTTGCAGCTACGAGGGCGTGCACGCGCCTTCGCTCGCGCCACCCCTACTTGCTTCCCCCAAGCAAATCAGTAATCCACTTGCACCAACGCGTCCAGCTACAAAAGCCCAGCTCATCCCCAAACGTCTTTCTCGCACCATTCACTTTCATCATCACCCGCTGCCAGCCCGCCCTTTTGCCATTTTGATTATCAACACTTGAAATCTACATCGATTGCATCAACTTAATCCAAAATGCCTCCCAAAGCTGCCGACAAGAAGCCCGCCGCCAAGGCCCCCTCAACCGCCAGCAAGGCTCCCGAGAAGAAGGACGCTGGCAAGAAGACCGCCGCTTCTGGCGAGAAGAAGAAGCGGTCAAAGACTCGCAAGGAGACTTACAGCTCCTACATCTACAAGGGTTTGTCAACACTGGATTTTTTCCGCTTCCTTTTCTATTGCATTTGATTCTAACTTTTGGTACACAGTCCTCAAGCAGGTCCACCCTGACACCGGTATTTCCAACCGTGCCATGTCCATCCTCAACTCGTTCGTCAACGGTAAGCTTTTCCCTCACATTCACCTTTCTTTTCCGATCCATTACAATCATACTGACTTGAATAGATATCTTCGAGCGCGTTGCCACCGAGGCCTCCAAGCTGGCTGCCTACAACAAGAAGTCCACAATCTCTTCCCGAGAGATCCAGACATCTGTCCGGTTGATCCTGCCAGGTGAATTGGCCAAGCACGCCGTCTCTGAGGGCACCAAGGCCGTCACCAAGTACTCTTCATCCACGAAATGAAAAGGAT
Organism: Trichoderma aggressivum f. europaeum; assembly: GCF_033847375.1. Lineage (NCBI taxonomy): Eukaryota > Fungi > Ascomycota > Sordariomycetes > Hypocreales > Hypocreaceae > Trichoderma > Trichoderma aggressivum. The sequence goes on from NW_026946398.1 coordinate 380,868, forward strand.
CATGTTGGCTGGTTCTGATTTCAAATCTGAAAACTTGGGTTTTTGTTTGCGTGACTTTAGTGTCTTTACTCGAGACGATGGGTGACTGTGTTTCGCCTTTGGGATCTCTTAATGCGTTACGGATGGTTTGCTTTATGGGGGCAATGTCTTCACGGTCAATGGGGTTCGCGGTTGTACAATAGCTATCGAGGATATCTCGAAGCAATGGTTTCTGCACATTATGCTATTTTATTTTCCTCTGCATCAACAATTACAGAATCTCCTAAACTGTCCATGTGTTCTACCCCTGCCCGAGACCCGCGCGGCTTCGTTTCATCGTTTGACTCACAGGCTGCAGTATACCTTGATTATCACTAGCGCCCAAAGGTGTTCCAGTGCTCCAACCCATTTTCTCAAGCATAGTTCGACCCCGATTTCCACTTCCCAGCTCTGGCGCAGACGCACCGATGACCTCACCATCCCGGTAGCTGGTCCCGGCATCATTTCGTCCTGACGGCTTCTGTCGACTTTGTTTGGACGTTTGAGAGGGCCGTGAATATTGTCGTTTAATTCGCATGACAGCCTGCTCAAAAGCGGCTTCCTTATATGTCGTTTTCTTCGTTCGGTAGAGGATTGGTCTACGCTGCTCGCCAGCCCCAACCGACTTGGATTTAATATCGAATTTGTTTGCCAAATCGTGCACCATTTTTCTTGTTCGTTTATCCATCGGTGGCAGATTCAGACTAGGAAACAGTCAGTAAGATGAACGTTTTGATAGTGCTACGGTATACGTGCGTTTCTTGAGATCCAATGAGGAATAGTTTAACCTCCTCTGCAACTTGGCTCATGGTTATGCCTGTTGAGTATTTTGCTCGCAGGTCAACCTGGCCCTTCTTGCCAAGCAATCCCATCGCTCGCAACTCCTCCCTCTCCTTCTTCCTCTGAGCCTTTTTGAGCCGATCATTGTTGAATGCAGATTGAAGTTGCTCCTCAAGGTCAGAGTCTATGTCATCCCCGAGCAACTGCAGGCGCCTCCCCTTGCCCTTTTTACGTCGCAGACTGGGCCGTTCCCAGTCCATGAAATCGAAACCAGCTTGCTCCTCGAGATCATCAAGATCAGGAGAATCTTCTGATTCGGAATCAACTTCAACTTCCTTGGCGATTTCTGGACCTGAAGGTGCTGGTGGAGGAACTTCGGCATCATCATCTGTTGATTCATTATCTGAATCACCATCAATTCCCATTCCCTCAAACATTTCGCCATTCTCGCGCATGTTGGCGATGTAATCGGCGATCCAAGCGTCTTCTTCGTCCTTCTCCCGATTCCGCCGCCTGCGTGATTTGTCTTGTTTCTTTGTTGGCCATAGCAGATCGTCGGAATCGTCATCTTCTAGTGTAGTACGGACTTGAGGCCCCCTGACTGCAACCGAGATCTGCTTCTCCACTGCATGGATCTCAGTTCTCATAGATGTAAGTGTGATGCTGGGAGCCTCCGCCTTTGCTTTCATGGCGTTTCGGCCTTTGAACACAATGATTTCATCGCTGGAGGTGTCGTCTTGAGATGCTGAATCCCCATTAATCTCTTCTTCGGTTGCCTTGTGTGGAAGCGTCTCTTCTTCAGGTGCTGTCTCTTCAGGTGTTATCTCCGCAGGTATCGTATGTTCGGGTATTGGTTCTTTAGGTACTGATACTTCAGTAATCGCTTCTTCAAGTGTTATTTCTTCAGATGTTGTTTCTTCAGGCGCTGTTCCATCAATTATTGTTTCTTCAGGTGTAATTTCTTCAGGTACAGTCTCTTCAGTTGCTGCTTCGACATGGGTTGTTTGTACAGGTGATAGGTCTTCGTCTATCGTCTCAGATATTGCTTCTACAGGAGCTTCTTGTTGCGGTGGGATGTCTTTGACCATCGGGTCTTCGGGGTTTGAATTGCTTTGGGCAGCATCCTTTGCAATCTCTGCTTCTTTCTGTAGTTCGAGCAAAGGGTCGTGAGTGCCCGAACTGACGAAGGTGACGGGTCTCTTCCGAAGCTGCGTGTTACTGCTCCAGAACGAGTTATCATGATGAGAGGACTGTCGGGCTTCGTCAAGTAGTGTGAAAGCGACTGTTATAAAGACACAAGTCAGTTATGTGCCTCAATGCCCTTATCAGATGTCTCGAAGGAAGCTACCGTTCTGTGCCGTGGTTGCAATATAAGGGTTGCCGAAGTTGCCTCTTTGACGAGGCGACTGGTTCCAACCACCCCTCTGTTTCCCACCGCGACCACGACCACGCCCCCCCCTCATATTGATTTGTATCTGTGTTGTGAAGGCCGGTGCCAACGATTTGCATGGCACAATCACCAAAAGCGATGCTGGAGGTCTGTTGAAACCATACCCCGGTAGATGGATATAGGCAGGCTAAAGTACAGCCAGCTGTGGAAGAGGAATCGCGCTGCCTTCCGAGGCTAGTGTGACTCTTTTTCGAGGTGGGGCGCTTATTACATAATCTGTTTCGTCCAATAGTCTGCAAGGTAATTGGCTTTTGCCTTAATTATCACTGGTATCTCGCCCTTTTTGGGGGGTTTTCTTAATCAGGATAAACAGGCCTGATAGCGGATGGCTTTTCAGGTGATGGATGACTTTTCAGAAACTCGATTCTATTCTAGAGTAAAGTTCAATTAAGTCGTACTCTGCTGTTCTTTTGAAAGCATTCTCGTTGCGAAGGCATATGATTGTACCGACATCTAGTCTGAATATTGCCATATTTGGACTAGACCGGCATGACTAGCGTGGTGCTCTTCGCAACTTATTTCGACTTGCTTGCTGACTTGTATGATCTTGGTGGGAGGGTCAATAGACAGCGTCAACAACGATCCCGAATTGGCCAGCTCAAAGTCTTCACCAGCTGCTCCCTGCTGCTAATTCGGCCAACATGGTGCTCGCTCTATTCTCGCGGGGAGCTCTCCGCAGTTCCGTCGCCGCCGGCGTCAGCAGCAAACGATCCCTATCCGATGTAGCAATCACACGCACTGGCAAAACTATTCTACGAACAGAGGGCGGCCGGTAAGCAACGCACGCAACCGATATGGAGGCAAGCCAATTAACATCATCCTACAGGTCTTCTCTCGGAGGTACGATCGCAATATTCGACGCTTGAGGTTCGAGGTTAGGGGGCTAACAGCCCGGACAGGACATACCGCGACAGTCTTCGGTGCGACGGGTCAATTGGGTCGGTACATTGTGAACCGCCTCGGTATGTTCAACGAATTGAAGCGCATGAGTGTTTGATACGGCTCTAACTCTCTATATCTAGCCCGTCAAGGATGCACCGTTGTCGTCCCTTTCCGCGAAGAAATGACAAAGCGACACCTGAAACTCACTGGTGACCTCGGCCGCGTTATTTTTGTTGTAGGCTTGTCACAGACGAATTGGATAAATTGGACGAGTTAATTCTGATGCACTCGCAGGAGTACGACCTTCGCAACACCGCTTCTATTGAAGCAAGTGTGAGGCACTCGGATGTCGTGTACAACCTCGTTGGCCGGGACTATCCTACCAAGTACGAATGACCAAGACCAACACGTCTATCTCGACGACATACTAAGTTGTGATAGGAATTTTACCCTTGAGGATGTGCATGTGGAAGGAACAGAGCGCATCGCCGAGGCTGTCGCAAAGTACGACGTTGATCGTTATATTCACGTTTCGTCTCACAACGCCGATGTCAACTCACCCTCTGAATTCTTCGCGACAAAGGTATGCGCAAACATCCAACCGTGAAAGGGTAGAACTAACTTGCGCAACCTTAGGGACGTGGAGAGATTGTTGCCAGAAACATCTTCCCTGAGGCTACCATTGTGCGACCGGCACCCGTCTTCGGATTTGAGGATAGCCTTCTGCTGAAGCTTGCTTCCGTACTGAACCTATTTACAGCCAACAACATGCAGGAGAAATTCTGGCCAGTCCACGTAGGTGTCTGTAGATAGACATGCTTAACAGCTACGCTGACATACTCACAGTCTATCGACGTCGGTGCCGCTCTGGAGAAGATGCTGTATGACGACTCAACGGCCGGCAAGACTTTCGAGCTCTATGGACCCAAGCAGTACAGCTTGGCAGAGATTGCAGCTTTGGTGGACAAGGAAATCTTCAAGAAGCGACGACACATCAATGTGCCCAAAGCTATCCTAAAACCGGCGGCCAAGGTTCTGAACGACGTTCTGTGGTGGCACACCCTCTCTGCGGATGAAGTGGAGAGAGAATTCATTGACCAGGTCATCGACCCTGAAGCTAGCACATTCAAAGATCTTGGTATCGAACCGGGTGACATTGCCAACTTTACCTACCACTATCTGGTAAGTGATGTGTACTCCGAAGCTTGTTACGTGGCCGCTCAGCCGTCTAATTTCCTCTATAGCAAGGATTCCGAAGCTCTAATTACTACGACCTCCCCCCTGCCACGGAGAAGGAAAAGAAGGAAGACAAGAAGTACATCCATGTTTTGGACGAGCTATAAACACAGCGCATTTGTATATCTACGAGGGATAGTACGGTATATAATACTATTAGAAACAAGAAAAACAGATGCTGTGGATGTGCCTACTTGGCTCTCTTTGTTTTCAATTGATAGTATTTACATAATTAAAGAAGACAAAAAACAAAACAGTTTACCATACAAATTAACATGACCCTTGACAGCCGGGTCGGAGCTGACTTAAAAAACTACCTAGTAGTATAAGCATATGCTAAATTTACCTAATCCGACCTACCTGGCTGTTTCAAATACGTAGTGCCGCCTTACTCTATTATTCTCCGCATTCAAGTTGATCCCTCTACAGTATACGACATTCTTTTCCGCCGTGGGAGCCGGCTCATTCGTTCATCCCGCATTGAAACTGCGCCCGACTCTCCGAATTGCACTGCACATGAGGCCTCCAACAAGGCAGTGCTTGAGCTTGGAAGTCAACATTTCCAGAGCATCGCGGTTTTTCGCACTAGTATCGCCTGGGTCTCGGACATTCCCCACGTCGAGCAGATCGACTTCCGTCTCGTCCATTTCAATCGGCTGTCGCGCCTTCAGATCGCAAGCACGTGAGGTCAATAAGCAAGTGACTACCAACACTTACATCTGCGACCAACCCGCTCCGGCATCTTCGCTCGACGGACATCCTAGAGCCCAGCGCAGCATCATATATTCGCCGCTGCGCAAGCCGATCCGGACCAGCCGCCACCTTGATCTTCATAGCAGCGTCACATATACCACCGGCGCCGCAATCGTTTTCGCCGTCATCGCCATTTCCTGCCTTGCGACAGCCAACTTGCCCGAGCATCCAACAACTACTGCGACTCCGGAAGACATTGCGATCGCTTCCTCGCCATCCCACAGCATGCCGGACCAAATCGCACCGGGGCACGTGGGCAACCTCACCCCAGAGCAGGAAGAGAAGCTGCGCCAATTGTGGCAGGCCTTCTTCCAGCTCTGTGGCGTCCTTGAGGACAATGGCTCTGCCAGCACGGACGCGGCAGCCCGTGGAAAAGCAGAACCGGCAGAAGCAGAGAAGAAGAGGCGATTTGGCGTCTTCAAGAGGAAGGGAAACGAAAAGTCCGCCTCAGCGAGCGAGGCTACCGAGGACGACAAATATGGCCAGAACAAACACTTCCAAGAGGTTCTTGCGACTAACAGCCCCGAGGCCATTCGCGAGACGTTTTGGAGCATGGTGAAGCATGACCACCCAGATGCCCTCGCCCTGCGCTTCCTCCGAGCCCGCAAGTGGGATGTGGACAAGGCCCTGGTCATGTTGGTGTCCACCATGAGCTGGCGACACAGCGACATGAAGGTGGACCTTGACATCATGGCGAATGGCGAGGAGGGAGCCGTTGTCGATGCGCGGGAGGGCGAGAAAGATGCCAAGAAGGTTGGCGAGGACTTCTTGGCGCAGCTTCGTATGGGTAAAAGCTTCTTGCATGGTGTGGATAAGCAGGGCCGACCAATTTGTGTGGTCAGAGTCCGCCTCCATCGTCAAGGCGAGCAGTGCGAAGAGAGTCTGGAACGATATACCGTTTTCCTAATCGAAACGGCGAGAATGGTGTTGAGACCACCTGTTGATACAGCAGTACGTCACCCTTTATCAAGATTGACTACTCGAGGTTGAGGATGTTACTGACCGCACTATTAGACCATCATCTTCGACATGACTGGATTTTCCATGGCAAATATGGACTACACTCCCGTCAAGTTTATGATTAAGTGCTTCGAAGCCAACTATCCCGAATCTCTTGGAGCTGTGCTTGTTCACAACGCACCGTGGATCTTTCAAGGTAAGAAGAAAAGACTGCTTATTGAAGAGGGAGAACAACTACTGACGCTGGCGTTAGGAATCTGGAAGATCATTCGCGGCTGGCTGGATCCGGTGGTGGCGGCCAAGGTTCATTTCACGAATAATAAGGGCGACTTGCAGGAATTCATTGAACCCTCGCATATCCTCAAGGAACTTGGCGGTGACGAAGACTGGGAATTCAAATATGTGGAGCCCGTCGCTGGCGAAAATGACCTGATGAAGGATGTCGACACCAAGGCAAAGCTTCTCGCGGACAGGGGAAAGCTTGTCAAGGAGTACGAGGACGCGACTCTGCAGTGGATACACAAGGAAGGCGGAAGCAAAGAAGTCATGGCAAAGAGGGACGGATTGGCAACACAGCTCAAGGAAGACTATTGGAGACTCGACCCATATCTGCGCGCGCGCTGTCTCTACGACAGACAGGGGATATTACAGGGCATTGCTGGGGCGAACTGGTATGAACCGGCAAGGGCAGCGACTGCTGACGGGAATGGGAATCCAGACACGTCAATCAACGATGTAGATTAAGAAAACGGCCATGCACCAGGAAAACTTTGGATAGATCGGGGTCCTGCGGGTTCTATGGAGGATAGACATATATAATATTTTCATTGTCTGCGTACCTCGCGTAAATCATACCATCCTAATATCGCTGGCAGGCAGACCTGTGATATCAAATAGCGAAACTTACATCTTGGCCTTGATATCCTCGCAGAGAGCTTTGAGATTCTCCATATCGCCGCTAGTCGCGGGCCAGGTGATGCCCAGGCCTTCAGTTTCATTGGGCTTTGGAATCTATTCAGAGAGCATTAGTTAGAGTCAAAGGCCGGCGCGTTCGACTGATCAAGGGTAGTGGTCATACCATGTGGAAGTGGACCTGTGGCAGTCAATGTCAGCTTGTCATTCACTCAGCATATCATAGTCCTAGTAACATGTGAAACTTACATGATGCACTTCCTGGTGGGCAATGGTTCCGTTGTTTTGAAGGATGTTGTAATCGGTGGCCCCAGTAGCCGTCACCAACTTCTTGAGAGTAGGCTGAATAAAGCAAACATATGGTTAGCATATATATATATATATATATATATATATATATATATATATATATATATAAATGAAGCAACTAAAAGGTGTGTTACCAGAATCTCGGACAGCTGATCATCGGGAATATCAGCCAGCTTTGCACCATGATACTTCGGGATGACAAGCTAGATGAGTGACACAGTGTCAGTAGTCTGCCAGTGAGCTCAATGAGCAGGACGAGGTTTACAGCATGGCCCTTGCTAAGGGGCCCGATATCGAGGAAAGCAAGCGTCTTTTCGCTCTCAAAGAGCTTCAGAGCCGGGATCTCTCCTGGTGCAAGATGCTGTTAGTTCTGTAAGAGCGGGAGGGGTAGCTTGTCTTAGTAGTGGCGATTTGACATTTTAGCCTCGTCAAACTCACCCTTGATAATGCGGCAGAATATACAAGACATGATCGCTTCTATGTGGGTGGGAATTGGTGGTGAAGAGGACAAGCTATAAGTTGGGTATGGAAGATGAGCCTGACGGTGGCAGTAGGTAGTGGAGAGGATTGACTTGAGGGTAGTGACAAGATATGAAGAGGGGCTTGTGTACGCTTATTACATCACTGCGAATATGGGATTATATAGCGGGTAATGTAAAATAAATTGAATATCGAATTAAAATCGCTGCTACCAATGCAATTCACCACACTGACATTATCGATGTTTCCCCCCCCGTGTAGGCCGTTGAACTCATTCCTCTGTTCACTCTTATCTCTCTTATACGAATCAAGTAGCTCACCTTTACCAGACGTGCGCTTGAATTCCCTACCCCAGATTACATACGCATGGCGATTGGATGAAAACAGGCGTGGTTGCCAGAATAAACGCATTATTTTTTACTATATACCCATGATCTAATTTTGGCGCAAGCAAAGTCCTCAATGCCCATTTGCGTGGTGAGGGGGAGCTATCAAATATTAGCAGTCGAAACAGGCGCAAGGTGTGCATTCGCTCACGGTCTAAGATCGGAGATGGTAGGTTTCGCTCAAATTTGGATCCTGCTCAATTAGCCTTTTGTTTTTATTTCGTATGCGCGATTGTATGTGTCGTCTCACCTCCAGGTGCGCATGGCGGAACGTATGGGTCGGGGTGTTTCCAGCTTTCGAGTAACTTTTCTGTCTCCGCTAACAGGGCCTTGAAGAGAATTAATGGTGACCCCCAAAGAAGCGCGGGTAGAGTTGACTAACTCTCTGTTGCCGAGGATCTGTGACCTTCTTGTTGGCCTCAAACAAGGATCGAATGTAGAGCGCCTGACCTCGCCATAGGTGACGATGGACGGCCCAGTCCAGCGCAAGCTTCAATGAGCGACGGTATAGTGACCTAGAAATTGGGCATTATCGGTTAGAATCGAGTACATCGACGGTCGCAGGCTTGATTGATGTAGGTACTGACAGGGCAGCTTGTCGCGTCGTCATGTTGGCTAGATGGTGGTCCTGGCGAAAAGACCGTGGTTTGAATTGGCAGTAGATCTCTCGGAGGTTGACGGTTGGTACACAGAAGTGAAATTGTCTGCCTTACGCCAGACTCACATTCTAAGGCAACAACCCAGCGGTTAGCCGGCCACGCCTGTAGCCTCTTGTTAAAATACGTAGCGTTAATCCTATTCGGGGAGTTTCTTCAGAACTACATAAGAGTTATTTTTTCTAAGATATCGATTTAAAGTTTTGTTATATCATATAGGTGAATTATTTATGTATTTTATAAATTTAATAAACAAAGAACTACAACATTAAGCAGTGAACAAAAATGTGTCATTATAGGTAATTGTTTCTTTATAGAAATTTAATCTAGTTTATAGTGAGCTGTAAAAACTTTGAATTTATCTAGATAAGATTCCTGCTTATATAAGTTATTTTATGTAAACTTTTCTTTGCTCGTTGCTTACATTGCGCTTGCGTCGGAACGTCGCGATTTAGTAGTGCATTGAGATTTACCTGATCTCTGTCTTAGTACCTGCCACCTACTAAACTCCCTAGGTGCAGTAGTTGTGCAGTCTACCAAGTGCCGGATACTTGGGGGACTGATTCAACTGGCGCACGAGCAGCGATGCCGAGTATCCAAGGCTTCAATACCTTGAGGGCAAGATCATACATCCTTCGCTTACCTTTGTTTACCCGTGCTATCCTACTGGCGATAATATGCTTCTGGCTGGCTAGCTTACCGGGCTACTGGGATGTGAGGCTCTGGGGCTCTCTGATCCCAGACAAGATCTCCTTCGCAACAGGTAATTAATGTGCTCTGGAAGCTGGGTTGACTGTGTATGACCTGACTCGACCGTAGGATACCGGTTGAATACATTCCCTCTTATCCATCTCAACCTCCTCCATGCAGTTCTCAATGCTGTTGCGTTGACGCCATTGATGGAACGATTCGAAAGCGAATATGGAACATTGACTACGTTGGCACTTTTCTTTGGACGTAGGACTACCATTTCCAGCCCAATCTTTATGCCATTGGTCTAACGGAAGCAGCTCTGACTACGATTCCTGCCGTCTTGTATCTCTTCATTGAGATTGCCATTCTCCGAGCCAACCATGCTGTCATGGGCGCCAGGTAAAATTACCCAAACAATGCTCGTGATTAGCGAGATGGGTTCGTTTTTACTAACTTCGTCTCGGTAGCATGTGGGTGTTTTTGCTGTTGGGCATGGAGGCGATCCGAACGTATAAATCGAACCCATATCTGGTGATTGGGACATATCAACTCCCTACCTGGACCACGCCCCTACTCATGATAGTGGTTGTTGCCGCGCTGCTGCCAAGCACCAGTTTGTTGGGCCATCTTTGCGGCGTTGGCGTTGGTTATATCGGTATGGTCTCCAATTTTGTACATGAACCGTGGATCTTACAGCTAACAACTGCTTTGTAGCTGGCCTTGGCTACGTAAAGTTGCTCGCACCTCCCGAGTGGGCACTTCGATGGATCGAGTCTCGCCTGAACCTCCTGGCCATCTTGCCGCACTATGTCAGCGTTGACCAAAAGACATATGGTAGATTTGGCGTCTTGCCCTCGACCAATCGCCCTGTAGGGGGCGCACCGACAGAGTTAGTAGGCGTGGGTGCTTGATATATGAGCGGCTTTATACGACGCAGCCATTTGGATGCGTATTACACGGTGTTGACGTTCGATTACTTTGCAAAGCTGACCGTCAGTCAGAACAAAATGGAGTGTTGTCATGGGTAAAGCATGGAATGACAGGTAATTCGTGGCTCAGACGTTGATTATACATGACATATAGTTATGAAGGATAACTCGGAGCCATTGCGAACATACGCTGTCTGATAAGAAATAGAAGGCAGAATTCAATTGCTCCCATAAGCGTTCGGTGAATCCATCAATGAGCCACATTGTAATGCGTCAGTTCAGGTGGGGCCATGCGTTACGTGTGAAGCGGTACTAAGAACTCCGTACCGTAAAACTAAAAAAATGCGCTTGGAAGGGAAGGGGAAGACCCATCAAATAATTCCGGGACGTGCCTGTCGCATGTCACTTTAGTTCTATGCACATGGTCTACTTCAAAGAATCAAGTCCTGGCTTCTCTCCTTCTACGATTCAGACATCACCGCTCTCCGAAGAGGACAACCGCCTTGAAATCGACCCACTGCCCATCTGGGACTTCGGCTCTGCTTCTATGCAATGCTCAGCAACAGAGATAGCACCGCCCTTCAGAAAACCTATGATTCAAGTTACCTCAGTTGTTCAACGGCTGTGTATTATGAAGGCCAGGTAAAGCGATGATGGACCGTCTCGTCACATTTTCACATGCTATCTTCAACTATTTCCCGGGCTGACACCTTTTTTCCCTTTAGGGCGATGAGAGCGAGGCTACTCGACACTGGAAGGCCGCACTTCGACGCATAAATGAATACTACGCGTCGACAAGCGCACCGAGAGTCTCCGAAACATACACCGATACGGATGCTGCCTTGATAGACGCGGTGAAAGAACTAGAGCTACAATGCAAAGAAAGAATTGATCTTTTAGAAGCGCTGAAGCTGTCCCGGCAAGAGGGCGTCGCTCCGACGTATCGTGACAACAATACCGCACAAGCCACTGGCAGCTCCAGCCAGGGATCGGGGACCATAGGGCAAGGCACCATCCCTGCGGTAACATATTCAGAGCTTTCACGTCCTTCGTTCTCGTCGAGAAATTCACTTGAGGCAATGACGTCATCTGAAGAAGCGATTAGGAGGATCCATAGCACCCCTGCCGATTCAACACAGCGAGTTGCCTACTCGCTTCCCAGTTCGAGAACCCCAGATTTGCCCGATATGCGAAGCGACAAGGCGGCCCGAGCCCCAAGCCCGGAGAAGCGCACTATGAGGACTACGCTGCGATCCAAGAAGACTGGCGATCGATCATCTACTCCTCGTAAACTGAACAGGCCTGCAGCGGACGGGCCAAGCAAGGCCGCGACCATTGCGTGGAGCACGTCCGGATCCCGAGACAACTTCCTAAGTCCCTTTTCTACTGAAGGACGGCCATCAAAATCGAGCCCTACTCCGCGTCAGTCCCTGGATCGCAATACCCCCGGTTCGCAGAAATCAACGATATCATATGACACGAGGTCTCCGCGTACTTCGCCTCAAAAATGGAATATGGTTCCTTTGTCCGATGAATCTCGTCTTCCACAACCTTCAGTTCTGTCTATTAGCGCAGCGTCAAGTGCTCTGACATCTTCGTCCAGCCAAGAAGCCTCCGCGTCTTATCAAACTCCAAATAAACCAGAGCAATATGCAACCCCCCGGAAGCCCCCTGTTTTTGAAGATGTGTCAATTCAAAGTAAGAGACCGAGTGCCAAAGCTGGCACTCCCGATATATCTGGAGGACAAAGGGAATCCAGTACCTCTAGGAGTAAGAGGATAGTTATGGACAGTCCGCTTTTGTATAAATACGACACAGAACGAGTGGATCGGTTCCGGGACGATGCAAGACGACCATCTTCCGAGTTTGCCACTCTGAATCAAGTTGACAGCCGCTCAAGTGAAGAGGTTGTCGAGGGTACAGCATGGGGAGCTAAAAACGATAAAACGCCCAAGAAAGTGACCAAGGCAGCCATTCTCAAGAATCTGCCGCCCGGCATAGACGAGAGCGCCGCAAAGCAAATTTTTAACGATATTGTTGTACAAGGAGACGAGGTTCACTGGAGCGATATTGCGGGCCTGGAGGTTGCGAAGAATTCTTTGCGGGAAACCGTGGTATATCCATTCCTACGCCCTGACCTGTTTATGGGCCTACGCGAGCCGGCTCGCGGAATGCTTCTATTTGGACCGCCGGGAACTGGAAAGACGATGCTGGCTCGCGCAGTAGCCACCGAATCTAAATCCACGTTCTTCTCCATATCTGCCAGCAGCCTAACAAGCAAATACCTGGGAGAGTCAGAGAAGCTAGTGAGAGCGCTGTTCGGTCTCGCCAAAGCGCTTGCTCCTAGTATCATATTCGTCGATGAAATCGATTCACTGCTATCTCATCGATCGGATGCTGGCGAGCATGAGGCGACCAGGAGGATCAAGACAGAATTCCTTATCCAGTGGAGTGAGCTCCAACGAGCCGCAGCCGGCCGAGAGGCGGATAGCAAAACGAGTACGCGGAACGATGCTCAAAGAGTCTTGGTATTGGCTGCAACGAATCTACCTTGGGCAATTGATGAGGCCGCTCGGCGACGGTTTGTGCGGCGACAGTATATTCCATTACCGGAGCCCAAGACGCGGGAGACACAACTGAGGACATTACTACGACAACAAAACCACAGTCTGTCAGACGCAGATGTAGAGCAACTTGTACAATTAACCACTGGTAAGCACGCTTTCCCTCTTGACCCCCGATTGGGTCCACAGTCACTTAACTGCCTGACAGGATTTTCTGGATCCGACATTACAGCTCTTGCCAAAGATGCAGCCATGGGGCCACTTAGGTCTCTAGGCGAGGCCCTTTTGTATATGACAAAGGAGCAAATACGGCCCATGGACCTTTCAGATTTTGAGCAAAGCTTGAAATCTATTCGGCCGAGCGTAGACCAACAAGGCCTGCGGGAGTACGAAGAATGGGCCGAGAAATTTGGCGAGCGTGGTGGTTAAAGCTGAACTGAGCTGGGTCGTTTACCTGCGTCCACATACAGCATCCCTTCCGCTCAGGGCAAGGTTAGCATATGCGCAAACTACGGCAGTACGCGATCGAAATATCAAGTGGCGGCTGCGGTGTGTATTGCGAGTTCTGTCAGATCGATTACGACCGACGTCCGCGAATTCATTAAGAGGCGCTATATTGCTAAACTCTTACTCGGTTGTTGCTGGAAGCAAAATATGAGCATCCCTTTGCCAATAATCTCACACAGGTGTAGCTCTGGAGCGATGCTACCCGATCTATTCATACAGCCATGTTGCGCCATGCCAACTGGAATTTTGTGATATCCGATGTCCTCTGTCCTTTGTTGCGCGTCCTCCCCATCATTCCTTCTGCTCTTCCTTGTTGTGTATTCTTCGTTCAGCCTTGACAGCTCGTTTGGCTTCTCGTTCGGCGATACGCTCCTCCAGTGAGGGAATCGGTGGTCGTTCCTCGACCGGAGTGCCATAGGGCGCAATGATGTTTTTGATAACGTGACGCTTGTGTTTGGAGGTCGGCCAGCCGGGAACAATGGAGACGACGTCGCCGGTGCGAAGTGAGGAATTGGGATCGTGCACGAGGTAGTGCTTTGGCTCTGCAAACCACTTTTGGACTCGTTAGCGGAAGGGATGAAGCGTGGTGATCGCATAATCACACACCTTGTTGATGACTTTATTCCATTTTTGACCACCGACTCGAACCTTGACAGTTTTTTGCATCAGACCTGCAGATACAACAATGCCATGCAGCTCATGAGTCACGCGCCGGGCGGCTTTGGCAACTTGTGAAGACATTTTGATATATATCGTTTAGTTTAGGTGAACAATGGTTAAATCATGCCAAACGATCATTGCTCTGAAGTCATTGCTCTGTGGACCGCAGACAATCATCATCCCACTAAAAGTTTGCGACTAGCTGGAGCATTCACACTCCAAGCCTCTTTGGGGGATTATCTGCAGGCGCTAGCCTATCGCCATTGGATGGAGGAGAGTCTGCCGAAGTTGACCCGGTATTCTAAGTGCCTCTTATCGATTAGAGTGGGAGGCATAACACTGCCAGGATTTTGATCTTATTGCCTTTTATTAGTCTGCAAGGCGTGGTGGTAGGAAGATGTGTATAGGAGGACATCAAATACTACCAGATTGCTATTCTATGAATCCAGTAGTATATACCTTCATTTTCTTGACGGATTTATTGTAGATTTATATGTGATGAAGCAGAAAAGAGAGATGGCGCTGTTTCTCTTTTGAAACAAAGTGAATCAATCATTAACACGTAAAAAGGCCTGTCCATCCAACTGCATTAATGGTTCTTGGACTCGCCAAAAAGCCCCCAGTCCTTGATGACAAAAGTTTCCCAGATGCGGGCCGCAATCTCAACAGCGTCTCCGATAAGCTTGCCCTGCTTGCCCAGCTCCAGATCAACCTCCTCGGCGTCGTACTCTCCTCTGATGTGAGGCACGTTGATGGTAATAAGAATGTCCGTGTCTTGCTCTTCAAGGCGCAGCAGAGTCATGGTGAGGGCCGTGAAGTCTGGAGCTGAGTTTTGGTCGCTGGAGTGGCCGGCGTTGGGGGTCTGCGTTGCGATGAGAGTGTATGCGGGGTGTTTCAACCTGTTTTTTTCCCCAATGTGATTTGCTTGTTAGTGAAACTGGGATACGCACAACGCAACGGCGTGAGAAGGGGGGAAAAGGGCGAGACGTTACTCTTGCATGCGCGAGAATTCAGTCTCGGCTGTGTTCCAGATCTTGACCGTGTTGATGTCGGAGCCGACCATGTCTTCCAGATGTGTGGTCATGGCGCGGCCGTCAATCTCGGGGCCGGATCCGGGGCCTCCAACGCGCTCTGTGATCTCGAAGATGATGCTGGTGAAGCCGTCCTTGTCGATCCATACTTCTTGGTTGTCGGGGACTTGTCTCAGTTTGCTATGGAGTTGTAAGTAAAGTGTATTTCTAGAATGCGCCGCAAGTTTTTTGCTGACCTGACATCTGCAAAGTGTTTGGGCAAGTCGCAGGTGATGGCTCCGCCGTAGAGGGGAGTGCTTCGGTATTTTGACATGGTGGTTGTCGTTATCGGTATCGGTGTCGGTATTGTGATATCAGAAAGAAGTTATAATTATATTCCGCCGTCTTTGGTCGTGGGTGTGTTTTGCAGGAGAATCTGAATGCGATTCCAGAAGCTTGTTCGCGCGGTTGGGGATTGGCAGGACGAGTGCTAAGCTTAATACCACAGTGGGGTAATTAGATGACATCACAAGACGCTGCATCCGCCATGCGCGTAATGCAGCGGTTCAGCCTCAGAGAGTGCCTTGTTATTCTGGATGTACAGTAGCAGTGAGCGAAGTCGGGGCTAATGCACTCCGAAATCCAGGCACTTTTGACGCCATGCCATGGCAATATATTTTACTATTTTGATGTTTAATCTTTGCCTCATATTATCATCTTTACAATAAAGTACTACTTAGTATTTCTATAAGAGCATCTGAACGGTTTAATTGAAAGTGGGCAGCAAGGGTAGTGTGAATCTAATGACTCATTTCATAGAGTCAACATCTTTGTTATGCTGCTCTTACTCCAAGCCGGTATACGGAGCATTTTATAGAGCCAATTAATTTTGCCCAATGCCAACCAACCTACTTCCAGTTCCAATCTACTTAAACCTATAACTTCAAACATTGATACCAGCTAAGCTTTTATTTTGGAATTGGCCAAGGAGAAGAGAGAGGCATTCATTCATCATTTCCATAATGCCGATAATTTCTCTCGGAGAGTCTATACCTCCAGACACTGCTCATGTAAGTTGTTTCTCGGTCTGCAACGCATACAAACATTGATGACAGCCTTGACTCACTCATGCCACCCGCAATCGAAATTTACAGGCAGTCAGTGTCTCATTGCCAACTTGGCAGGCCAATGTCGGTTATGAGGAAGGCGATGCTCAAGTTGTGGGCCGTATGGTCACTGGCTACCCTCGGTGAGTGAGATGCACCAACCTGTCTGCGTCGCGTGTAGCCTTTGCTTATTTTTCTGGATAATTAGTTTTTTCATTCACAAGAGCATTCAAGCCTTTGCCCAAGACTTTCTGACTGCCTATGGACATTCGGGTCAAAAAGAAAAGGCAATGCTGTTTGCCACGGCTGCCGCCGGTCAAAGATGTCTAGAGTTTATGCGTCAGCGCGTGGCTCCGCACATCGCCAACCAGATCTTCGTGGTTAATCTTGCCCTGGATACGTCCAAAGATCCTTCTCCATTGCTGAAGCAGCTGGCGCCGACCATTTCTGGCGTCATCTTCCCAGAGGAATCGTTCCCAGTGGCCAAGGAGTACTGGCAACATACTGGCGATGGAGTCTCAAGCCGACGGGCTGAATTCTCCCATGAACTTTTCAAACTTGGCCAGTTGATTCCAACTAATGAGCAACAGTACCATCACGCTGTCCTAGAGAAACCTGTGCGTGGCCCAAAGCGGTATTCAAAAGCCAATTCCACCGGTGGTCCCAACGCAGCTGGTTCCGAGAATAAGGCTCCTTCAACTTCCGAGAATCCGGATGAGGATCGTGAAAGTTTCCATTTCCTGGAAGAGCGTTTCGGAAGAAATCTAAATCTCACCCAAGTCGCCCGAGCAAAATCTGCTATTCGCAGAAGAATCGCAGGGTCTCTCGCTGGTGATGCGGACATGAATGATGAGACAGAGACAAGCGGCGATGCTAATACTCGTGGCATTGAATCTCTCGATGAGACTGACGTCTTGCTGTATCCTTGTGGCATGAATGCCATCTTCAACGCCCACCGCGCTCTCGTGGCTGCTCTGGGTTCACACAAGAGCATCAACTTTGGATTTCCCTACGTCGATACGCTCAAGATTTTGGAGAAATTTGGACCGGGCTGCATCTTGTATGGCTATGCTTCGTCGGACGAACTTGATGACCTTGAGCGCCTCCTGAAGGATGGACAGCGCTTCCTTGCCCTCTTTTGCGAATTCCCGGGAAATCCGCTCCTCGCCTGTCCGGATCTCAAGCGGATTCGCAAGTTGGCAGACGACTTCAACTTTGCCGTCGTCATCGATGAGACGATTGGCACATTTGCCAATGTCAATGTCCTCCACTACGCCGACATTGTCGTCAGCAGCCTGACCAAGATATTCTCGGGGGATTCGAATGTCATGGGCGGTTGCACAGTCTTGAACCCGGAGGGAAAACATTACAGTTTGCTCAAAAAAGTCCTTGAAGAACAGATTTACGAAAACACGTATTGGACGGAGGATATCCTCTTCATGGAGAGAAACAGCCGCGACTTCTCCAGCAGAGTGAAGCGCATAAACGTCAACGCGGAAACAATATGCGACATCTTGCGAGACGACCCTCTTGTCAAGACTGTACATTATCCCAAGTTTAATCCTTCAAAACCCTACTACGAGGCATGCCGTCTTCCTCATGGCGGATATGGAGGCTTGCTCTCCGTCGTGTTCCACCACCCTGAGCACGCCCAAGTTTTCTTCAACAACCTCGACACTGCAAAGGGACCAAGTCTGGGAAGCAACTTCACGCTCTGCTCCCCTTATGTCCTTCTGGCCCATTATCGGGAATTGGATTGGGCTGCCAAGTATGGTGTAGACCCGGACCTGGTTCGTGTCAGTGTAGGATTGGAGGAGCCTGAAGAGCTGCAGCTTCTCTTCCGAAAAGCTCTCGAGGCCGCAAAAGCAGTAAGCATTGCGTGATGGCAACAAAACCGGGCATCAAAATGGATATAATGGCAATCATCATGGTGTAAAATGAATGTAGTTAGCTGAAATCGACGAAGTAGCAGCACATAGACGATGCTGTGGACGAATGTTCAACTCATCCGGTCGTTGTGCTCAATCTGTTTCTTCCTCACAATAGCACATATATAGGTTTAAAATAGTTAGCAGGTGCCGAGTAAAAACGCACACAGGGTTCTCAGGAGATATATAACACGCCATAGAAAGGGGTATTATCAGTTATTATCATCTTTCTAGCATCGTAATAAACATTATCGCTTCATAAACAGCGTTCTAAAGAGCACATGCTTGTCGTTCAGCACCTCACATGATGGTACATTCCGACCGTGTATAGCCTTCCCCAAACTCCTCTACCCCCCGTTCTATATCATTGGCTCGTTGCTTCTCCTTTACTTCTGGGAGGAAGTATTTTCTCATAAATTTCTCTAATTCAGCGTCGATGTTATCTACACAATGTTAGTGTGCCATCCTCGTGATCAATAATGTCTCACACCATGAGCGGGTTACTTACCAGCGGAAGCATCCATAACTACATGAGCTCGGCACAAGGGACAGCATTCCTCCTTGCGTCGCTGTATCTTGATGATGCAACGAATGCAGAAGAGGTGCTGACAGCCTAGACGCACTGGTTGATATGCAATCGAATAGCATATCGGGCAAAGGTAGTCATTAATTTGTGGTACGATAGAAACCAACTCGTTGGAAATTCCGGCGCACACTTCCTTGGCAATATCGCCCGTTATTAGCTTTCGCGAGCTGATTGCGCTCGGGAAGGCACGCGAAACGCCTAGCGCAGTGCGTTTATCGAATTCTATGTCTCTCGTTAGCTGATACTCTACCCAGCCAACGGACAACGTGTCGTCTTACTCTTCAATATTTTTGAAATGGCCAGCATGTTTAGTTCCTGGAACTGTAGATGTTTCAAGAGGGTAGCATTCAGCTCAAGAAAATGCGAAAAGGCAGATCGACTTTCCGCCAACTTGAATGACTTGACAAGCTGTTGCTTGTGGACCTGGTTCTGAAACCACTGCAACTGCTGGAGAGCTTTCTGGCTGGAGCGAGCCCCGTGTTCTTGCTCATGTGTCGCAAAGAACACTTCTGCATCCAGATACAGCTCGAATATGTGCCTCCAGCGGCCGAGGTCGCTCTTGGAAAACCGCGTCGGTCGAGACACTTGCGAAACTTGTTTCCCTATCTCTCTAACCTCCTTTTTCAGCTGATCCTTCTCCGTGGCCTGCAGGGCATCCAAACCGCCCAGATCACTCTGAAGAAGGTCAAAGAAGACGCCGTCGGATACCAGGGGCACCTCTATGATATCGTATTTTTCATGGCTTGTATGGCTTCCATCTGCGAGAGGCTGCGATGTTGCACGCGCCGCTTCGTCGCTCGTCTCGGCGTGCGAGGTATCGGCTGATTTGGTTTCTCCATCGCTTTCGCAGGAGTCAACAGCAAGGTTGGAGGTGATTTTCTCGAAGAAGTGGCGCGTGGTCGGCGCAAGCGACGCATCGATAATGTTGCCCTCATGCAAATGGATATATACAGTTAACTTGGGTCGCACAAGTTTAGAGCTTGAAGATGCTTTGTATTTGATTAGGGTTAGCGATGAAGATTGAACGTCTCCCTGTTGGAGAGCAGCAGACAGGCAAATCGATGCTCCTAGGGGTAGACATACGGTTGAGACTATAATTCAAAGCGACTGGAGAGTCCGTGCTGGGATGGAGAAGTTCGCGCAGGGTTTCGGCGTCAAGTCCCAACTCTTGGAGCTCTCGTTGGACTTTCTTGAGACACTTCTTCAGCTGGCCATATGGGATCGCATGGGCAACCCAGTGAGGCGGGAAGCCTGAAACATTATGATGAGCCACTGCAAGACACTTGAGGCGCAGCTGGAGCTGCTCTCTCTCAGCTATACCGGGGAAGAGGAAAAGGGTCTACCTTGACTAGCCAGCGACTGCTTAAGTTCATGGGCGAATTTCATGGCATCTGTCAATCATGTTGTGAGCTTGTTACTTCTGAGTTGCCGAGAACTGCCACCCCTACCCTTCTCAAGTAATAGACCACAGACATGGTTGTAATGGTATGCACCTTATGATATTGTCGCAACCCCAAGTGGAGAAGGCGACAGCCATAGAGTCAGCCCTATCTGTTCTTGTTCAAGGCCAGAAAAGGCGACGCCGATAAAAGCCGGAGTTTTAGGCGAACGGCGGAGGATGGAAGTGAAAGTTGAATACATTTCGTAATGGGCTAATAGGAGACAAGCAAAGAGTGTGTATGTAATTTATTTATTTTTTTCACGTGAAAGGCAGCTGTTTTCGTCCATATTTCCCAAGTAAGTAATACTAATTGATGAAAACATTTTTTTTTTAATTCCTCGTGGATTTGCCGATCCTCCTCCGATCTGCTCCTCGATTTTTTCCCCTCCTCCAGCGCTATTGGGTGACATTTGACTTCTTGGTCAGTGTGTCACTGCCCCACTCCATCTTCTCAACTCGGTTGCTCGGCATCCACCCATCTTGAAAGTAAACAAATGCTCTACACCATCGCAACCATCGCATGAGCAGCTTTATCGTATCATATTAGTATGTCATTATGACAATGACGAGTACTCAGAAAGATGACCCCTTTTACGACAGTGATGACGAACTTCCATCTTTGGATGCGCTCCTGGCACGTATTTCTGGCCGCATACAACAGCCGCTCTCGCAATCAAAGCCTATATCGAAGCCCAACCCGAAAAACACCATCTTCATTGACCTTGAAGATGATGATAGCAGCGTGGAAAATCAGACTACCGACAAAGAAGATTTCATCTACTGCCTGAGCGATGCAGAACCCGAGAAGGCCATCCCGACCTTGGGAAAGGGAGAAGCACAGAAGAGATGGCAGTCGACGTCGGAGAGGTTTGGTGATGATGATCCACGGGGGGGAGAGAAAAGGCCCTCTCGGCCTCTGGGTCGATCTTCAAGCACCCAAAAATCCAAACCGCAAGAAGTCGATATTCGATCGCGCAAGACCACCAAATCTAAGAACAATATACCCTCTAGGATCGAGTCGCAGGTATCAATAAAGCAGCCTCGAGACACTTCGGAAACGAGCGATGGCGCCTCCCAAAACACAACCTCAAATGCTAGCGGCCAAGCATCAAGATTGCCTCAGTCACAGACTAGCACGTCCGAACGATCTCGTTACAGGAGTCAAGAGGGACCATTAACACAACCTCCTCGTAGCGTATCACCAAGCCGGAGTCGAACCATAAAATCGAGTCGTCAGCCCGAGCTGCCCAAGCATAAAGAGGGCAAAGATATCGTTCGGCCATTATCGGAGCTTCAGCTTCATTTTCAGGATGGGCTCGATGCTAATACTCTGAATTTTCCTACCATGCCTCCCACAAAGAGCAAACAAAAGAAGCCGGTCTCTCCTCATGGAGACTTTCACCCCGAAGAGGCATCTCAGGAGCCAATTATTGATACTGTTCGGCTTGAGGAGTCTGATCATGAATGGAATGAACTAGGAATGAATCGTAAGACCAAAACTTCTAGTCGATTAACAGCTCTAAAATCGCCGTCAAAACGACAGACGAAGAAGTCGTTTGACGCCATAAAATCTCAGCTGGCAGTAGACTTCCTCCAGCAGCTCGATGCTCAAATCACTCACGGCAGGGTTGGAGAATTGACTCAATCAACCGGGGGAGTCAAGATTGTGTGGAGCAATACTCTCAAAACAACCGCTGGTCGAGCAAACTGGAAGCGGGAAACTGTCATCCCCAAACATACAGGCGACAGCGCCAAGGCGGACGTGAAGCAATATCGGCATCATTCTTCCATTGAGCTTTCCGAGAAAGTGATTGACGATGAGCTGCGCTTACTGAATGTCATAGCACATGAATTCTGCCACTTGGCAAATTTCATGATCAATGGTATTACAGACAATCCTCATGGGAAGGAATTCAAGGTATGGGCAGCGAAGTGCACCCAATTGTTTGGTTCACAAGGCATCAAAGTCACCACGAAACATTCATACGAGATCGATTTCAAATACGTGTGGACTTGCACAGCATGTGGCTGCGAGTATAAGCGTCACTCTAAAAGCATTGATCCCAAGAGGCATCGATGCGGCGCTTGTAAGGCTTCACTTGAGCAGACGAAACCAATACCACGCCAGACGCCAACGGGTCAATTAAGCGAGTACCAATTATTTGTCAAGGAACAAATGAAGGTTGTGAAAACCGAGAATCCAAACAGCCCACAGAAAGAAATCATGGGGATAATCGCAGAGAGATGGACCAAGGTGAAGAGCAGAGATGTATAGAGAAGCTGTTTTATGAATGCTGAAATACCAGCCCAATGAATAATACCCGATTTATTATGTAATTAGCAAATAGAAATGGATTTGATGATTATATCTATCCATCTTTACCATATAAATGTTGTATCTTGTCAGTCTTTTTTCCGCTCTTATTGATGAAAAACGGTAACGGCGATACATACGTGGCATGCATGCATAAGGCACCATGCATGGGCAAAGTAGCTTAAGCTGCTTGGTTGGGCTTTCAACTTCATCTCAACTTCATCTAGACGTCCAAAGCCAAAAACACAAGCAAGCACTGCTCAAATACCCATTCAGGGCCATGGCTCATCGGTTAGTTGAAAACTCAGCGGCCATCTTCTCGCCATCCGTCGCCCGCATTGCCGCATCCACCGCCCGGGACTGGTCTTATGTCGACGCCTGGCTTGCGTCTAAATCGCCCGCATGGAAGAATTCGCTGCCGTCTTTTGAGCGGAACCAGGACACGCTCAAGGCGCTGCTGGCCCTCGTGTCGCTCAACGAAGCAGCCGATGACCAGCGCCGCCTCTTTGCCCGGGTCGATGCCACGGCTCTCCAGGCGCTGAGCGCCAACGACAAGGCCGAGTTGGGCATCGTGGCCAATGCCACCACCCTCACCAAAGGCCATTTGCTCGATGCCATAGAGCACAGTCTTCCCAAGGACGGTGTGAACGCCCTGGATGTCCTCACTGCTGTGGCCTCTGAGGCCGCCACTGCGAGCGCGGATCCCGATCACCTTGGCAGCCTGATGCTTCGTCTTCAGGGCACGGTGTACGGGGCTGAACAGACGGCAGCCCGCGTTGATGCCTTTGACCGCCAGCTTCAGAGAGAGGCCGAGGCGGCTGAGGAGCTGCTTCATACGCTGCAGAGCGAGTGCTATAAACCACCTTCTGACCTGGCAAAGCAGAACCTGGATGTGCAGCGCAGAATCAAGACCGTTTCTGCCCAACTTCCTGATCTCCATGACCGTGTCACTGCTCTTGGTGCGTCCATTGCGACGCCGTATATGGCGATTGGCGATGTCATTGAGCTTGAACAACGCTATCAAGCCTTGCTATTTCATGTGAGGGATCTTAGCGAGCAGATTGCTGCTCTTTCACAGGAGTAGGCCTGGTGCGCCTCACCCCCCCTATTGTTTGTGCCAAAATATTAATAATTTTTCTTAACCAGCACTCTTGATGATCGATACTGGAATCTTCACGATAAACCCCATTAGCATCTTATAGCGGGAACATTCATGCTGCGGCCAAAGGCGTCGGCTTCAGCTTCGCACAGATATAGATCGCTGTTGCATCCGCTATTTATTCCCAATCCTCACTGCTCTGGTATCTACTGGTTTCGACGGTTCTTCCCCGAAACGGCACCTCCTAATCTCCCAAACTGCCTTCCAAGTCCCGACCTTTTGACTGGTGGCGAAATCACTGGCGGTGCCTGGTCTTTCAGAGGTACAGGCGGACCAGCAGGACCTCCTCGCATGCCGTCTCTGTTTTTGCTCTCCGGCGATGCCTCTCCTATACGGAATTCGCTCACTCCAGCTGAAAGAGTATCCTCTATCTCAATGTTGGGTCGTTGACTTCTTCTTGCTCTGTCCTGGACACTGCGAAATTTCTCCAAAAGCTCAACCCATCGTATGGCACCATCTTCTCGCCCCTTCAACCTATTTGGTCGGTCATAATTTGAGGAAGCTGGCGTTGCTGCCATGCTATGTCCATCACCACCAGTTAGCACTGAAGAAAGAGGAGGAAAAAGGCCGCAAAGCCTTCGAGGATCCAAGATGTCGGCCAATCTTACCTTCGTGGAACAACTTGCAAGAACCCAATTGAGCTTACGCTATTGAGTCGGTTCTTCAATGCGGCAAAGGCAGAGGACTGCGGCAGAAGCATAAGAATTCCGTACATACATTTGTACAAGTACGGATATTTCTCAGGTTCTAGCAGTTGCAAGCGCAAATCTTGTTTTCTGCAAGTTAGTGTATGTCTGATCACGCACATTCTTTCTCTCAAACGACCCAAGTACTTACATGTGAAGACGGGCGATTCAATAAGCTGGACTAGCTTGTCGACTTGGATTAGCATATTGACTGTCATGTCCAATTCACCACTGTTCAATTATCAGCGACAAGTTACGGAGACTTCCTGTAGACAGAACTCACAAAATTTGTAATAGATTATACGCTTGTTCGTAGGCTTGGGAAAGTAAACACAGGGAGAATGTCGCAACTGCATTATAGCACCACGACCTGAACAGAGCCACAAACAAAGTTTGACCATCCTGCACGTTGTGTTAGTTGAAATACCCTCAGTTGTAAAGCTCAAAGATAGAAAAGGTAAGGGGGCAAGCTTATCATAGACATAGTTTTGTACCTTCGTTTCCAGATTTCTCAACCGCTTGCGTACCTCCGCGAGCTGAGGTGCCGTAATCAAGTTGTTATTCAGATTTTGCACCATGATGCTAGCAAATTCTACGTCTTCCTCCTTTTCAATACAATCGGCCAACGTCCGGTATATGCGTTCTGGACTGAGGCTGATACAAAGTTGCCGTATGATGAGATTACCTCTGGTTTCGAGCAGCTTCCGATCCGTAGAAAAAAGCTGCAGCAAGTTTACCATGAAGCTGGCGAAGTAATCGTCCTCGCTATTTCGTGAAATTTGAGACAGCAGTTGCAAGTCTCTGGTAACAACAGCATCAGAAGGATCCGAAAGAGTCTTGAGAAGGGCCGGAAAGGTGCCGTCGTTGAAGGCCAACACCTTGCGCGGCGCTTTTCTGTGCAGCATGATGAGCCAAGTCAGAGCAGCTACACGTGTAGCTTCGTGGTCATTTAGGAATAGTAGGGTAAGTGAATTAACAGCAGCGGTATAATCGAGATTCGCTTGAATTTGGGTGGCGTCAGGTGTGGCGAGTGCAGCGGAAGACACTCGACCGCTCCCTGGTGTTACGCTACGTATCTCGTTGTCTCTGGAGTTTGATATCGATACCCGACCGAGGCTGCTATTGTCTTGCTTGTCTTGTGATAACGAGAGTCGGTGATTCATCGAGACTGCTCCTTGGCTTGCGTTGACATCCGATTCATCGGACAGAGAAACCACGTAATCCATGAGACAACTGTTAACTCTAGTCGCAGCGAGGCGAATCGTCTCTTTGGTGCTAGCCATCGCAGGAAGCATATGCGCTAGGATCTTGGGCGTAAAAGGCAGTACTTCCTCGGGGCAAATATCGAGAAATTCAACTATCCATCTGAGCGACTCAAGGAGACAGTCTTCCTCTTTAGCATTGTTAGCATCAACTCATAAGATGGCAAGTATAGTGACCAGATGAGATGCAAAACGAACCTAGTGGAGAATCAAGAGTAGCAGTAAGGATATCCAGTATCTCTTTATAGTTGATTTCAACATCTTGGCCGGGGATCCAGTCCTCTTCCATGCTGTCCTCATCGTCGTCGTTCAAGGCATCGGAATCAAGCTCGTCTCCCTCTTCCAAGTTAGGGCGGCCGCCAGTGCTGTCGATGGATTCCTGTCGCTTCCGCTTCCCCCCTTCTTTGAACTTCTTGTTCTCAACTAGTCCTCTTTTCACTTGGGAAATTCTTTTGATTTCGTTAAGAAACTTGTCAAGGCAAGTTTGTGTGGCCACTCTAACGTCAACATTTTGATCGCTGAGAAACTTGAGTATCCCACCAAGAAATTCCGGTAGGTAAGTGACCAGTTCCAAGTCTGGGATTGAGTCTAGAAGTGTGATCCAACCAACAAGGAACTGTCGGGTGAAAGGATTGATGACATGGATGCGTTCTTTGAGTAGTGGGATGAAGCGCTGCAATGAGAAAGCTGTAGGAAGATTTTGTTGTTGTTCACCGGTGCCATTCTCATCGTCGAGGCTAGAGGTTTCTAAGACCGAAATGTAAGAAGCGGCTGACTCAGAGACGATGTCTTTTATGAGTCGATCTAGGAGTTCAGCTCCATTCTTGACTGACAGTTCAGAGTCCGCTCCGAGCTAAAAGAAAAAGCGATGCTTCCGTTAACAAGCCAGCCATTTCGGACTTCTACACTCCCCCACCAGCGGACTAGATGAACCGACAAGCATACCTTGCATAGTTGATCAAATATACTGTTGAAATAGGCCAAGATCTCCCCCTTGGCCACCTTGGCTATATTATACATAGCCTCGCAGGCATAATATCGAACTCTTGCATCCTGATCGGTGAAGCAAGCAAGCACAGGAGGCACGATATTTACAAGATAACGAGGTAACTCCTGCGGCAAGTGTCAGTGACGACACTATCGAGCATAGAAGCCTCTACAATGTGCGAGAGTGATGTGTTTCAACGGAAGATGACACAGTTGGAACATGGTACAGCAGGCAAGACGAGATAACAGGAGATGGCGTTTATAGATCGCTTGTGAGGTCGGCAACCGAGCTATACAGAAAGTTGAACATACCGTACCGAGCGCAATCGCCGCGGCGGCTAATCCAATCAAGCCTCCATTGCGAGCATGTGGCTGATGAACAGCGTAGGCATAGTCATTACACAGCTGTTCCAGAATCTCTTCAACGCGCTGGAACGCGCCAGAGGCAACAAGATCTCGTATTATCTTCTCAAGTCTAGCATACGGCAAACGTAAGCACATATATGTCAATGCATCAACAGTTGGGCAAGGCCTATGCCATACTCAAGTGCCCCAACCTTGCGCTTGTCGTAGAGTTTGTCATTCAGCGCCCGCTGGATGTTGGTATCCATATTTCTAAATATCTCATGCTTGGTTCGGTCAGAGAAGACGAGCAATAATCGAGGTTGCGAGCGATGACGATGGTCGGTATTTAAGCGCGGGCGTCTTTGGGACGTGTGTATGTATTGCGTACCGTTTACATAAGCTATGAGGAGGTGCTACAGCGCCACTAGCATCATGTGGTTCGGAATTCGAAATATGGAATTAGGCGTACAACTAAGAGCACCTAGAAAGAAACAACGTCAATTCACCACGGTAGGTTCAATACCAGGTATAGTACGGAGTACAGTAGTAATAATAAGTTATTTTGCATTAAATTTATTATGATTATTTCTTATGTATTGTATAAACAGCATAGAAAACTCCTAGAATGTGGTTTCATATTACGTGTAATTCGCCATGTCCGCGCGCGTAAATGACCTCTCAGTTATTAATTGATTTTGTGTATTTTTTTTTTGCCCTTTATCATATATACTACACATGGGAATCACGAGTTACATACAGAGTAAACGTAAAAGCACATTATGACTCCCAACGCATCTGAGGCCAACAGACCACCTCGACGGGTATTTTCCTCGCTTTTGGCTGATCACAAGATTGTGAGCCTCCAAAAACACCGCCTTTCGTTTTCTTCAAAAGGTCTTTTTCTCTCTCCTTAGTTCTTAGACTTCTTAGCCATGGTGTTCAAAGCGCTTCCGTTCTTGAACCACTCAATCTGGGCCTCGTTGAAGGTCTGCAGCAGCTCAACTTCAAAGGGGTTGCCCTCCTTAGGGTGAACGACCATGATAAGGGGCTTTCCAACGGCGAGCTCGGTGCAAGGAATGTCAACCTACAGCACGCATTAGCATTCACAATTTTATTTTACGCTGGCTGTCAAGGGCGGGGAGAGCTAACCTTGTCATCGGGCTTGATCTTGTCATAGTCGGCGGGGTTAGCGAAAGTCAGAGGAAGCATGCCCTGCTTCTTCAAGTTGGTTTCGTGGATACGAGCAAAGCTTCGGGTGATGATGGCCAGGCCTCCCAGGTGACGAGGCTCCAAAGCAGCGTGCTCACGAGAGCTACCCTCGCCGTAGTTCCAATCACCAATGACAACCCACTTGATACCCTTCTTCTTGTAGTCACGGGCAACAGCGGGGACAGCATCCCAATCGCCGGTGGTGAAGTTCTTGATCTTGTTGGCCTCGTCGTTGGCCTCGTTGATGGCACCGATCAACATGTTGTTGGAAATGTTGTCAAGGTGGCCACGGTACTTCAGCCACGGTCCAGCCATGGAGATGTGATCAGTGGTGGTCTTGCCCTTGGCCTTGATCAGGATAGGGACATCTTTGGCGTCCTTGCCATCCCAGGGAGTGAAGGGCTCCAGGATCTGGAGACGATCAGAGGTGGGGCTGACCTGGACGTTGACGCTGGCACGCTCCTTGGGGGGGGCCTGGTAGGTGTTGCGACCGGCGTCATAGCCCTTGGTAGGGAGACCGTCGCCGGTAGGAGGCTTGAGCTTAAACTCCTTGCCATCCTTGCCAACAAGCGTGTCAGTGAGGGGGTTGAAGTGCAGAGAGCCAGCAATGGAGAGAGCAACAACCAGGTCGGGAGAGGTGACGAAAGAGTGGGTGGCGGGGTTGCCGTCGTTGCGTCCAGTGAAGTTTCGGTTGTATGAGGAGAGGATGGAGTTGGCGTCACCCTTCTTCACATCCTGGCGATCCCACTGACCGATGCAAGGGCCGCAAGCATTGGCAAGGACAATGCCGCCAAACTCCTCAAAGGTCTGGAGCTGGCCATCACGCTCAATGGTAGCGCGGATCTGCTCAGAGCCAGGAGTAACAGTGAAAACAGCCTTGGACTTGAGACCGTGGTCGAGGGCGTCACGAGCGATAGAGGCAGCGCGAGACATGTCCTCATACGAGGAGTTGGTGCAAGAGCCGATCAAACCGACCTTGAGCTCCTCGGGCCAGTTGTTGTCCTTCACGGCCTGGCTGAACTTGGAAATGGGGGTGGCCAGATCGGGAGTGAAGGGACCGTTGATGTGGGGCTCGAGCTCAGACAGGTTGATCTCGATAAGCTGATCATACTCGGCACCCTGGTCCTCGCGAAGTTCAGTAGCGTAAGCACGAGCGAAATCTCCGATATCCTTGCGCTTGGTTGCGGCAAGGTAGTCGTACATGCGGTCGTTGAATGGGAAAAGAGAAGTAGTGGCACCAATCTCGGCACCCATGTTGCAGATGGTACCCATGCCTGTGGCAGAGATACCTTCAACACCAGGACCGTGGTACTCAACAATAGAGCCCGTGCCACCCTTGACAGTCAGGATATCAGCGACCTTGAGGATGATGTCTAACAAGTTGCAACGTCAGTATGGTAAACAAAAAAAGGGATAGGGTTGTATTGACATACCCTTGGGCGCGGTCCAGCCGGACAGCTGACCAGTGAGCTTGACACCGAGGATCTTGGGGGCCTTCAGCTCCCAAGGCAGGTTGGCCATGACGTCGACAGCGTCGGCACCACCAACACCAATAGCGGCCATACCAAGACCACCGCCATTGGGGGTGTGC
The DNA here is from genome assembly GCF_033847375.1 of Trichoderma aggressivum f. europaeum. Taxonomy (NCBI): domain Eukaryota; kingdom Fungi; phylum Ascomycota; class Sordariomycetes; order Hypocreales; family Hypocreaceae; genus Trichoderma; species Trichoderma aggressivum. Next base: position 410,667 of record NW_026946398.1, read on the forward strand.
GAGTCAGTACCAATGAGGAGACCACCGGGGAAAGCATAGTTTTCAAGGAGAATCTGGTGGATAATACCAGAGCCAGGGCGCCAGAAGCCAATGTTGTACTTGGCACAAGCAGAAGACAAGAAATCGTAGACCTCCTTGTTGATACCAATGGCGCGCTCAAGATCCTTGGCGCCGCCAACTTGGGCCTCAATCAGATGGTCGCAGTGGACGGTGGTAGGGTTTGCAACGGAGTCCATGCCAGCGGACATGAACTGAAGGATGGCCATCTGGGCAGTGGCATCCTGGCAAGCCACACGATCAGGGCGCAGCTTCAGGTAAGACTTGCCTCGCTCGAGCTCCTGGTTGTGAGGGTCGTCCAAGTGAGAGTACAGGATCTTCTCGGCAAAGGTCAAGGGTCGGTTGAGCCGGCTGCGGACAATGGAAAGGTTCTCAGACATCTTCTTGTAATTGATGAAGTTGTTCTCCTCCCAGTTGTTCTGGCGGACCTGCACGTGGGAATAGCGTCAGCGCGAAGCCCCGAGCAGACAGACAAGAAACGACGAGGGTACGTAGAACGGCCTACCTTTCGGTCGAGAGCAGAATCAGAGACGGTAGCCAGACGGCGAACGCTGCTGGCCGCGCCACCAACGGCGCGGCCCCGAGCAATACTGCCCAGAACCTGTCTGGAAGCAAGCATGGTGGCCAATTGAGCGAGGGTCTACAGACTGCAGTCAATTGGAGAAATCAGTCAACATCAGGACGAGAAAAAGGCCTTGGAGGGGGCGGCTTTGTTATAAAGCGACGAGAGTGGAGAGTTGGTTTTGCCTGGGTGGGGAGAGGTGTTTTTCGGCTGCTTCTGGGCCAGTCGTTATCCTCAGAGAGGTAAAAGATGGAGCCCCGCGGCCGGGATAGCAGGATATGACAGAATGTGCGGCTTAGAGCTGGCATGGCCCTAGACAATCTGGCCACTCACAGGCCGTGTAAACATAATCCCTTGGCCCGCGTCGTCGCTTGTGCCGAGCTAGACCTCCCCTCCTCCAGCCGAGAGCTCAGGTTGTAATTTTTTTTCTCTCCCTCTCATTTAGCCTCCTGCTCAGTACGGGCTGCCCCGTATTAACTCGGGCGCTTTGACGTTACAGCGTAGCAGGGCGAGCCTTGCTGCTGATCTGTACGGGTAGGTACGAGTATGAAGCAATAAATACGGAGTGCGGAGTACGACGGTGCTACAAAGTCGATGACATCCCATGGTAGGAGGCATGTAAGTCGTACTTAGTCCAAAAGACAGCGACTACTGGATCCCATGGTGAATATGTCATGTTTTGTGTAGAGCCTCACGGATGGCAATTCTCGTCATCCATCCCAAAGATGCGCGTTTTCAGTGTGCCCTCCATGTTGAAACGCTAATTTGCAAGTGTGCAAGCACATCATTACAGCATGCATCAGATGCCACCTCCTCCCCCGGCCTGCTGAATACAAGTATGTGCAGCATGGTAAGCATGTGACGTCGCAGGATATACGAGCACTCGTGCCAGCGCCATCGGGTGGCTAACAATCGGCCGTCCCTGAATCGTCTCGTCGAGATTCATTACGGCAAGGCAAGGCTGGAGCGGCAATTGCCGTGCAGCCAAGATACTCCGTGTTCGCAGGCAGAATCATGAAGTAGCCGTGCCTTGCCTCGGCATGAAGCAGCCGAATCATCGGTCGCCGCTCCACGAGCTCGCTTTTGCGAAGCTCTCGGCCATACTACTCGGAGCCCGAAGTGGCGTTAGACGGAGCTCCGTTCCTAGTGCCGCAGCAACGGAGATGTTCGTACACATGGAATCTGGTCCGTGCCTTGAATTGATGTTAGTCTGCCCAGTGCTCCGTAGAGCAATCACCCTAGTGCCATCGCAAATTTCAATAGTACTCGCTTATAACATACTGTATCTAGGTGGTATTTGATTGAATCGAAATCTCGCTAAATCTAGTCTAGTCTAATGCGATATGTATTGAAATACAGCTGAAACCTCACTCCCGCCGTGTTCTTGCCGAAGCAACAAATCTTGAATCGGCTGCAGCCCAGAGTTGACAAAGTGATTCCAAGTGCTTGTATCGCCATACAACATGGCAGGGGCCTTGATGAATTGTCGACCATCGGGCTTGCATCTTTTGCACTTGAATGTATCGTGGGTATCACTGGTCGTTTCAGGACGATACTGAAAGAGTTCTCTAAGACTATCGAGGGAGAAATGACGCTCCACGTCTTCAGCAGAATCTACTACGCATGATGATAAGCTTTGCTTGTGAGACTGTCTCTGAAAGATTTTCTCCTCGATGGTGCCAGTGGCAATAAAACGGTAAACGAAGCAATCCTTCTTCTGGCCGTCTCGCCACACTCGGGCCAGGGCTTGTTGGTCGGCGGCGGGATTCCAATCCGGGTCAAAAAGGACAAGGCGATTTGCTCCAATGAGATTGATTCCACAGCCCCCCGCCTTGCTGCTCAACAAAAAGACGAATTCGTCTCCGTTCGGGTCGTTGAAGCGATCAACCAATTTTTGGCGTTTGTTCACATTCATGGTTCCATCGAGACGTAGACATCCATATTGGCGTTCTCTGCAAAGACGTTCAAAGAGGTCCAACGTAGACGTGTAGTTGCTAATGAGGACAATCTTGTCATTTGTGTCTTCTCGAATCTTAGCAAGCATTCGATCGAGGACCAGCATCTTTCCCGAATACCAGGGTTTGATATCCCGATCTCTCCCACGAGCCTCCTTACGTACGTAGTCCTCTGGGAAGCAATTTTCTGAGCCAGGCAGGTCGTCTGAAATATTCAGGAGGTCGGGGTGGTTGCAGAGCTTTTTGAGAATGTTGATGGCTTTGAGGGGCTGACTACCCTTGCCACGAAGAAGAGCTCGGATATCTGGGCTGGTGATGAAATAATTGTAGAGGTCGATCTGGAATGGAGCAAGGTTGCAAAAGACCACATGCTCATATTTTACCGGAAGGTATTTGGAGAGGATGTCGTTTGTTCGTCGAATCAAAAATTTGTTAACAATACTAAGCAATTCTCCAGTACATTCGTCTCCGCGCTGGCGGTCGTGTTCTGAAGCGTCCGCATCCCGCCCACGCAATATCGGTATCTCAAAGCGCTTTCGGAACTCCAGTCGAGATCCAAGTAGATCTGGATTGGCGAAACTGGTCAAGGCAAAATATTCCGTAAGATCATTTTGAATGGGTGTACCGGTGAGGATCACCCGTCTGGTGACATTCAGATCATTTAGAGCATTGAATGTATTGCTGTCTGCATTTTTTAAACGATGGCCTTCATCGCAGAACAGAAGCCCGATCTTGGTGTGTTTGAGCTCTTCAACATTGAGGCGCAGAGTCTCGTACGAGACAATGATGACCGGTCGAGTGATGGATCGGCCAGAGGCGATTGCCCACTGACGAAGTTGTCGTTTCAATTCTTCCTTTGGTGCCTTGCCATCAATGGCAAATGGATTGATAGCATTAGGACCAAGCCATTTTGTCAACTCGTTTGCCCAGTTTTTCACCAGACTCGCGGGGCACACCACGATGGCCTTTTGTATTGTCGATTTCCCGCCGGTAGGAGACTGCTTCAGAAGCGTCCACATGAGCGTAATGCACTGAAGCGTCTTTCCCAGTCCCATCTCGTCAGCCATGATGCATCCCTGAGCTTTTGCGTCGACCAGTCCTGTAACACATTTATACATGAACTTGACTCCTTCAATCTGATGAGGGCGGAGGCATTTAGCAATCTTAGGATCAATGACAACCGGCACTTTTGGGTGATCTTGTTCCACTTCCTTCTTGATGCCAAGGATCTCAGCAAGGCTTTTATGCACAATTGGGCTGTCGATTTTCGAGGGCTCCGCCTCTTTTTGCACCACGTTTTCCGGGATTGCGTCAGGCTTCGCATCGACTGTTGGGTCATAAAGAACAATGGCAAATTCGCCGGATGGATCATGTAGGGGCTTGGGGACAAACACGACCCCACGTCGCAGACCAAGTGTTGGCGGTGGTCTTGATACATCGAATGCCACATGAGATTTGTCCTTCAGGGGAATTGAAAAGGCTTTTCGAAAAACAACATTCTTGTCTTTGGCTTGAAAGACTGGGAACTTGGGCGATGCCACTACTTGGCGACCAGCAGCATCATATGCTGTATCGATGCTCGTTGGTCCGTTTTCATCGGCTCCTCTATAATCAACCTTTCTTTTTTTCCTGGCTGGGCGATCCGTCGCGGATACCGCAGTAGCCGCCGACGGACATTTGAATGGTTTCCGAAGTTTGTCAATATTCTGAGGCCTGGGAACCTGGTGATTCAGTTTGCTGGTGGGCTTATCCTTCAGCGCTGAGACTGATGGCGCACTAAATTTGTCAATAAAGATAATACATCATGTAAGCTGTTGCAAAGAGTCACATACGGAGCTGTCATGGTAAACGAGGGCAATCTTCATAGGCTTGTGCACGAAAACAAAACAAAACACCGGCGCTTCTAAGCAAATTCATACATGGGAAGTGAATAAGATGACGCGCTTCCCAGGGTTGAGTCGCGTATGGTTTAGCACACGAGACTTCTGACGCGATATCACGTGACGAATAAAAACAATCTTAGGTGGCCTACTTAGGTAGACAAGACATGCTGTGGAACACATCTCGCAGGCTTGTCAATGATGTGATGCAGGGAGGCGGGTATGCATGATGCGTTCAGCTTAATTGCTATGTGTGTTAATATTTCTAATTTGTGACTTTGCTCTTCTCTATCAAAGGAAATTCAATCACCAGGAATGTTCTGCCAAGGCACTCTCGATGACAAAACAAGCAGATGCACGACTGCCAAATCCCGATGTACATAACAAGTGAAAGATGAAACCCGCTGAATGTCCTATCATTAAGCCGTGAGCATTTTCGGTTGATCTCTATTGCCGATATTGACTTCATTCATGATCCACTCGTAGACAGCCCATTGAATGGCATTTACCACGAAGGCCCTGACACTGCAGACTGATAGGCCACGGAAAAAGGGACGAATTCCGCCCTCTCTGTAAGTATCCATCGTCACCTGCCATGCTCCATACCGCCTGTTGCTTTTGCTCGCCGTGCTCATTCTGTCGTGCCTCAGAAACGGCGTCTCATCCGTCGACGGTCGGTAGGAATATTGCTGTGTCTGTAGGCGCGACTTGATGACGTCGAGAGGAAACACACTCGCCCAAGTGGCAATTCCTGCAATCCCACCACAAACCAATACCTTTGACGTATCTCGTCGCCCAGACGCAGCATTGTCTTGCTCTTGAGCAGCAGGCCAGTGGCGATGAGCCAATTCGTATGTCCAAAAGTAAAAGCCATAGCCGATGCTATCCCGAAGCGCCGTGACAAACCCGCCATAGTAGAAGCCCCTTACACCCTCTCTCTTCCATATCTGCTTCAAAATCGCCCAGCTCGATGTAGCTGGTGTGGACATTTGTGCTCGGCATTTGATTAATTCGGTTGGAGCGCTGACTATCCATACTCCCAGGCCGCTCACTGCTCCGGCTGTCCATGTAACCCACCCGGCATCCGGGGTTGATGCCACCTTTTTCAGAATTGCTTCGGACCGATTGTATGAGTAGAATAGCAGCGCATTCAGAGCTCCGTACCCGAATATGGGAGCGGCAGTGCCTTTCATCAAGGCCACTGAGTTCTGGCTGTATATTCTCTGGGCAACATTGCTTCTCGTTTGCTGGTGTACTTTTTCAATATCGAGAGGGTTGCCTACTACAATGCCGACTATTCCGCTGAGATAGCCAGCCCAGAAATCAGCCGACATGGTGAGGATCTTGGAGTTTATGTCTATTGCCAAGTGCTAGATTGTAAGTTCGATGAAATGAAGGCCCCATATCACCTAGTGGTAGTAGAAACTATCACATGCAAACTTAGGTTTTACACTAAGTCTATTCTATCTCTATTCTTCACTTCTCTCACACATGCGATAAAAATGTTAAGTTTGTGTCTACTACACAATCACATGTGGCTCAACAAGCTCGATCCTCGATAAGTATGAGGCATTACCTACATATTCTATTCATATGCCAACGTGGAGGAGATAGCAATTATATTACACTCTTAGCATCCTGCAGCTGCCAGCCGTCTTTGGCTTGTTTAACCTTACTCTCCTGCTCCAATTTGGCAAGCATCTGTAAAACCCCACCGCAAGCTGCCATGTGTAAATCCTCACGCACATCCTTATAAACCGTTTTAACTATGTCCATTGCCGTCCAACTTCTGCTATTGTCCGAGTTGCTGGCTCTCATTGCTTGCAAAACCTCTTCCTCTCGCTGGTGGCGGTGCTCGATATATTCGCTAATCTTTCCCGGTCCATCCTCAACCACAGGCCCATGCCCCGGATAAATTTGCCCGGAAAAGAGCGTCTTCATTTTTCTCAGGCTCTGGAGATACGTAGACAGATCCTCAAACACAGCAGTGCCCTGTCCAAGCACATTGTCACCAGCAAACATTGCATCTTCTTCGGTAAGCACGAACACCATGTGGTCTTTTGCGTGACCGGGAGTGTGCCAGGCCGTTAAAGTCGCGTCTTCGACTTGGAAACTATCGCCACTCTGAATCGGTAACTGTCCATCATCGGGGCTGTTTTTGAAAACCTGTACTTGGGGGAAAGCCTTGACAAGATCTGTGATGCCGCCGGTGTGGTCATGATGCCAATGTGATAATACGGCCAACTTCACCGTCGCATTTTCTTGATCAAGCGTCTCCTTGAGTGTTTGTATCCAAACTGGACGTCCTTCTCCTGTATCAATTAAAATACGAGAGTGGCCAGTACCAAGCAAGTAGGTGTTAGTGCCCTGCAGCGCAAATTTGCCTGGGTTGCCGCCTAGGATCCGGATGCAGCGTGGGCTCAGGCGCTGCACCGTAGGAAGGGCTACCAGAGTAGCGGCCATGGTTTCGATTTTCCTGTATTTCAGTCACTTTCAAGTGGTAGAGACGAGCGCGGGTCCATATATCATGATGGCGATGCAATGAGAGCGTAGGTTTAACTCAACTTGTATTTGCATGCTGCCGAGGTTGGGAGGCGTTTTACATTAGTAACGCAAGCCGAGGCTCCAGATCTACCAGGTACATGGTAGGCACCTTGAACTGCATACACATAACAAAATTGAAGAATCAGGCCTTCGCGATGTAAAAGCCAAAACGAACTATTTCTTCTTCTTCTTTTTTCTTATTAATATTGTTAACAACAAGAAGGAACATATAAGAATATGTACGAGTTCTCCCTCCCCCATCGTGCCAATTACCAGATACTACAAAGGTATTTAGGTAGTACTAATCCTTGTTCAAGGTTTATCGATAAGCACTGGGAAGGTACCTACCCTGCTCGTTCCGTCATAGACCAGAGATCTCTCACTTGTAGTAGCGAGGCTGCCAATCTGTGCGCTAGGCAGCTAGCTGCCACGTTATTCGCCAGCAGGACCCATGAAGTAAGGCTGCATTGCATGTACGCTATCACCACCACCTTGAGCCACCTTGAACCGCCTCTGAACGACTTCAGATCTGAAAGAGTTGCATCCCTCAATCCCTCACTTCGAACGGTAACAATACGTCACCGCGCTACACACTCTACCGCTCGCCAATCACTCCGCCAAGGTTGACAATCCAAGCTCCAAGCTGCGGCTGACCACCGTTGGTCACTACATCTCCAATATGAGCACCGACAGCATCTCCGATTTCCTTGCGGAGCAACGAGACGCAGCTCCAGAAGAGCTCCAGCCTCTTATCCTCAACTTTGAGGACTACTGGGAGCGCAAGTTATGGCACCAACTCACAGACGCCCTCGTCGAATTCTTCAACGATGACGGCAGCGCCGCCCAGCGCTTGGCCTTCTACAATGTCTTCATCCTCAAGTTCGCCGATAAAATCAACAAATTGAAGCTGGTGATGTTGGCCCTCAAAGCTGCAACACAGTGCAAAGGTTTGTTCCCGGCTTCCATCAAACCCAGAGCCATCCACGAGCCCTACTGACAATATCTGGAAGATGACCGTGACCGTTTGGCTTTCCTGCAGTCCGTAGTTAAGAAGGTGGACACAGAGGATTCCCAAGATGCGCTTGTGTTTGCTTCTGTTGCAGTGGCCAGGGTGAAACTAAGCCTTGGCGAGCTGGAGGACGCGAAACAAGATCTAGACGCTGCGGAGAAAATACTAGACTCATTCGACTCTGTTGAGGCAGTCGTACATGCGGCGTTTTACGACGCCAGTGCCAACTACTATCAGGTGAGACTTCTCATCACGGTTTCGAATACCACCACTAATCCTGCTGTTGTTAGCGAAAGATGGACTTTGCAAACTACTACCGAACTGCTCTCCTCTATCTTGCCTGTATCGACCTGTCATCGCTCTCTGACGAGGAACGACATCGAAGAGCCTACTACCTAAGCGTTGCTGCTCTAGTCTCTACTAGTATCTATAATTTCGGCGAGCTTCTACTCCACCCCATTCTGGACACCCTGGGTCGGAGTGAGGATGACGCTTGGTTGCGTGACCTTCTCTTTGCCTACAACCGGGGAGATCTTGCTGCCTACGACCTTCTTTCAGATAACATTGCATCTAACAAGCTGTTAAACGACAACTCGGACAGCCTCCGACAGAAGATATACTTAGCAGCTTTGACGGAGGCTGTATTTCGCAGACCACCGCATGACAGAACCATGACCTTTGCTACTATTTCTCAAGAGACCAAAGTTCAACCTCAAGAAATTGAGCACTTGGTGATGAAGGCTTTGAGCCTGGGCCTTCTGCGCGGAACAATCGACCAAGTAGGTCAGATTGCACACATTACTTGGGTGCAACCAAAGGTACTCGACATGAAGCAGATCGAGAGTATGCGTCAACGGCTCCTTGAGTGGGATTCAAACGTCAATCAGCTGGGGAACTGGATTGAGGCCGCAGGCCATGATGTTTGGGCAGCATAAGCATAACCACGACGAGATGCTGGTCAGTGGAGTTTGCAAATGCTCTTAGAGAGGCTGTATAGTATACCACAAATACGCACTGCAATTCCATTGAACTCTTGAATGGCATACACCCCTTGTTTAAACAAGGGTTATTAGTGATGTATCTAAAACGCAATCTTACAAACGAGATCCACCCCTGTTACGCAGGGTCTATTATACATTTCTCAATGTCATAGCTAGCATCTTTGCAGAAAACGCGGGCATCCTTCATATCTTGAAAGTAGAACTAAGAGTGTTTGTTGTGCCGATGAGCCAGGCAGGCCACCAAACGCACCAAATAATGATTGGGGTGTACATCCCCCACACATTCCACCCCAAACTCGCTGCTTTCAGCACTTCAGACATGGTAACACCGCTGGTCCATGCTGCGGATGATATAACAACGGGAGGTGAAGTCAGTATCAATAGGATTCCAAGGAACACCCTAGTGACCAAGTTGTTGGTCGGTTGGATGAAAGTAAGAGGGCTTGCCAGAAGCCCAACCAGAAAAGCGAGTGAGAAATTGAGCGTGCTGAGCGTGGCAAGAGATACACCTAGGATCAGCAGCGAGAAGGATTTTGTAAGTTGAAAGAACTGCGCGGTAGGCTTCTGAACTGAGGCAATAACGAAAGAGAAGATTGCAGGAAGAGCAGTAGACGAGACAGAAAATAGCAAAAAGGCGAATGGCAACGTCTAGTCATAACAAAAATAGGTCAGCACTCAGGTTTCAGGGTCCGCTATAGCCATAGATTTGGTGTTTCAGCCTACCTTAATGCCAAGATGGTTGAAAATGAACAGAGGTATTGCTGACATGGAATGGCATGTCGCAACGAGAGCGAGCGGCGAGAGAAGGTTACGCTCAACCGTAGGAGGAGATGAAGCCCTCGTTGTCGAAATTCCTTTGCCTTCTGAAAGGTCCCCCTTTGGCTTGTCGGTGGCTTCTCTCTTTGCTATGGGTTGCCCACTCTTCACCCAAAGAAAGATGGCCATAATAGTGAAATTGGCAGCAACCAGCATGGCACTGGGCAGATATGTGCCGATGCTAACAAAGCGATTCTTCTGCATGAGAAGATAGAAAAAGAAGCTCTGATGCAAATGCTCCAAAAGGTTGTTGAGACTCCTGAAAGATCCTTCTACGACTCTGCCCATTGCCATCTCATCGTGCCATCCTTCGCCAGCGGGCTGTAAGGTTATAGCGTCCACATGATAGGGAATGAAGCTACTATGGGGTCCTGTTGGATAACCAAGGCCTTGATAGAGCATACCTCGGAGCATCGTTTGAAGCCGATCCTGGTAGCTGTCCGTATGGCCAGCCATTTGCTGAACGGTAGTTTCAATGCCCATCTGGCCGCCTGCAATGTTTACAATCGAATTGATGAGGTCGAGATTGGGCAATTGACCATTCGTACCATCGTAAATGATGTGGAGTTCATGATACCGGTGCTCGAAAGGGTAGTCAATCGCAAGAGCTCCTTGCAATGCGCCAGACTTGAGAGGCAACGGCGCAATATACTTTGAATCATGAGCATCATGATAGGCATCAACCCAAGCTTGCGTACCCGTGGTGCTGTCTGGAGGTAGAAGGAGAATGATATCCTTAGACCATAAAGACCAACCTGGGTATTGTTAGCTGGACCGAGTAAACCAGATGCGTAGAGCCCGGGCTTCATTGGCGACTAACGTTTGAAATAGCGAGCCAACGTGAGGACGAGCGCAACACCATTGCGATTGAGCTGCTCATCTATACTTTTCCATGCAGCCACCAGAACGATGGCTTCGGTTGCATCCCCTCGCGGAGCTTGCAAAATACCGTAGACATTCTCTCCACTGTATATTTCTCCCGCAGAGTGATAGGTATAATTCTGTCGACCAACCTTGACTCCAAAGCCAGTCAAGATGGATTCCAGCTTGTCATTGACTCTAGTTTTCGTGTTAGCCATCTGTGTGCCGCGGAAATCGTCCATCCAGCTGGGAAGGGCCACTGACTCGTAGTTATTCTTGCTAGCAAGCAAGTCTACCTCATGCCTGAATGCTCTGAAAATGGATTGTTCGCTACCCCCAAAGTATGTATGCACCTGGCCAGGTAAGAGAGCATTCTCTGATACGTAGGTTCGTCTCGAGTAATCGTCCAGGGGCAGTAGGAGGAGCCAAACAACACCGATGGCGATGCAAAAGGCAGATATGTAGGGAGGTATTTTGAGCAGTCGAGGGTCGCGACGCAATGACAGCGCTGTAGCTACATAGACAAGAAAGTTAGCGCATTGGCTACGTCGCAGATGTTAGAAACACATACAGAGCAGTCGTGGCATCTCAGTTGCAAATCGCGCCAGGAATAAGTTTACCACTAATTGCTCGATCTGAATTGAAGGGCGACTGCTGGCTATAAAATTCCGGAGAAAGAAGAGCGCATGAGGAATGGGTAAAATCAATCCATAGCTTGGCCCAGCATTGGACACTAAAGTACTAGTATATCTCCAGGGTCCAAGCTGAAGACATTCCCGAGGTGGACCAGCGTTTTAGACTGATTATATAACCCCCCGAAACAAGCAACCACTAAATTCACACGAAGTATCATTCAACAGACAGCTTTATGTAGTAATTTATAATTCTTTTACAACTGGTATCTCATTGCATCTCAGGAAAAGAGAATTATTAATATTTCTATGTAATTATAATTATAACTGTTTATGAGATTTCTCTATATCATATTACTTGAGATTTCTCTATATCATATTACTTCCGTGCCCGAGGAAATATAAAGAGGAACGTCTAAAGCGAGAGTTCGGAAGAGTCGTAAGTTAGATAGTCTTGTTCGCTGATTTCCGAGTCATTATCTTCGTAATGGCGTGTCGAATTGCGATGCCTGCCTTTTCAATGTCCTTTTTAGATAGCGCAGAAGTGACGCACACTTTGAGGCTTGGTTGGAGTGACCAATCTCCATCCTTCGCCCCCATGGCATTCGCATAGGGTCTTGTCTTCAGTCGTGTGATCATAACACCATTCGCGAGGGACTGTTGGTTGTTAGCTATCAGTATCGTGCAAAAAGAGAAGGAGTGTAAAGGGAAAGCGGAGCATATACCTCTTCGACACACTCCATCAGAATCTTCTCTTGATCATCCACGGTCAATCTCCTGGCCTTAATGACTTCGGATTTGAGTACCAGGAGCAAGATAGGATTGTCCAGCGAGCTGGTGCACACAACCCAATCGCTACGCGGGTCAAGCTGCGCTCTCAAAGCTCGGATATTCTCTCTGCATTGAACAAGCACGTCGGGATTTGACTGCAGTAGTTTCACAGATTCGCTTGCTGTCATGGCCAACATGGCCGGTAAGGCAGCAGAGTAGGTGTAAGCAGAGGAAGTGATGCGCTGGTGCACAATGACATCTTTGGATCCAGCACAGAATCCGCCTCCCGCGCACAATGGGCCAGAGAGTGATCCGATAATCATGTCCACTTGTTGCGGATCGACGTTTTGCGCTTCGGTGAGGCCACGCCCAGTTCGCCCCAATACTCCGAAGGACCAGGTTTCATCCAGAATAATTCGAAACTTGTACTTTTCCTTCAGCTCAACCAATCGGGGTAGATCAGTTACATCGCCGGTCGTCTCAAATAAGCCTTCAGTAACAACGAATCGACGTGTCAGTTTACCCGATTTTGCCTGCTCATTTACAACAGATTTCATCACTTTCTCTAGGTCACTCATGTCTCCGTGTTTGAACCATTTGATGTTGCTCCTGGAAATCTGTAGGCCTTTGCGGATGGAATAATTGGCAGCAGCATCAGCAATAATCACATCTCCACGCTTGCAAAAAGAAGGAATGACGCTTGAAACCGTCGAGAAGGTTTGCGCATAAACAATGCATGCTTCCGTGCCGAGAAATGAAGAAATGTCTGCTTCGGCTTTCTCATGAACGTCCTGAGTGCCATAAAATTGAGGAGGTCCACAAGGGCCAACTCCATATGTCCGCAGCGTTTGGATTGCCTTCTCCTTGATTTGGTCGTTGGCGTTAAAGTTATAGAAGTTGTAGGATGCCAGATTAATAGCAGTGCGTCCATTGGATAATTTGACTTTGGGACCCGTCGGTCTGAGTCGTGAATCAATATACCGCAGTATCATTATTAGACGGCATCAACGTACCCTACAATAACCGGAAGTTTTTCATTCTCGATCTCTTCAATGAGAGTTTGGTCTGCTACAAGCGGTTCGGGAGTCCATTCGTCAATCAATTCCTCGATTTCCTGAAGCCATAGACAGTCAGTGATGGTACTATTAGTCAATTGACCGGAGACTTACGCCTTCCCGCAACTTGACAAAATTCTGCTTGTGGGTAGAGTATGAAGGAGACATCAGATACCGTATGAAAAACAAAACGAGTATCAATTCAATGGCAGATCGAACGGGGTCATTTTGGTAGCTGGATTGGATGTATCGGGCCAGCATAGCCGAGCCGGGAAGTTTCTGGAAATTAGTCGATACCACATGGGCAATTTCGCCAAAGCGAACCTGGAGAGTATCGAACTCCATTGTGATCAACCCACCGGTCGTGAGCAGTCGATCTTGTATGACTTTGGAGTGCTGGGGAAGATGTAAATGGTCAAAGGCCGAGCTTGAACGCAAAAGGACAAGTAGTGCAAGTCGCTTAGTCATACGCTGATACATAATAGAATACAAACCGCAACTAGCAAATAGTACCTACCTACCTATTATATTACCTACTAGGTAGTAGTCAATGTTAAAACATCATAGGTAGCTTTGCAAACTATATCTTACTAGGTATTTATCTGTTTATTTCCACAAAATATTTGACAAGCAAGTATTTGACATATTATCGATTATCTATATGTAGATACATATATCCTAAATATAGATTCTCATATTAGCACTACTTCGTATCTTAGTGCATATCTACCCCTTCGGCAGGCACGTATTCCTCTAGTGCGTCCCTGGCATTCTTCCTCGCAACTTTATTTCTCTTCTCTAATGTAGAATGGCCCTGTTTAGAAAGCTGTCACGGCCACTCTTTCTTCCTCCTGTATTGCACAGCCGAACACTGCAAAACATCATTCTAATTGCTTCTTGTCTTATCTTCTTCTTCTTCTTCTTTCTGTATAATCTCAGAGAACCAGAACCCACCCAATTGCTGCCGTATCAAATTTATCCACAGACCAACGACTCCATACATCATACGGTGACGGAGTTTCTTCCCGCCTCTGTAGAAACCGGAAAAGATTCGACTCGAGAACTTTGCGATTCGTTCCCTAAACATGTATTATCAAGAATACAGCCAGTTCTTAAGACCGGTCATGGCGATAACAAGGAAAAATTGAACGCGCAAATGGACAGCACCAGCGCTTGCTTTACACCAGATGAATTGATCATCTTTTCTGATCTCGATGAAAAGATCCGGGATCATCATGCTATCGACATCTTGGCCCATCTACCTAGCGCCCATTATAATGCTACAACCTTCAAGATGTGGGAAGAATATCTAGCCCAAAAAGAAATGCAAGCGAACGGTGTATTAGACACTGAAGCACAGGTAAAGCACATAAATGGATGGGCGCTGGACAAGTTCAAATTCTTACCTATGATGGAAAGAGCTTGGGCCATGAAACCGAATAGAGACTTCTACGTCTTTTACGAAACAGACACGTAAGTGGACTCTTGTATTGATTGGCCTGATGCCTCATTGACGTCGTCTCTCCCAGTTATATTTTCTGGGACAACCTCTTCCGGTTTCTTCAAACATACAACCCAGATGCGAACGTTTACATTGGCTCGCCATCTCCTGGGCGCCGTGATCCCAAACGGGGAGACCAAGGCACCCTCTTCGCTAACGGGGGTCCTGGATATGTGATCAGTCGAGGCGCTATGAAGACCTTGTTACAGCGCACTACTGGTCCATTTGGACAGTATACCGACGACCCGCTGTCCGTAAAATTCAGCTATCTAAATCATGATGATGAGTGCTGTGGCGATAGCGTTCTGGGGTGGGTGTTATGGGAGCTTGGTATTCCTATGCATGGTCACTGGCCTATGTTTAGTGATTATGGCCTTCATGATATTCCCTTCAATGATCAGCATTGGTGCCAGCCGCTCATCACTCTGCACAAAACACCACCAAAAGATATGGTTGATTTGTTCAGCTGGGAGTTTAGCCAGCGGAAATCCCAGGTCAGTAGCGTCCCGTACATGTTTCATACAACTATTTGCTTCTTCTATCGAGTATGGGCAAGTAGATTTGACCTGCTTCATAGCTGACAAACCAATAGCGCCCATTGCTATATACAGATATATGGGAATTTCACAAACCGGGCACTGTTCCATCGCGTGAGAACTGGGATGGCGGCCGCTTTGATGCGTTTGAGCCACCCGCTGAGGTTATAATTGATTCATCTGAGCAGTGTGGCCGTGCTTGTAGCGATGACGTGGGCTGTTTACAATGGAAATGGGAAGGGAGAGACCGGAAAAGGTGTACTCTTTTACGGTCATTACAACACGGAAGGGCACGGAAGGCGGAGAAGGAAGACGGAGATAAAGAAGGCTGGGTTGATTATACATCAGGCTGGGTAGAAGAGCATATAACGGAATGGAGAAAAAGACAAGACTGTGGTATTGTTAAGTGGGTTGGGGCAAGTGTAGAAAGGAAATTTTAAAATAAAAATAAAAGTTTAAGAAAAACATAATTATTTAAGTAATATAATTTTACTATTTAAGCTATAGTACAAATTATTAACTTTAAAATTAATATAAAAATTTATTATGAAATTAATAAAAATTAATATATAAAAAATCAAAATTAATATATAAAAATTTAAAATATAATATAAAGTAATAATAAAAATTAATATAAAAAGGCAGTTAATAGGGACGCATAATGTTTTTACTATGGACGCATAATTTTATAAACGCATAATAGTTTTTTTAAATACAAATAAATTAAATAATTTTATATAAATTTTTTTTAATAAAGTTTAATAATAAAACTATTTAAAACTAAAATCCGTTTTTTTATATTTATTTTTTTTAATTTTATATAAAATAAAAAAGAAAATTATAATTTTTGCTTATATAATTATTTTGTTTTTTTCTCTCTTTTTTTTATATTTAATATAAAAATAACTATAGAAGATAAATTTATAAAAGAATGGTAAATGAATAACTTAAAAAATAAGCTTTATAAATATATTATTTTTATTACGTAATAATAAAAACTTACTTAGTTATTTAATTATGCATCTGTAAGGTTATGCGTCTGTAGTAAAAACATTATATATCCCTATCAATTGCCTATAAAAATTGTATTTATTATTTAAAAGTTTAGTAAAGTTATAATAATAAAGTTTAAAAAAGGCTATATTTTAGTTTTTATTTTAAAATATAAAATTAATTTATATAATAATTTAACTTATACTTAAATATATAAAGTAATTCTTAAAGTAATAAATTATTTATAATTTATATTAATAAAAATAATAAAATATATAAAAAATTGATTTTAGTATTATATTAATAAATTAAGTATAAAAATTAATATTATTCTTAAGTAAGAAAAATAAATTACTTAAGAACTAAAATTAAAATAATTATTATTAAACTTTTATTTAATAACTATTAGTTAATAACTTAGTTAATTTATATTTTCTTTTTTATAATTAATTTAAGTTACTTTTTTTACTTTATTTATTTTTTAAGCTTTAGTAAACCTTTTTTATAATATTAATAATATTAAAATTATAAGTTTTTATAATAATTATTATTATTAATTTTTTATTACTTTTAATTATTATAATTATTTATAATAAACTTTAGTTAATTATTAATTTATTATTAATTATTATAAGGGTTTATTACTTTTATATAAAGTATATTATTTTATTAAGTAGTTTTATATATTATATATATAATTTATTTTTAAATAAAATTATTATTACTTTTTATAATTTAATAAAATAATATAATAGTTTATTAAGTTTAGTAAGGTTATTTAATTATAAATTATAAGCTTAAAGTTAATTATATTATATTTAAATTTTATTATTTAAGTTTATATAAATATATATATATATATATATTTAAGTTTAATTTTAAACCTTAATATAATAATTATACTTTATAGCCTAAATTTTTAAGGTTTAACTTAGTAAATTATAATTAATTAAGTTAAATTATAAATTAATTATAAATTTTAAACTAAAGGCTAAAGTATAATTTTTCTTTAACTTAGTTATTATAACTTTATTAAATTATTTAATAATAAATATAACTTTTATATAAATAATTAATTATTTAAGTTATTTAATAAATATAAATATATTATTATTATATAATTTTTTAAAGTAATATAATTTATTATTTTATTATTTTAAAAAGTAATTATATAAAGTATTTTAATTTTTAAAATTAATATTTTTTTATTAATTAAAGTAAAATAATATTATTTAAGGTATATATTTATTTTTAAATTATATAAGGGATTAAATTAAGTTATAATATAATATTTTTTTATTAATTTTATTTTTAAAATTAAATTAAAAAACTTATATTTTATTATTTTTTTATATATAATTTTAATAAAAAGTAAAATAATTTAGTAAATTATAAAATTATTTAAAAATTAAAAAATTATAAATTTAAATTTTACTTATTTTATAATTTTATTATTATAAATATTATAAATTATATAATTTAAAATTATAAATTTTACTTAAATTTATATATAATAATATAAAATAAATAATTATTATATATTAATACTTTAGAGTATATAATATATTAAGAAAATATAATAAATTAAGTTTTTTAATTTAATTTATTAATTATTAACTTAGGATTTAAAATTAAAAAATTAATAAAAGTTTTTTTTAATATTTATTTATTTTAAAATTTAAGTAAAGCTTATTATATTAAAATTAATTAAAAGTTTTTTTAAAATACTTAAATAAATATTAAGTAATTTTAATATAAAATTTCTTTTTATATTATAATTATACTTATATAATTCTTTCTTAATTAAAAATAAATAAATTACTTAAGAATTAAAATTATAATAATTATTATTAAATTTTTATTTAATAATTATTAACTAAGTAATATTACTTTATTAATATTATTACTTAATAATAACTTAATTAATTTATATTTTCTTTTTATAATTAATTTAACTCTCTTAGGTATAAAAAATAAACTGCTTAAAAAGAACTAGTTATAAAAAAGCCTTTATATATAGTAACCTTTAATTAATTAGCTAGTTTAACTAGCTATATATATATAGCTATATAAATCTTACTTACTATTTTAGGCTACTTTATTAGCTTTTTTAATAATTTTCTTAATTTTTTTACTTAGCTTAGGGTTTTTAATACTCTTTAGCTAATTTAACTTATACTTTACCTTACTTAATTTTAATTTTTTCTTTTTTAAAGCTTTTAATTATAAGTTTATAATTTTATTAATTATAAATTTAGCTATTTATTTAGCTATTTTACTATATATTTTAAGTTAAAGTTAAATTATAGCTATTACTTAGGAGCTTTTATAATAGTTATCTCTTTTAATAAGTAAGTATATAGTTTTATTAAGTAGTCTTTTGTATTATATATATAATTTATTTTTAAAAATTATTACTGCCTTTTATAACCTAATAAAATAATTTTATTTAGTTTAATTAAGTTATTAAACTATAAGTTATAGGCTTAAAGTTAGTTATATTATATTTAAACTTTATTATTTAGGCCTTTTTATATATTTTAAGTTTAATTTTAAACCTTAATTAATTATATTTTATAGCTTAAATTTTTAAAGTTTAACTTAGTTAGCTATAGTTAATTAAGTTAAGTTATAAATTAATTCTAGATTTTAAACTAAAGGCTAAGGCATAGCTTTCCTTTAACTTAGTTATTATAACTTTACTAAACCTTTTAATAATAAATATAATTTTTATAATTAATTTAAATTATTTTTCTTTATTTTATTTATTTTTTATATTTTAGTAAAAATATTTTATAATATTAATAATATTTAAATTATAAATTTTTATAATAATAATTATTATTTTAGTATTAATTATTATTAATTTATTATTATTTTTAATTATTATAATTATTTACTTTTCCTAAGTATAAAAAATAAACTTTTCTTAAGTATAAAAAATAAATTACTTAAAAAAAAATTATAAAAAAACTTTTATATATAATAATTTCTCTTAAGTATAAAAAATAAATTGCTTAAAAAGAATTAATTATAAAAAAACCTTTTTATTACCTTATTAACTTTTTTAATAATTTTTTTAATTTTTTTACTTAGCTTAGGGTTTTTAATACCTTTTAGCTAATTTAATTTATATTATATTTTATTTAGCTTTAGTTTTTTTTTAAACTTTTAATAATAAGTTTATAATTTTATTAATTATAAATTTAGTTATTTATTTAATTATTTTATTATATATTCTAAATTAAAATTAAATTAAAATTATTTTAATATATAGTTTTATTAAGTAATTTTTTATATTATATAAGTATATAATTTATTTTTAAATAAAATTATGATTATTTTTTATAATTTAATAAAATAATTAATATATTTTATTTAATTAGGTTATTAAATTATAAATTATAAACTTAAAGTTTATATTATAAAAGTTATATTTATTATTAAAAAGTTTAATAAAGTTATAATTATTAAATTAAAGAAAAATTATATTATAGCTTTTAGTTTAAAATCTAAAATTAATTTATAACTTAATTTAATTAATTATAATTAACTAAGTTAAATTTTAAAAATTTAAGTTATAAAATATAATTATTAATTAAAGTTTAAAACTAAACTTATATATATATATATATAAAAGCCTAAATAATAAAATTTAATATAATATAAGCTTTAAGTTTATAATTTATAATTTAATAATTTCTCTTAAGTATAAAAAATAAATTACCTAAGAGCTAAAATTAAAATAATTAATATTAAACTTTTATTTAGTAATTATTAACTAATAGTAATTTAATTAATTTTTATTTTCTCTTTTCTAATTAATTTAAGTTATTTTTTTTTACTTTATTTATTTTTTAGGCTTTAATAAACTTTTTTTATAATATTAATAATATTAAAATTATAAATTTTTATAATAATTATTATTATTTTAATAATAATTATTATTAATTATTTATTACCTTTAGTTATTATAATTATTTATAATAAACTTTAGTTAATTATTAACTTATTTTTAATTATTATAAAAGTTTATTACTTTTATAATATATTATTTTATTAAATAGTATTTTAATTTTAAAAATATTATATATATAATTTATTTTTAAAAATTATTATTACTTTTTATAACTTAATAAAATAGTTCTATTTAATTTAATTAAGTTATTAAATTATAAATTATATACTTAAAGCTTATATTATACTTAAACTTTATTATTTAAGCTTTTATATATATTTTAAGTTTAGTCTTAAACCTTAATTAATTATATTTAAAGCTTAAATTTTTAAAGTTTAACTTAGTTAATTATAGTTAATTAAGTTAAGTTATAAATTAATTTTAAATTTTAAACTAAAGGCTAAAATATAATTTTTCTTTAATTTAATTATTATAACTTTATTAAATTTTTTAATAATAAATATAACCTTTATAAAAGTTTTTTAAAAATAATAATTTATATTTAAGTTATAATATAAGTATATATAAGTTATTTATAATTTTTATTAATTTTTAATTTATTTTACTTATAATATAAGTAATAATTATAAATATATTAAATATAAGTTATTATTAATTATTTAAGTAATTACTTAAAAAAGTAATAATTAATAATAATAATTATAATATACTTAATATTTATAATATTATTACTTTTTATTTTTTTAATAAAAATTAAATTTTATATTTAATTTATTATTTATTATAAAAAATAAGAATTATAATAAATTAACTTTATAATAATTATAAATAAGTATTTAAATAAATAAAATTATTATTCTTAAAAAAAGAGATAATATATTAAGTATATATAAATTATACCTTAATAAATACTTAATTAATTATACCTTAGGATTATTTTAGGTTTAAATTAAACCCTTAGTAAGGGCCCTAGGAATTAAAGTTAATATTAATCAAGTTTAGTTTAAGTTTAACTTATAATTAAGTTAATATTAATTTAGGTATAGCTTAAATTTATAATAAAAATAATTAAAGAAAAAATTAAGGAAAAAGTTAAAAAAGGGACTTAAGTAATTAAAAAGTAATTATTTATTTATAGTAAATATTATTTAAAAAGCAATAAAAATATAAAAAAAATATATATTATAAAATAAAAATAATAACTTAATAATTATAAATAATTAAAAAGAAAAATTATAGTAATTATTATAGTAAACTTTTATTAATTAAAAATTATATATAATTATATAGTTTTATAAATTTATTAAGTATTTATTCATAATTATAATTATATTTTTTATTATATTTATTAAATTATTATAAAATAATAAATTTTAAAATATTATTTTATTTTCCTTAGTATTTATTATAATTACTTTATTTTTTTTTTTTATTATTTTTAATTTTAGGAAATATTTAAAATTTAAAAGTTAATAATAAATAATATAAATATTTAATTTATTTTACTTTATAATTTTTTAATATTTTAGTTTTTTTTTTTTAATTTTTTATATTTTTTAAAAAGTATATAAAATAATATTAAAAATAATATTAAATATAATATTAAATATAATATTATAAATTATTTATTTTAAGTAATATTATAATAAATAAATATAATATTAAGTAACTTAATCTTAGCCCTTTTATAAAAAACAATTAAGTTATTTTTAAATTTATATTTATATATATATTTAAAAAATTAATTATTTTAATAATAAATTAATAATAATAATAAAATTAATAATAATAATAAAATTAATAATAATAATAAAATTATTAATAATAATAAAATAAAAAATAAATTAATAAAAAATAATAATAAAGTTTAATAAAAATATAAAATAAAAAAAAGTATTAATATAAGTAAATAATATTATAACTTTAGTTAATAAAAAAATAATAAAAATATAAAATAAATATAAAAATTATATATTTTTTAATATAAATATATATATTATTAATTTTTATATAATTTATTATTATAATTAAAGATTTTCTTAATAATTATTTTCCTTTAAAATAATAATTTAACTTATATAAAGAATTACTTAAGTTTATTAATACTTTAATATAACCTTAAGATTATATATTTATAATAAGTAAATTAATAAAAAAAAGTAAAAAACTTATTATTTTATATATTTATAATTAATTTTAATAAGGTTTAAATAAATTTAAAAAATATATTTAAAAATTTATAATATATTTAATTAATTATTAATTTTTAGTAAATATATATAAATTCTTTAATTATATAACTTAAATTATATAATATTACTTAAATTTATACTTTAGAATATATAATTATTTACTAAGTTTATATTTATTTATTTATTTATTTAGTTTATTATAAATTTAAAAAAATTTTAAATTTTAAAAAGTTAATTAAAATTAGTGTTTTTTTTTTAAAAAAATCTAAATTTTTATATATTAATATAATAATAAAAGCTTATTAATATAATAAAATATATATACTTGAGTTATATATATAAAATAAAACTTTTATAAAAAGTAAAATATAATTTATATTTTTATTAATTAAATAAAAACTAAGAATTTCTAAAGTTAAATATAATTTAATAATAATAATAATTAAATTATTATTATTATTTTTATTTATTTTAAATTACTAACTTAATTTTAAATATATTTAAATTTATTATTATTAAATTAGATTTATAAAATTAATAAATATTATATTTTACTTCTTAATATTATTAATATTAATATTGAAAATTAGTTTTCTTATATTATATTTATATTTTTCTCTCTTAAATATAAAAAATAAATTACTTAAAAACTAAAATTAGAATAATTATTATTAAACTTTTGTTTAATAACTATTAATTAATAATAACTTAGTTAATTTATATTCTTTTTTTATAATTAATTTAAGTTATTTTTTTTTTACTTTATTTAGTTTTTAAGCTTTAATAAACCTTTTTTATAATATTAATAATATTAAAATTATAAGTTTTTATAGTAATAATTATTATTTAAGTAATAATTATTATTTAAGTAATAATAATTATTATTTTTTATTACTTTTAGTTATTATAATTATTTATAATAAACTCTAGTTAATTATTAATTTATTTTATAATTATTATAAAAGCTTATTATTTTTATAATATATTATTTTATTAAGTAATTTTTTATATTATATATATAATTTATTTTTAAATAAAATTATTATTACTTTTTATAATTTAATAAAATAATTTTATTTAGTTTAATTAAGTTATTAAATTATAAGTTATAAACTTAAAGCTTATATTATACTTAAATTCTACCCAAAGGCTAAGGCATAGCCTTTCTTTAACTTAGCTATTATAACTTTACTAAACTTTTTAATAATAAAATATAATTTTTATATTTAAATTTTATTATTTAGGCTTTTTTATATATATTTTTTAAGTTTAGTTTTAAACCTTAATTAATTATATTTAAAGCTTAAATTTTAAAAGTTTAACTTAGTTAATTATAATTAATTAAGTTAAGTTATAAATTAATTTTAAATTTTAAACTAAAGGCTAAAATATAAATTTCCTTTAACTTAGTTATTATAGCTTTATTAAACCTTTTAATAATAAATATAATTATTATATTTATATTCTTAAGTAAAAAAAAGTTATATTTAAGTATTAAATTAATTATAATTTATTTATAAATTTTTAAAAATTAAATATTTATTAATAATATTAATTAATTATTATATTACTTATATAAATATAATTAAAATAGTATTTTTATTAATATAATTATTACTTTATATTTAATATATTAATAAAATAATTTTATAATATTATTAATTAAGTTTTAAATTATAAAATAATTTAAGTACTTTTATATAAAATATTATTATTTTTATATAAAATACTATTGCTTTTATATTATAAAATACTATAATAATATAAATAATAAAATTTTAAAATTAATACACTTTTAAATTATTTTAGTATTTTATTATTAACTTATTAACTAAAGAAAAATTTAATAATTAACTTTTAAAGTTTAAATAGTAATTTATTTTTTATATAATATAAGTTTTTTATATTAAATTAATATAACTTTAGTTATATAAAAAAAGCTTATTAAGGTATAAGTTAATTAATATTTATACTTTAGTAATATAATTATATTTTAAGTTAAAAGTATTTATTTATTACTTAAGTTTTATTTTAAAAAATTTATATTAAATTTTTTTAATACTTAAAGGGTAATAAAATAAATATTATAAAACTAATTATTAAAATTATAAGTAAATTAAGCTAAGTAGTAAATTTAAGTACTACTTAAACTTTTAACTTTTTTATATTTAGCTATTTATAGCTAGGTTTTATATAAGGCATTATATAAAGTTAAAAAGTAATAAAAGTTTTTAAAAAAATTATTTTCTTTAGCTAAGTATACTAAAGTATTTATAAAGTTATATAACTTACTTTATATTTATTAATTATAAACTTTATAATAATAAAATATAGTTTTTAAGCTATTATACTTTTATTTATAATAGTATTTATAATACTTTAAAAAGCTAATATATTTAGTTAAGCCTATTATATTTAAAAAATTAAGGCTATTAAAAAATAGTAAAATTCCTTAATTAAGTATTTAATAAAAGTTAAGCGGATTTAAATATATTAAGAAATAAAGAATACTATTTTTTAATAGCCAGGTATACTAAAATATTACTATTATATTTATAAAAATATAATAAGCTTTTAAATTTAATATAAATACTATTAATATAAATAATAATATTATTAAAGCTTATATAATAAATTAAGTTATTAATTTTATTAATAAAAATAATATTAGTTAAGTAAATTAAGCTACTAATTCTATTAGTAAAAATAGTATTAGTTAAGTAAATTAAGCTGCTAATTTTATTAATAATTATAAATTAAGTATAAAAGCTATAGTATAATACTCCTAAAGTTATATATAAGTAATATATAACTTTAAGGTAAAATTAATATAATAATTAACTTACTAAAAGTATTAAAACTAATTAAAAGTATTATAAAGTTATAAAATTATTAGTATAGTATTTAAAAGTAATATATAATTAATATTTAAATTATAAATAAATAAGCTAGTATTATATAACTTTATACTTAGGAAAAGATTAAATAAAGGAAAAGATAATAGTATATATAAATTAATTAAATAAAAAAGATAAATAAATAAAAGTAAATATAATAAAATAGTTAAAGAATTTAGTAAAATATAAAAAGTAAAATATAATATATATTTAAGATTAAATTAAGGAGAATAGTTATTAATAATAAGACCTATATATAGATAAATTAATATAAGGAGATAAAATATATATATATATAAAGCTTTTTTTTTTTCCTTTTTTATCTTTATTATATTTTATAAAGCCTTACTTATAGGCTATAAAAAAATTTCTAAAAAGATATTATTATATAACCCTGCCTTACTTAGCTAGCTTTTTATTTTACTTAGTTAGCTTTTTTTCTTTTACTTAGTTTTTTCCCTTTTTATTTTTATTATATTTTATAAAGCCTTACTTATATAAATTATAAAGAGATTTTTAAAGTTTTACTTATAAGCTATAAAATAAAGTAAAAGAAAAGCCTTACTTATATAAGCTATAAAAAAATTCCTAAAGCCTTACTTATAAGTTATAAAATAAAGTAAAAGGAAAGCCTTACTTATATAAGTTATAAAAAGATTTCTAAAAAAATTCTTAAAGCCTTACTTATAAACTATAAGATTTCTAAAGTCTTATTAATAAGCTATAAGGCATAAGTAATAATCTTAATAATAAAAATAAAGCCTTATTTTATTAAAAAGCTATTAATTATCCTTTATATTTATAATTAATAATTTACTTTTAAGTTATAGTATATTATAAACCCTTTTTAATATAAAATATAATTAGTTTTAGTTATTAATATACTTAAATTTTATTTTTTTTACTAAAATAACTATTATTACTAAAATAACTATTATTATTAAAATAATTACTATTATTACTATTAACTACTACTATTATTACTATTATTATTAACTACTATTACTATTATTAACTATTACTAGTTATTATTACTATTAGCTTTAGATAAAATAAAAGCTACTTATTAAAAGTAAATAAGCTTATTATTTTAAACTTTTAAAAATAATACTAAAAAAAGAGAATACTAAAGAATAAACTTAAGTATATAAAAGAGAAAATAGATAAAATAAAAGCTGCTTATTAAGAGTAAATAAGCTTATTATTCTAAACCCTTAGAGATAGTACTAGAGGAAAAAGGCGCTAGAGGATAAACTTAAGTATATAAAAGAGGGCGCCGGAGGATAAACTTAAGTATAAGATCGGAAGAGCGTCGTAAAAAAGGGCGCCGGAGGAAGAGGGCGCTAGAGGAAAAGGGCGCTGGAGGATAAACTTAAGTATATAAAAGAGAAGATAAATAAAATAAGAGCTGCTTACTAAAAGTAAATAAGCTTATTATTCTAGACCCTTGGAGATAGTACTAGAGGATAAACTTAAGTATATAAAAAAGGGCGCTAGAGGAAGATTACTTTATTATATAAAGCTATTTATAAAGCAGTCTTAAATTAAAGCTATTTATAACACAGCGGAAATACC